>NW_020799110.1:5072744-5156844 GCF_003259725.1 Athene cunicularia
GTATTTATTTCCTCCAGAGACTTTTAAATACACATTGTTCCATGGTGAACTCCACCGTTGTATGTGTTTATGGGTTCACGCATACTGGAGTGCTAATTGCTATTGTTTAGAGCAGCTCTTGAAATATGCTCAGTTACAGTGAAATAAGAATAAAATGTACTTTTCTTGTCCTACTTCCAAGAGCCCAGCTTCCCACTGTTTAAAGCATCGTAGCTGTACAGCAACAGAGAAAGCAGCATAGAGAAAAACAACAGCTTTACTATACACCAAATTTTATCTTTTTTTGTTTTGTTTTCCCCAGTCTAATCTCTTACAGCTATAGTAATCTTCATTGTTAGTTGTAATGATGGCAGGTAACATCATTTTCAGGCAAAAACGCGACCTTTAAGTTGACAGTCTGCTCTAATTGGTTTCAGTGATAGACCCCTGCACAAGTGGAAATGAAGGATGCTCACAAATCTGTCAAAATGAGAGAGGAATTGCTAAATGCAGGTGTCATCCAGGGCATTATCTTTCTGCAGACAAAAAAGTCCTGTTTAGGTAAGAAACTATGGACTATTTGCTGGGAAGAAAGATATTAATCAACACTCTGGCTTACTGAGCTTTGAATGGAAAGGAATATTTTATACAGATATATGTATGCATTTTGAAACAACATTTCTCTCTGTAATATTTATTTCAGCCAGTAGTCTTGAAGGACCATTTTAGTAATGGCAATTACTCTGTGGTCTCTTAAATCATGCTGGATTAATCTTAAAACTTAAAACACTGGAGTGTTATTTTTGTAGGGTCCCTTTAAAATAATGCCCCAGATAGAGCTCCTGGAAAACTGGTTCAAGTAACACTCTGAACCAGGTCACTGAAAACCTATTTGGAATTCAAAGGGCTTTTTTAGCTGGAGAACTGTTTCCATATTAATAGAGAAAACTACTGTGAAGGAAGAAATCATGAAGTGTAAGATTTCCAAAGAGAGGAGCTCAAAAAGTTGAATTCCAAAGTCTTCTATTTAGTCTGGGATTTTCAAAAGGATCTAAGGCATTTCTGACCCAAAATGTGGGGGAATTAGAGATCAAAATGGCTGCTTTTCTCTTTTTGGATAGCAGAAACTCTGTTTCTAAATACAGATGAGAAAATGAATCAGCTGTGACTGCTGTGCAGACTGCACAGGGGTGTGTAGCTGGAAAATCTACCAGCATAATAAAAAAAAAAAAGAAAGTAAATGAGAGGAAAGTGTCAGGAAGGAAGACTCGGCGCCAGGTCCTGATGGCACGTCTGTGTGTCCAGCCCTAGGTGGGGAAGAGATGGATGTGGAGGAGGCAGCAGGGTTCGCTGGGGCTCCGGGGCTGCAGTTCAGAGGTCCCCCCCAGCTCCTTCGCTACACGCTTGGTGCCTTCTACGAGGATGAACACCCACGAGGAGAGCTCACCCTGGTGCACAGGGTCGGTGAGTGAATGAATCGCTTTTAGCCCTCACAGCAAACTGGGAGAGTAGTCTTAGAAAGAGGATTTGGGGGGAGAGTGCTGCTGGGCTGGCCGGGAGCAGAGGAGGGATGAGCATTAATCCTGCTTTCTTCCTGTCCTCCCTGCCAGCAGGGAGGAGGCATCGCCACATGTCCCATCCCAAATGGGACATGTTTGGGGAACAGGGAGGCTCCCTGGTCGCAGATGCTGCTGCCTGGATGTGGCAGGGGGGGATGTGGAGGGGGGCATGGGAAAAGTGAGCAGCATAGAAAGCCAAGGGATGGGAGGTTTCTTGGAAAAAAAAGACATCTGTATAAAGCCCCAGAGGCAACAGACAGAGAGATTCTCTTCATCCCAGGGGTGAAAGGGTTGTGTGGATCACTGCAATGCCCAAAATCCACTGAAGTTGTTCCACTGAGAACAGGCCCTTGGGAAACCTTCCCATTCTCCCAGGGCTAGGAAAAGGGAGTGTGAGGGCATCTGTACCTGTTTACAAGCTCTTTTATAATAATTGGAGGGGGTTTTGCTTAAGATATTTGCATTCTTGTTTGTGGAAAAAACAACCCTCTGGAGATTCAGGTCCCTTTTGATGCTTCAGGGCATGTTCTCTGGGAAAAGCATGGAATCATCCACTCGGAGCTGAGGCTGGCCAAGGGCTTGGCACAACTGCTGGCAAACAGAGCACATGAGCCCACACAGTCACAAGAGTGGGTGCAAAGCAGCATTACACCCCACCTGGACTTTGCATGACTTCAGTTTTTCCACCTGAAGATGAAAACTTCACCACTTACAGAGTATTATGAGCTGAAATCCCGTGCTTGCTTTCTGATGAGTGCAGTATGTGCTGGTGGTTCACCCGGGAGAAATGAGGTTTTTTTATTTTTTCTATGTATGTCCTGTGATTTTTATATGAGCTCTAATTACTCATCCGAGGACTGTGCCCTACAGGCAAAAATCAGGAACTGGTCTTGGCTTTAATAAAAAATTAACTTATTTTTATGAACAAAACTGTTAAGACCTCCCAAATCTCATAGCATCCAGCCGGACTCAACGACACTGATAACCAATTGGGAAATGGATAAATGAGATAACCACAGGCAAAGTTATCAGGCCTAGAAACCACAATCAAATATTTATTGACTGTTTTTTGCATGTTTTATTTATGTTTAGCCACACAACTTTGGGTATTATCAGTCATAGCTGAGCGTCTGCACTTTTTCTAAAGCTGAGGCTTTGCAGCACGTGAGGGTTTGTAGGAAAAGGTGATGGAGGAATGAAGCTTTTAATGGTTTAGTAAGTTCTTTTACCTCACAAATGCTGATATACTCCTTATACTTTCAGACATATTTTTCTGCTGCTCTCTGTATTATAAAAATACAGCTTTAAACAATAAGCTGGTGTAAGTAATTAACTATATTCTATAGATTTAATGACTTTTTAATGTAGAAACATGATGTTTTTAATGGTAATACTTCTCCTGAAGTATGAATTTGTAACCTGTTCCAAGCAGGAGCACTGGCATTCTGAATGTCTCTGAAAGCTTGGCCATTTGTTCAGTTTCAGAAAAAGGAACAGTTGGGTGCTGAGACCTAGAGGAAATCTGGCCTGACACAGAAAATTACTGGTGAAAAGCAACCAGCCTGCTGGCTTACTGTTAGCTGAAATAATCTGCCAGCTCGCTTTCAGGTGTTGTTCAAAATCCCCTTCCAAAAAGCCTCCAGCCACAGCCATAAAGCCTCGAAGGCAATAAACTGACCGCATGGATAGGAACTTTATGTCACTGAGATATTTTAACAGAGAGTAACATTTGTTTTATGCCTTTCTCAATAGACCCCCCCAAAGTGAGAACATGAGGATGGGCATGTGTGTGCTGGTATTTGGGTGCAAGGGGGAAAAGGAGGGTGGGGAAGGTGAAGGAGGAATGCTTTTTCGTATTAGATTTCCCATATAAACTAACATCTTTTTCATATCCATGAAGAAAAAATGAAGTGTTGATGTGTATTATGCTTTGTTTTCCCAGAATAACACTCAAATCATGCTGTTAAAAATATCACTGAACTACACTTTAACAGCAACTCATCCACTTACTGCAACAGAAGAACAAAACAGAGAGACTAACAAGGAGAAAAGGAGATTCTCTCCCAAGAAACACTTTTAATTATATACAATATTATTAAACATTAGTGCAAATTCACTTCATATGAAGGCAAAATATTTGCTCTTTAAAAGTAGTTTTAAGTGCTCTTTGATGGGGAATCACAGCATTTAAAGGAGTATTCCAGCTAAAGTCCCCGATTTCCTTTCAGACTCTAAAATTTGAAGAGGAAAATATGGTAATCTCCACTTGGGACCATCTTTTGGGACAATTCAGTGGTATCTGTAACGCTAACAACATTAACACATTTTGTGTTGTTGTGATTGCTGATGTTGTGTAGGTTTCTTTTTCCACTTGTGCATCTGGAACGATAGGTAAGAGCTTGTGCAAGTATTTTGTCTGTATGCTTACTAAGCCTTCTGTATTTTTTTTGTTTCAGTTTGTCTTGATAACACTTTTGGCAATGACTGTAGCTTGAGCTGTGAGGACTGTCTGAACGGAGGCAGATGTAACAGTGAACACAGTGGCTGTGTTTGCTCACCTGGATGGACTGGCATTATCTGTAATGAAAGTGAGTACAGGGTGTTTGAAAGGTGGGGACTTTGTCCTAGTGCTGTGACACTGCAGATAGGTAGGAAATAGGAATATCCTGGTGTACTTTTAATCTGTAAAGCTCTCTAAGGAGCACAGCTGCCTCACAGATCAAAATCTTATCATAATGTGGCATGTGAAATAGAAATTGTAAGGGATGCTACAGTATGCAATACAAACCCTGAAACAGCGAGGCCTCTGCCCTCAGTGCAGTGCAGTACCATACCCCTTCCTAAGTATTTGTGTTGATGTTCATTCCCATTCACTCTGCTGCTGAAAAGTGCCAAGGTTTGCCTGCCATGCTTTGCTGCACAACTTGCCTCGCTGACTTTGAGAAGTCTGTCCTGGCAGGTGGTGTGACAGTCTGGGCAGACGCAGACTTGATTTTTCCTTTGTAACATTCCAAGACATTGCCTTTTTTTTTTTTCTCCCTCCTTCTTTGTGTTGGTAAATTTGGGCCTGTTTTATTTCTTATAATTCTTTTCATCATTAACTTAATTTTCTTGGGATGGTTAATTTTTAATATTGGAAATCGTATTTTTCGGAATTCTTTTGCCAGGTTGGCCAGTGCCCTTTGTAATAGCTTTCTACTCTTCTTATTCCTGCTTCCTGGCAGAAGATGTTTCTGGTTAAGAAGTATATCTCAAAACCAAGTGGAAAGATAGAACGGCAATTCCTTGAATGTACCATGTGCTCTTCAGCTGCAGTTTGGCAAAACTTGAGTTGCTTGACTGAGACTTCACACAGCAGTCCCTCTGTGTGTTTGAGATGGGTCCCCACCTTTCATGGTGTATGGCGTGATGGCCCATCATACTCAGAAAGCTTGTGCTGTCACTAATGAGATAAATAGATGATGAAGAATTATTACTTAGTATTGGTAGACAGCAATCTTCAGGTTAATTGCCATCGAGATTGTTTAGAACACATCACCACAAGGACAGAAATATAGAAAAAAACATCATGTGATTGAAACCAAGTCTTCCTGTAGTTATTCTGGGAGACTGATCATGGGTTTGGGTTGTAAACACTGGGGACAGCTGCAAGAATGAAAATGAAGAGGATTAAAATGATAATTTCTAGTCTTCCTAAGACAGTTCAAGCTATCAAGTCAGGATATTCTTACTTCTATTTAAGGTGCTCTAGTGGTTCAGGATAGATTATAAAAATTTCAAGACAGGACACAAATTCTTTAGTTCACTTCATAAATGATAATAGTAAAATTATTGGTCTATATTTACAGTAGATATCCATGCATGTAATCTGGTGGAATTTGCCTTTGGAATTTAAAGAACTTTAATTGGAGTGTGTTATTGAGCCAAACCTGCAGTCTGATGAAGTAGGCATTGACAGTGATAAATACAATATATAATCTGTATAAATTAGTTATATGTGATTGCTTTCACTCTTTTCTCTCACTTTGTTACTATACAGCATAGTTCATGGGTTTAGGATAGGCTAAACAGTTGAGAAAAGTGGAACTAAGTTTCTGTAATAATCACAGAATGGTTTGGGTTGGAAGGGACCTCTAATGATCTAGTCCACCCCCCCGCCATGGACAGGGACATCTTTCCCAATAATGCACCAAAGAAGCCGAATGGAAATTGATGTGAAATGTCAAGTTTCTTAATGTACATTGATAAAATGTCAGTTAAGTCAGATGACTCCAGCAACTGTATTTACTCAGCTAGCTCGGGCTGCAAACAGTGGAGCAAGGCTTCATTTCACAGTTTGTTTTACGCTGGAGCAATTAGATTCTTTAGGAAAGAATCCTGTGCTGTTTTGGATCCATTTCTGCCTTGAACATCTGGGGAGTTTAAGAGACTGTGTTGGAAAAACACAATGTTATTTTTATGATAGTATCTGGGAGGGGAGAGTTTAAAATAGTTGTCTCCAAATATTCAAAACTGTACTCTGATATTTTGCACTTTGTACTTTATGGGTTGGGTTTTGAGGTTTTTTTTTTTTGAGCCTCATGCATTGTGTGGAGGGCAGCGTTTGCAGGGGAGAATTTGGATACATCACATTGTACTTCACATAAGTAAGCTTGGTTAAAATCAGGGGTCCCTTTAAAATTATCTAGTAAATATTAGATGGATGTGTATTACCTTATATAAAAAGAATATGACTTTGTTTAGAGCCTGCTTGACTAAAGGGACTCTTTTCCTGCAAATTTTGATGACTGGAGTCTTATTTCTCTTCATTTCTAGCAAAGGGAAAGGATTTCTTCACCCATTCATCTTCCCTGCTTTCTCTGCAGCTTGCTCCCCCGGGACGTATGGCAGAGGCTGTGCCAGCACTTGCAAATGCCAGAACGGAGGCTCCTGCGACCCCATCATGGGGCAGTGCCGCTGCCCGCCCGGCGTGCTCGGCAAGCTCTGCGAGGATGGTACGGCTCCCCGTGTCCTGCCGCCTCTAGTGTGTGCCTGAAACCTCACCGCTTCTTTCCCCTTGTTTCTATCTAGATGTAACTGTGTGTGGTAAATCTTAGGGACTCCGCTGTGTGAGATGGACTCTAACCCTGTGGCCTGCCTTGCCATGGCTTTTGTTTAAATATTAGGCAAGACAAAGGGTAAGAGAAAGCAAGTGCCTTGTGAGGATGAGCCCCAGCTCAGCGACAATATCAGTGTGGTCTTTTCTGTAGCTCAACAAGAAGAGAGCTGATTTGGTGTTTATATTTTAACACTGAAGAGCTGATGCCCTGTTGTGTTTGTGCACTCAAAAGGTTGCCCAAAAGGACTCTTTGGGAAGAACTGTAACAAACCGTGCAACTGTGCCAACAACGGCTACTGCCACAGACTCTATGGAGCCTGCCTGTGTGACCCCGGGCTCTACGGGCGCTTCTGCCATCTTAGTAAGTCCCCAGAATTTTTCAGATCTGTTTATTTAACGCAGGCACAATGTGTTAGTCTTAAAAACATGCCACATCATGTATAAAATGAGTGAGGCTTGGGGTTCTGCAATGAGCTGGGAGTAGCAGGAGGACACAACTTTTGATACGTGTCAGGAAGCCCCAGAAATTTCATCAATCTTTTTCTCTAGCAATTAATCTTTACCATAGGACCGAGATTTAATGACACACAAAGGTGAGGACTAGTGGTAGAACTGGGTTGTGGGTGGGCAGGTTAATGTTAGAGTTCTTGGAGAGCTTAAAGTCTGGTTGGAGGTAGTTAGTGGCTGCCGATACGGTTGGAGTGGGAGCTGAGGAGCAGGGTTGGTTGGGGCAGGATGAGGGCAAAATGTTAAATGGGAATAAAAAGAATCAAAACAAAAATGTTACAAAAGAGATGATCAAGTTTCTTTGCACTTACAGGTTTTGTTTGTAAATTCTCTACAAGATTGAAAACTAGTTGTGATTTTTTTTTTTTTTTTTTCATGAAAGCTTTTTTCTTGGAGTGTTTCCAAATATTTTTTCATTCAGAAACTTAACTAAATTTGCTTTGAAACATTTCTGGTTCTTGCATGCACCCCATATTGCTTGAAATGGAATGAATTACTTAATAAAGGAATCATGTAAACTATATTTTACACACCCACACATTAATAGGCACTGTCATAGGAAAGTGGATGTATTTGCTGAAAGTAAAATGAGTGTTTTGCTTTTTTGCAGCAGTTGCATTCTGCAGCAGTGTGCAATTTCACATAACTCATGCATAATTACAGAGCTAATGATTCCTTTTCATCTGGCTGCAGCCTGTCCCAGGTGGGCCTTCGGAGCTGGCTGCTCGGAGGAGTGTCAATGCGTGAAAGAGCACACGCTGGAATGCGATGCGAGGAACGGGACTTGCACCTGCAAACCTGGCTATCATGGCAAAAAGTGTCAGAAAGGTATAATAGAAAGGCACATTTCCTATGTCTGCTTATTCCTTTGTCCTAGCATTTTTTCTCATTCTTTCTCCCATCTGCTTTGTTCGGCTGCTGCTGCTACTACTAATATATTCATATTCTACTAATTATTTTGTCTGTGGTTTTTCATCCAGCAAACACCATGAGTGTCTGCTATCACAGGGCTTACAGGGATATCAAGGGGAATGCAGGAGTTTTAGTCTGATCAAATGACAACAGGACTTTAGAAACCAAATTCTAATACAATTCTAATTCTAAATAATGAAGATTGTGGGAGTTTTCACTTTTGTTCTTTCCTTTTTCTGCACAGACAGTAAATAAGTGGTAAAAACTGTTTTATGGCAGCAGGGTTATTTGTAAATGGTTTCAGTAATGCTGCTTTCCTTCAGATTTGCAGGCCTTTGAATTCAACTCATTCTTTGTAGTTTTTGGGGCAGCTCAAAGAGAATTGTATTCCACATTCATGTTTGCATGTCTCAGTAGCCCTCTCCAGACAGTAATGGAGCAACGCAATAAAGATTCTCCCTTCAGATTCCTCTCTGGGCAGGCAGGAATGTGTCGGATTTATGACACTAGTTCTGGGGGATTTTGTGGAGAATAATAGTGACAATATTTAATGTCTTTAGCATTCTTGGTGACATGCTCAGTTCTGGGGGAGAGCATCCCTCGCCCAGCACTGGCTTTGCACCAAGGCAGAGAGCAGCAGAAGGTACAGACAGATAAGAAGAGTAATTCTGTAATGGCTGTAATTGAATATATCCTTAAGTATTCTGCTGCTCTGTTTCTGGGCTGTATTTAAGCAGTAACCTCTTTGAAATGTCCATGCAATTGTTTAATAAGTATTTACACTTCGTTATCAGCACCTTTTAACCATACATTATAATACGTTTTCTGCAAGTTTCTGCCACATTATTTTCTGAGTTTTGTTCAGTTTCTTAACTCTTCTTTTTTATAATACATGTTCTGTCTCTACTTGCATTTTTCAGAGTGCTCACCTGGCTTTTATGGGGCTGGTTGCAAACTGAGGTGCAACTGTTCTACTGATGTTTTGTGTGATCGTGAGACAGGCATCTGCAAACATCCATGTCCACTGGGCTTTCATGGAGAAAAATGCCATTTATGTAGGTACTCACTGCATGTTTCCCTGGGAGGTACTTTGGATGGGAAAGCTTACTCAGGAAATTTAGGTTTAGATGTAGAAGTTGCAAATAAAAGGGCACATTTGTTGTGGATATGACTTGGCAATTCCCTACTGAAGCCAAACTGATATTTGGAGCCTGGCAACTGCTGTGTCCCTCTGCTTGCAAAGGTCGAGGCAGAAGGCTGAAACCAGTTACTAAAACTAACATTTGTCCAGGTAGCTATAGTTCCTTTTAAAGCTTCAGATGCAGATTTTCTAGAGCTCTGTTTCAGTTAATCACAGACCACCAGTCACTGAGACACTGATGGTAACATTGATCACTTTGTACCAACCAAAGTTGCTGTTGGTGGTGCCTCCTAATGTCTTCAAAACACTTCCTTATACGAACCATGTCTTTGGTTTTCTTTTGACCAGTGTGTCAGCCGGGGAGCTTTGGGGTGAACTGTGAGCAGAGATGCAGCTGTGGAGAAGCACCGTGCGATCCGAAGACAGGACAGTGTATTTGCCCAGCTGGGAAGACTGGTGCTACATGTGAGCAAGGTGTGTTAGAGATTGGATTTAGGGTAGTGAGTGTCTTGCTTTGGAAGACATGATAAGAAGTGGAGTTATTCTGTTTCCCACCAAAACTGCTGCAATGCAGTATGCTTCATTTGCAGAATGGATAAAGGATAGGTCTTGGTGCTGAACATAACGACATCAACCACATGGGATCGTTTGTAAAGGAGGGAGCTTGATTCAGTTACCCTGACCTATCTCTCTGCTCTAATTAATAATAGTGATTTGTATGCTGGGCTGGGTTTATACAAGTTGGGTAGCAATATCAGGGCACTGCAGCAGCTCTGAGTCCCAGATCAGAGCTTGGGACTGTGCTGCCACGTGCACACAACGTGCCTTGGGAGCTGTGGAAAGGCCTTGGCCAAAGACAGCTATTGTGGAACCAGCCAGTGAAGGACCTGGAATTAAACAGGAGAGCATTATTGTGGGTAATTAAGTAAAATGATGGAAAAGTCTCAGGGACACAGAACTACCAAAGGGCCACAAGATGCCCCTCTACCACTTGCAGATCTCTGGCTGTTGAGAGCCTGAGGAGCATCTGCCCTGCGTGGACCCAGGTTGTGGCTCACTGCTCCACAAAGCAGGAACCTGACAAAGGAGGTAGAGCTGTACAGAAACCTGGCCTCCACCTCACATCCAATCCCTCTGGACTGTATGACCACCCTGACCCCCCCTCAGCCCAGAAAAATACAACAGCAGCCTTCCCATCCTGCATCTGTCTGGAGATTGCCATCCTTTGGAGATTTCCTTCGCTGAGTGCAATAATTAATTTTTCAGATATGTCCAAATACTGCTGACTATATCAGAAACCAAACCAATAAACAGATGCACCACGACAAAGTCAGAAGAGAACCTTTGTATCTCTCTTTAGATGCGTTCTCATGTGCTGCAGTACAGAGGTGTGTTGACTCTTTCAAAAAGTTTACTGTGACAGTGCTGTAGGTCTGGAGAGATAATATAACAATCCAGCTTAGTTTTACTATTATTTTTAGATTCTTCAGAGTAACAGCAGAAATCTGTAACTGTCTGGAAACAGAAAATGGCACTGGGGACATCTCACTGCTTTTTTCCCTAGATTGCCCGGCGGGCTGGTGGGGACCAGACTGCCAGTTCTCCTGTGAGCCCTGCACCAACGGGGGCCAGTGCAACAGAGAAACTGGAGCCTGTGACTGTCCCCCCGGCTACACTGGGGCATCCTGCTCTGCATGTAAGTCCTCACATCAGCCTTCCCCATGAAAAGAAAGTCTGTTTGATTTCTGTTTTGTGAATGCTGGGTATGTGAGACACACTGGTCCAAGGCAAAGGAATTCAGCTTCAGGAATTCCCCAGGTTGGGTTTGACATTATTTACCAGAGGGAGATTACAGATAAATGCAGATGACCAGCTAAACTGCATCCCAAATCGATGTTATCATTATGCCTAGTTTATGGCAATGTGTGCTTAAAAATACCATTTAATAGCCACAATACTTGCTTTGTAATCCTGGTTGTTTGGCAAGAGGTGCTGACCAATTGACCTGTACAGCACCACTCTTGTGTTATGTTTGCAGCAACACTCCTTGACATATATAATTTAGGATTAAACAGTAGTGAGGATGAAGGAGTAGTACCAGTGCTACCTCTGCAGATCTGCCAGAGACCATGGGAATATGCTCAAGCAACTGGTCTGTGCTCCTGTGGCACAGCTCCTTATCCAGCCTCTGGCTATCAAAGGCTGCTCGGGTAGGGGTGTTGTGGTGGCACAGACAGGCTCTCAGGGACGTGCAAAACCTCAGTGGTGGCATAGTTTTTCTCCTTCTTTGTCACAAAATCGCTTTTAATTTAGGTTTGCTCAGCACTCTCTTTTTTTCTTCCACTGATGGATCCTGATGTGCAGGAGGAGTACCCCAAAGTCACTCAAGCTATTCCCACTTTACAGGACTCAGTCCCAGACACCTAGTATACAAATTACACATGTTTCTTTTATTTTGCCATTTTGATTTCTGGCTTCAGCTAATGCATGTTTTAGGGGGCAAGCTGTTGCTGTCTTGTTTGAAAAGATCAGTCCGTGCCCGAGTTATTACCTCGGTGAAATTGCAGTCTGCTCATCTTGTTTTCAGCCTGCCCCGATGGTTACTATGGACAAAATTGCCTGCTGTTATGCAGCTGTAGCAGCAGTGCTCAGTGTCACCACATCACTGGAGAGTGCACATGTCCCCCTGGCTGGACTGGCCATGACTGCAAACATGGTAAGTCAAATGCATATTCGCTCTACAGGGCACATGGTATCTCCCAGGGACGTAACTGCAAATGTAAGAACCAGCTCTGTTTGTTCTTAGTCTATTACAGTTTTTTAATATACTTCTGCTAATCTTATTGCTTCTGAAATTGTGTGTTTATGGGTTTGCACAGCCTGGGTGGTTATAATCCTTAATTATCTAGGTTCAAAGTATTGAAATAGGTGGCTGATGAAGCGCAAAGTATTGATATAAGCTCTTATTTCAACACTATGGATCCCTTTGCCCAGTACCATCTGTCCTGTCAACATCTTGACTGACAGACAGTTTTGTTTTTTCATTTTCAGTGCAGATTAGTTTCAAGATTAATTCTCAATTTTTCATTTTGTTTAGGGGAGATTTATTCAACAAGTGAGTGGCACGTACCATCATGTGTCTTAAGGTCACTTCTTAACTTGTGAATATAAATGCTGAGAGAAATGCTGTTCTCTGGAAGAGCAGGGCGTCCTGCTGTTGACTTTAGCATCACTCTCCATATTGATGGCTGTGTAAGAGTGCAGATTTGCCCTTTTTGGGTAGTGCCATATAAATGCTAAGCCATCCTGCTTAATTCTTTCCTTTTTCTGTTTCATGTCTTTTCTGCTTGATTCATTATGATCCCTCTTGCAAAAAAATAACCCAAAACCCCCCCAAAACCCCAATGGAATACAAACCTCCTTCTAAACTTGGCCTTAAACACATAAAATCATTTAAAATAATTGCCAGTGTTGACAGCAGTAAGTTTTGGCCCTGGCTTCTCAGACCTGGTACTGAAGAAAACTGGGAAAATCTGAAGTTTCCACCAATATGTGTATTTTAAAAATCAAACCAGTTGGTAATGTGTGGAGCCATTTAGATAGCTTTCTGTAACTCCCTAGGCTGCCTAAAGAATTAAGAGACCATGGCAAAAAAAAAAACAAACCAGCTTTTATTTCTATTCAGGAAAAGATATAAGAACAGTTGTTTTGCAGAGAATTCTCTTCAGTAAGGCAGCTCTTCAACTATTGCAGACTGGCCATGAAAAAGATGCCCAACTCCAAAACCAGGTTTCTGTTCCCCTAATTGGCACTTTCATCTTTATCCTTACAAGAAGGGAAGGAGATGCTGTGCTTCAGCTCTGGTACCTTGTCGTAATCGTGTCGGTGTTATGTGATTTTTAGAATGAAAGCAGTAAGTTGCTTTAACAAAGACTATGAGATTTCTGTCTGTGTCCATGTTGCATTTCCCAGTGTTTCAAGGAAAATTTGAAGGATGCTCACAAATCTGTCTTGTTTTACCCACTAGCTACTCTAGTTATGCAGATTTTTGCTAAGTGAGTCAATAGCTGATATTTTATTTCCATGAAATTATGCGTTTGTGACTGTGGATTGATTGATATGGATTGACTATGACTGATTAGTTTTATGTGGATGGCATAATATCTGCCTACGGACCCTGACTTTCAGCTGAAATAAATCAGCAAAAATTGTATTTATTTCCATTGATTTGTGCCCCATGCTGCAGCTGAGAGTCTAGTCTAGAGTGCCTGTATTTTAAGGAGCCATTTTGCATCTTTTCTGTTCTCTCATTTAGATGTAAAATAACCTATTAGCCGGGCTTGAAGTTCATTCTCAATGCAAATACTGCTTTACATTGCAGCCTGCGATAGCGGTCGTTGGGGACAGCGCTGTGAAAACATGTGTGTCTGCAATAACAGCGACGGTAGCTGCGATCCGATCACCGGCTCCTGCTTTTGTGAGCCAGGGTTCACTGGGAAACACTGTGAATGGAGTAAGTTGCCTCTTTGTCAACACAGGGAGTTTGCAGAACCCAGCAGCGGAAATTGTTTTTCCTGATAATTCCCTCCAGGAAGACCTCCAGGCTGTACTGCCTCCGGTCTGCCCAGCGCGTCGCAGGGCTCTCGGGTTTCATCAGGGTTAGATAGTTTCCCTAATTTGGATTCCAGAAAAGTTATTTTCAGACTTGTTTTGGACTCAACAGCTATTTTTAATGTTAAGGCCTTGTGTGAGTGATAGGATTGATGTATATTTGGCTTGCAGCATGAAAGTTTCCATATTGATTTTATTTATCCAGTTTTAAGTCCACACTTTTCTTCATAAATCTTGTTTTTAAAGCCAGGCACATAGAAATGCTTCACATGTACATAACAGAAACAAAATCAGGAAGATTTAGGATCCTCAATTTATTAACAACAAAAATGCGCAGTGGTCTTACCAGAGGCCGTGATCTCCACTAATCTGTCTCAGAGGTCAATAGCAGATGCCTTAAGAGGATAAAAACAGGCATATAGATAATTCCTGATATGTTTCCCCACATTTCATCAATTTGTCGCTCGGGAACTTCTTGAGACAGAAACAGTATCTCTATATTTAACACAACTTGATTTTTTTCCCCAGTTATTGTGCCTATTTCCTTTTTGATTCCATGCAAACATTTTGTATCCTCTTCATCTTATGGTAATAAGTTGCACAGTTAAGTTGCTATTATTATTATCACTATAATTATTATCATTAATTATGTGTCGAAGTCAACATGGCTTCACTAAGGGCAAATCGTGCCTGACAAATTTGGTGGCCGTCTACAACAGGGTTACAGCGCTGGTGGATAAGAGTAGAGCAACTAATGTCATCTACCTGGACTTGTGGAAAGCATTTGACACTGTCCCACATGACATCCTTCTCTCTAAATTGGAGATACACAGATTTGACAGATGGACCCCTCAGCGGATAAGGAATTGGCTGGATGGTCACACTCAGAGTTGCGGTCAGTGGCTCCATGTCCCAGTGGAGAGCAGTGACGAGTGGCGTTCCTTGGGGGTGTGTGCTGGGGCCAGCGCTGTTCAACATCTCTGCTGGTGACATGGGCAGTGGGATCGAGGCACCCTCAGCACATTTGCCAATGACACCGAGCTGTGTGGCGTGGCTGACACGCTGGAGGGAAGGGATCCATCCTGAGAGACCTGGACGGGCTGGAGAGGGGGCCCGTGCATGAACCTCATGGAGTTCCACAAGGCCAAGGGCAAGGTCCTGCACATGGCTTGAGGCAATGCCATCCACAAATCCAGGCTGGGTGACAAGTGGATTGAGAGCAGCCTGTGGAGAAGGACTTGGGGGGGTTAGCGGATGGAAAACTGTGAGCCAGCAATGTGTGCTCACAGCCCAGAAAGCCAACCATGTCCAGGGCTGCATCGAGAGAAGTGTGGGCAGCAGGGGAGGGAGGGAGGGGATTCTCCCCCTCTACTCTGCTCTTGTGAGATTCCCCCCCTGCAGCGCTGTGTCCAGCTCTGGGGGCACCAACAGCAGAAGGACACGGACCTGCTGGAGTGAGGAGGCCACGAGGATGATCAGGGGGCTGCACCTCCCTTATGATGACTTACTGAGAGAGTTGGGGGGGTTCAGCTGGAGAAGAGAAGACTCTGGGGAGACCTTAGAGCGGCCTCCCAGGACTTAAAGGGACTACAGGAAAGGTGGGGTGGGACTCTTGATCAGAGTAGGGATATGGGATGGGACAAGAGGTAACAGCTTTAAACTAGTAGAGGGTAGGTTTAGATTAGACATAAGGAAGAAATTCCTCCCTGTGAGGGGGGTGAGGCCCTGGCACAGGCTGCCCAGAGAAGCTGTGGCTGCCCCCTCCCTGGAAGGGCTCAAGGCCAGGTTGGATGGGGCTTTGGGCAACCTGGGCTGGTGGAAGGTGGCCCTGCCCGGGGCAGGGGGGGTGGGACTGGTTGATCTTTAAGGTCTTTTCCAACCCAAACCATTCTATGATTCTGTGATTATATAGATGTTGTTAAATAAATATTTTATCTATTAGTTTAACAGTCTTACAGTAGCACAGATGTAGCTACCAGAATCTCAGTGGCATAGACAGAATTAACTGCTTGTCACACAGAAATGTCAGAACAATTAATCTGGAATGGTGACCTAAGACAAAAACCTTGGAAAATTGATCTTACAGGTCTTGTTGCTGTTGGCACAGAGGGAATGGAAGGAGAGTTAGTAGGGAAGACCAGCTCCCAGAGAAAGAGCTGACAGCTCCACTTCTCTTTGCCTCCTGACCTCTCTCAAAACAGCATCTCTGCAGACAAAAAGTAGCCAAATAGCTCAGTTTTGTCTTCTCTGGCAAGGTAATCAGTAAAGCCGTTGCCACCAACAAAACATCAGTCAACCCTTAATGTTCTGCCTAGGGGTCTTCTGTTTTATTCAGTCTGCTTTTTATCCTGCTTTAATTGTGTTTATGTATATGTATATAAAAATGCACATATATACATCTATATCTGTGTGTGCAGGATTATGAAAACCATAATTCTTCCCTAAACATTTTATGCTGCCTTGGAGGCAAGATCTTTACTATCCCTGGAGAGCTCCTCTGCTCCCAGGGCATGTCTAGGCTCTTGCTGCAGGTCGGGCCCTTTCCCTTTGTGGCTTTGCAGGCAGCTCAGGTTCTCCGGCAGGGTGGATGTATCTCAGCATGCATTGCAGCAGCCTGCGCCTCTGAGCAGGGGGCAGATTCTCTGTGATGTGGACTGTGAAATCAGTTGTGAAGTGTACTGACCCATTGCCATCACCTTGAAAGTCTCAGCTCCAGGCTAAACACCGCAGGTCTGAAGAAAGCTCAGCTGAGAGCCCCACACCTATTACTGCACTGGAATACTGTTTTCCTTGCATAGATTCTCTGGTCTCTGACTGAAATTTCAAGTGAAAAGTAAACACTGAGCAGGGTCAAGCTTTTAAGGCATAAGTGCACTTCTGTGTATTTACTTGTTAAACTAGTGTAGGAGGCATGATGCACGATGATCTGCAGCTTTGGGAACAGGAGGTGAAGCAAGTGGGATTTTGCACCAATTCAACCTGGGGTCTGAATTTCAACTGTAAGTGCAAAAAATACATTGAAACAGCTCCACATTTTAACAATGGCCCATTTTCTGACACAGATGATTAAAAGCAAAGAAATACTTAAGGTCTCCCATCCTAACCTACAGCTTCTCTTAGAGACCCAGGGGTTGGTTCCAGTTAGTAGAGTCACTAAGCTGCAGGAGCAACCGAATTCACGCTGTCTCTGATCACTGCCCAGCTGTGGTACCAAATAGGTAGCACCAAACCCATCCCTCTATTCCAAACATAGAGTTGTCCTTGAGGATCCTCATCGTTTTCTGTTCTCTGTGATTCTTTGCAGATTGCCTGAAAAATCACTTTGTTGTTATGAATGATAAAATCATACACTTCTTTTAAAAGAGATCCGGCAATAATCTACATAACTCATTTAGAGGGAAGTTCACAAGACCTTCAAACATGACTACAGACCCTGTAATACTGTGTTAGCCAAGTATATCTCTAGTTCAGCCTGTCCAAAATATCTAATGTGAATTAGGCAACTGGCCCTATTCTTAATTGATTTTCCTATAATCCTGGAAGAAATTATTTTCATTCTCAAGTGTTGTTTTCTTTCTTCTGATAGTGAGTACCATGCAAATCTTTCAAAACTCCTTACATTAATTGCTGTGGAAATGTAATTGCTAATCTGTCCCCTAGATGTAATGTTTTCACTTGTATTTTTCAAAGCAGAGCCTGAAAGTAAAGTATGCAGCAATCAGCTTGGAGCTTTCGGAAAGAAGCCACCACATTTCGTATTTCCTCCAGCTTTCTGGAGAAGGGAGGATTTGCAGGAAAACAGAGGATAGGGCCTCAAAAGGAGATGCAGAAGCTGGGAGCTTTCCCCCTCCTGACTTGATGAAGTCCCAGAGGAGTTGTGCATGTAAGCAACTCCAGACCAGTGTGCAAAGTGTCATCAAGCAGAACCTGTGAAGTCACAGGCTTTGCAATTGTCAGATGGTAGTAGCTTTCTCTGCAGAATTTAGTCTTTCGGTACCTTAGTGTTTTTCTAAATAGACTTTAATAAAAACAGCCCAGCTTACCTGGACCCCAAGAAGAACGCTTAATCGCATCAATTTTAATGCGTTACCATTATGCCTTCATTCTTTTGCAAATAGTAAGAATTCCCATGTATCTAAAAATTCACTGTTGATCCCTGATCTGCTCCAGAATTAACCCATCATCTGGTTTTGATTCCTCCGCTGCAGGATGCCCTGAGGGAAGCTTTGGCCCGAGCTGTGAGTACAGCTGTCAGTGCCAGAACGGAGCTGCCTGCGACCACGTGAGCGGAGCCTGTACTTGCACGGCGGGGTGGACGGGGACCTTTTGTGGAAGAGGTACTGCTACTCCCTCTGGTCCCTTTCAGGTTTATGCAGATGGATTTTTCTATGCAGAGAGCTGGTTTTACAATTTACAGCACCTGATCTAAATAAACCATTGAATTTAATTGGAAGACGATACTGAAATGTGCGCTTCCATCCTAACTCAGCAAGGCATTTCGCTGGGTGCCTAGTGCTGGGCATATGTTTTAATGTGGTTAAAAGTAGATACATGCTTAAGACTCCTGCTATATCACATCTTTAGGAAGACTCTCCTTTTAAGCAAAGTCCTACTGTTTGAACACTGATCAGAAAGATACGTGTCCTGCCTTACACTTGCTCGTTCCTAGGGCATCTCGGAAATGTTTTAGAGAAAAACAAGGATCCATGCACCTTCCCAAAAGAACTCTTAGCTTTAATAAATCCAACAGATCATTTTCTACTACGTGAACATTTGGTAAAGTATTGGAAAGGTTGGACTGGATTTCTCAGAAACGTTATTAAGTCAGTCTGTGGCATCATCTAAGGAGGTTGCTGTTGTGCTGCATCATTGTGCACATCATAAAAAGGCCTTGAACAGAAACAGCACACAGTGAGTCAGACATTATGAAAGTTATTTAAGTGTAAATGATTGAAGATTCTGCAAATTAACCCGAAGTCACAATTATTCTGCTTAGAAAGTGGCTTTATCACCCAGTTTACAAAGGTAGAGTTACAGCTGCGATAGAGGGAGGAGGCAGCACTCGCAGGCAGCTACTGCCCTCTCATGGGAAGGGAGATGCTCCACAGCCTTACTAGTGACGAGTTCAGAGAGTGCCTGTTGTTTCTCTCTCATTCTTATCAGGAATTATTACATAAAATAAATACTATTCTCAGGCTTCTGCTGCAAAGTGTGCCTCATAGCTTATGGTATCTTCACTGTGTCTCTTTTTAAAATGATTTACTTTAACTCCGTTTTCATAAGTTTTATCCTTTCTTTCTTTTTTATAATTGGAAAAGCTATACACTTATCTGTGTTGTGGTATAAATCTGTTCATTCCAGCAGGAATAAAAATGGGGACAAAGAGGCTAAATATCTTTCACCAAAGTAGGTGTGAGGAATATGGAGAAGCCTGAGTGATGTCTGCTGGAAAAAAAAAACAAAACAAAACAAAACAACCAACCAAGCAAAAAAACCAACACCCAAAAACCAAACCAAGTCTCAGTTTCCAAACCAGTCATGTTGGACATTTTTATCTTTTTAAATTCCTGAAAGAAGATTGTGGAAGGGAGAGTTGAATTTAGCACTTACTATACATAAAACCCTGTTTTGTACATGTTTTCTCTCAGGCAGGCAGGGTGTTTGCTCTGAGCTGACCTGTGTTACCTTCTCACATAGAAGGTTTCAGCCAGAACAGTTTGGCTGCTTCCAAAAGATGAAGAGGGAGGAAAACGTGTAGGTGGTTTGCCCTTGGTAGAACCTTCTTGGCACATTTTCTCTGAGGAGCTGTAGCACTTCTGTTTTTAGTGACTCGGAGACTGGCAGGGTTTCCTTCTGGCAGGGATGTGCTTTTTGCCGTCCTCTTGGCAGTCCACCCACGTTGGCCAAGCTCTGAGCCTTGCAGACAAGAACATAGAGATTGAGACCTGGCGCAGCTGAATTGCCTTGGACTTCTCACATACTGCTGATGCTTCGTCCCAGGGCTGGGAAGGACTTTTCCATCATCACAAAAATGTTGAAAGTGAAAACTTTTGCAGCTTTCTTAAGTTCAAAGTCCTAGGAAAATAGAGTACCTTACAAAATGTAATGTTGATTAATTGTTATCATTAATATTAATATCACCCCTGCACAATGGGGGCGTTTGAACCTGCAGTCATTGCTTCTGGTAATTTGCAATGTGGCAGTATGGGATCCAGATTCAAGATGAAATTATGCAAGTCCCAAAACTTGCCTTTGAGTTTTTTTTGAAATTGGTTTTATTTTTTCAGGTAGGAACAAATTACTGCTGTTCCTTTTCATTAATTTACTTCTTTCAGTATGAAGTAGGGCTTCTTAGGTTTAAATGCCAGTCCCTGTTGCAAAACACCACTTCAGTGGCCATTTTCTTCATTTGCCACAAATTTGCATAATCTTTTCTTATTATTAGCATTGTTAATGTAATCTAAGCCTTTGCTAAGTCTCAACATTGGACTTTTGTAGTATCTCTCCTTATGGTGAAGTGAGCCAGGCTTATCCAGCTTGCTCTGCCTCTGTGGATGCGCGCTAGCAACTGTAGAAAGTTCTTGGAGGATTTATGGCACTTGAGTGAAGCAAGTCTCTATTTGTCATTTTGAGCAGTCATGTTACCAGCTGATCAGCTGCATCATTTTGACCAGTAACCAATGCTCATCCCCTGGCGAGACAGCCAACCTAAGGGAAAAGCACCATTGTGCCTGAGAGTGTCACGGGTTTGAGGCAGGGGGAATGCTTCACTCATATTTCAATTTTAACTGAATCAAGGCAAATCGTTCAATTCTTTGGACATAAGTATTTTGGAGGTATAACCTGAGACCTTGTATGTGTTTCGGTGTTCTCTAAAAAGAGCATGAAGGTGGTGGCCCAGAAGATACTTGCAATATTTAGTGCAAATTATGTACCTACATACATCACCTGTCAGTAATAGGGATAGCAGCCAAAGCCACGTCATCATCATCCACCAGCACAGGACAGTTTCCAGGCTAACCAGTAGCAGGAGATACTGTTGTTCCAGGCTGCTGTTTCGTGAGACCTTGCTGTGAATTATTCAGCAGTTAACCGAACTTCTGTGCCCTCAGCAACAGGATGCTGCCAAGAGACCTCACACTCTTCAAAGTACTTTTGTCTGTGAATCAACATCTCAGTCCTGCTCTGCTCTGCATCAGTTTCATTCAGCTGGTCTTCATCTCCATCTGGTATCGTTCAGTCTTACGGCTGCCTGTCCAGTAGTGGTATGATCACATAATGGGTAAGAATAAAGCTATCAAACCACTTTCAGATACAAAATTAGACATTTCTGAAGGTGTTACGTGCCGGCTCCATCCTTCAGCTCTGCTCAGTCCATTGGAAAAAATGAACCTTGTGAATCTTGTAACTCTCTCTGAAGAGCTGCAAAAGGAGCAGAACTGTTTCAGTGGCAAAGTGGCTAACATTTGCAAATAAGCCTGAAAACAATCTCTGAGAAATCTTACAGGCCATCTGAACAACATAGGAAAGGCTTCCTTTGCATTTTCTTCAAAGCAGAAAGTGATACAACTAGAACACTTGTGAAGAACCATACAGTATTTCTTCAAGGTCTAGCATTACCAAAGGAAAAGGAGTCATTATTGGTGGTTCTTGAGAGTGTTGCCACTAGCACTGCCTCTAGATATCTTTCCTATCTGAGAGGAGAATGCTACATGCCTGGAGGCACATGTGGGGTTCTGGCTGTTCCTGAACTGAAGCAGTAATTAATGCCTCTGCATTCCCGGACTGTGCAAAGGCAGCAATCATAGCAAAAAAATGGCTTTGTAAGTCCTTTATCCTGTTAAAACATAGATAATATAAGTAGCATTTTCTCCAGAAAAGACACCTGCTGTGATCACCCACTGCTACAGAGCTTTAGTTTTAATGCACTTAGAGCCGAACAGGCAAGTAAAACAACAAAACACAAAAACCCCACGAACACAAACCCCCAAACCTATCTTTCTTGTAATAAATAGCTAAATATATCAATGCTTTGTTCAAAGAAATGTTAACATCTGACATTCAGGAAACCTGGGAAGCTTCTGATGTCAGGCAGCCCACTTACCCCCCCAGCAAAGCCAAAGTTCACTGGCCGTGCCTGCAGCTCTGTTAGGAGTGTGCTGTGCCAGGCTGAGAGGGCCAGGTCACCCCGCCCTGCACGGGGCTGCTCCGCTCCTCTTTGGGAAGGCAATTGTTATAATTGGTTTCATTCTGTGAAGTGCTGGGCATCTGCTGCTCCCGCTTTGAAGGTTGCGATTGTCTTCACTGCACCATAATTTTGTTTAATTTTGTTCCCTGCTGCTCTGGTATGTGTTGTATGACTCAAGGCATGTGTCCAGTTACAGGATCAGGCCAACATAAGAATTATCCAGTTCACTGCTTAAGCTGACCAAACATCCCAAAATGCCACACAATTATCCCACAAATTGGAGGCAGCAGGAGTCTCGGACTTTTCCTACAGTATGTTTATTAACTGATGCATGAATAACAGCAACGTATAGCCCTTGCAAAGTGCAGCACTTGGTTTGCATTTGAGCTGCTGTCTAAATCAGCACTGCCACAGGACAGACCGACTGGGCTTCTCTCTTGGGATTTCAGCAGTTAGTCATTATCATAAGATAGCACAGCAAGATTTCTGTTTTAATAGGATAAAAGGGAAAAATAAATACTGTGCATGTCTAGGAATAGCTGACAGTGCTGTGTAGTCCCCGCATTAAACAAAGAAAAACTTTGTCAGCCTTTGAAGTCACCTAGGGTTAAGTAGGAGAAGTCCTTTCTTGTGTGCTGTGCCATACACGCTACTGAAGCATAATAAATAAGGACATAAAGATTGAAACCACATGCTGATGTCTCTTCCTTACAACTTGATAACAGCTCTCTCCCCAGTACAAACTGAACAGAGGCTGATGGATGCATTACAATTTTATATTGGTATGAGGCACTTCTTTGTTTTTCAGAAACAGCACATACTTGGAAAGTGGTGTAAGCCTGAAATCTATCTTATGCCAAAGAAGGAGCTGCTGTCTGGACAGAATGAAGGGAAGAGCAGCCTTTTGATTTTGAGTAGATGAAACAATCATATGTAGTCACAAGCTGAGCAGGAGCTCTTATAGTAGAGGAGCCAAAGCAGATGTGGCAGTGTGTTACACCGCTGCCATCGGTGTCTGAAGGTCCAGGTTTGCATATATCTACGGATGATGAACTTCTTCTCGTAGCCAAAGCAGACAGCAGTGCTTTCTGCTAGAGAGCTGAATTTACATTTGTGGAAGAGGCAGTATGAGTAGGCTGGGACAAAAGAACCTGAGTGTGAAAAGACACAGGGCAAGAAAAGGGAAAGAAGAATCCAAGAGTGGAAGATACCTATGAATAATGGTGTTATTCTGACCTGATGGAGAGCTGTGAAATTAATGTGGAGAGTCATTGGGTAGTGAATATGACGATAATCGTCATAAGACTATTGGGAAGCGAGTTGCTTTGATTTCATGGTAGAAGTACGAGGACTGGAGTTTAAATATAAATTTATATTGAACAAGGAGGACACAGAGCTGTTTTAATGAATAACTTCTCATTTAATGAGTACCAGTGCCCCTGCAACTGAGTGATTCAGGGGTTCTTTGGAAGGAATGACATACAGTTGTATATCTACAGATTTATTATCATTTAGTGTAACATAATTATGCAGGTACTTATAGTCTAAACATACACACATATATGCGGACAGAGAGGTTAAATTAAGGCTATATAGACAACATAATTATTTTTTTTTCTTAACTCTGCATAGCAGCCTAAACATTCTTGTAATGCAGCATTTTGGGTATAAAGTGGCCCACTGACAGGTACCGATGGCTTGTTTTCACTGCTGTCAGCACTGGTACAGATGTAAATTGAATCCATGTTCTTCCTTACATGTCCTGGATGTAGCTCCTTAAGCTCCCTGGAGTTGTTCAGCTACATTTAATTTGTCTTGGTTTTCTCTACTCATTCACTTTGCCAGGTTTTCACTGCAGCACTGAACTACATTATGGCTTATGTTCACTGTTAAAAAATCTTTATAAAAGTATCAGGAGAGTAAATGTGAGCCTAAGTTTTGCATTTCAAAAGGCAGGGAGATCAGCAGGGATGGCCCCGTAGTCTTGCATTATGTTGAATTATTTCCTTTTTCCTCTGTCCATTAAAGAAGCACAAGTACTGGCTTGTGCCAATCCAGATCCATTCTCTCTCCTGTTTTATGGCTTTTCAACATTCTCAGCTGTGTTTTTCTGTGCAGAAATCTGTTACTTTTGTGAAGTGAGTCATGTTTTTCTGAGATGCACGTAGCGGAATTGTGCAGGCTTAACCCTTGAAGCAGCTTTGGCTCTTCAGCGTGGTCACAGACTGCCATGTGACAGCAGCGCCCCGTGTTTTCAGATCTCCGAGCTAGACTTTATACAAAATAAAAGAAACAGGACTCTGCTCAAAATGAATATTTTGCATTTTCAGCCTGTCCAGATGGATTCTTTGGGCTTGACTGCCACCAGGTGTGCAAGTGCAAGAATGCTGCTGGCTGCGACCACGTCCTGGGAACATGCCGCTGCCTCCCGGGCTGGCTGGGAGAGACCTGCGAGCAGCGTACGTACGGCCCGAGCCCCCTTCCCTGCTCACATGGGCGTCTGCTGGACTGTGGGATGACCTACCAGGGTACAGATTTAGATAGGTCACATTCCTTTCCAAAGATGCCAAAAAGACAGAACCATTTTTGGTAGCTGTGTAAATAAGCAACTTCTTTTTTTTTTTAATTTTTTTTAAATTTTTTTAAACTGCTGTTGGCACTTGTCAGATATTATAAGTGTCAGTTTTTAAATAGCAGAGCTGTCTGCTACCACATGACAAATCTCTGCTTTTTGGTTTTGTGCAATATTAAGAGATGAAATGTTGTGTTTCTCTCTCTCTGGTGTATCTAATCTAATTATCAGTTGTAAAGTGACAGATTACAAATGCAAAAAGTGGAAAAATCAGAGCTGGGACTATTTTGCTATTTGAATGTGACAAAATAGGTTTTTAAGTAATTCCCAGAAAAGTTATTTGTTTTAAAAAGAGGGTCAAATTCCTACAACTTCCTAGAGTTTCATAAGTATGGATTATCCCACAGTCTTCAAGCTAATAAATTTTTTTGTATGTTTGTGTGAATGCATATATAAAATTGGCTCTTCTGACAAATTGGTCACTACATTTCATGGGAAATTAAATTATGTTCTCTAGCTACATGGCATTACATATGGAGATCACTGAGCCTATTTGCAAAATTTAGCAAATATGTTTGGGTTTTTAAGATCTTCAGGTTTTAGCCTCTCAACTTCCTAGTTTCATTTTAGGATGATGTCATGGTCTGTACTTCCTTTTGAAAATATGACTGTCGTCTGCAGGAATGTGTTGTAGAGCTGGGATCCAAAGCAGCTCCACAAGGAGCCAACTTTCATTGTTAGTGAACTCTTTTGTAAAACTTCTTTAATCCATAGGCTGTAGATTTCTGCAATAGAAAATAATTTAGTTTAGAAAATTGAGATAAATTATATTTATGTAGAAATAATTCTATTCTCTAGCTGTACACCATGTTATAATCAGCCCTGTCTGAGGGCTGGACTTTTTCTTCATAATATTTTTCCAGCATTTGCTTCCATCACACAACACAACCTGTTTTCTGAAAGGGCTTCTCCTGCAAAATCTCCTGCTCTTTTGATTTACAGGAGGGTTAATTCTGGTGAATCTTTCCACTTTTTAGATATTTCTGCAACCATCCCACCATTTGTAGTCCTTTTTGCCTCGTCATGACCCCCATAGGGACACTTGGCTCTTCATCTCCCTCCACCTGAAGATGGTGGTGGTGATACTCCTCTGTGGGTGTAGGTTAATGAGCTAAGTGTGAAATAAATGCAGAGCCAGAGCCATAGAGCCATACCATAGAGCAGGGAAGGTGCTGCTGTGCAGGGACAACATTTGCTGCTTGGTCACAGCCCACTTTTACTGCCCTTCAGCCAAACCACGGTGTTAGGAGTGTGTCACCTTGGCCCTTCCCCGCTCCTTAGACTGCATTAAGGATGGGAAGATTTGTTCCTACATATTTCATTGAATCCAATTAAGAAATGCAGCTCTTTGTCAATAGTCTTCTATGCCCCCCTCTAATTGCATGAGAAAAAAACCCTCTATTTATTCTCTTGTGCCATAGCCATTAGAGCTTTATGCCATGTTGATTTATTCCTCACTCTGGAGAAGATGCCAAAGCCCCCGAGGTCTCCTTTGCCTGTAAGTAAAAGAGCAAGGTCACTTAACAGTGCAAAGGGTAACCTCCTTTTCTCTTGGCTAAACGATGAATCTTCATTTTGATTTTAAGACTGGACCTTGGCCACGCTGTCCAAAGCTGCTTAGAGTAAGGCAACCATGGATTGGAGATGCCGGCTCACCACTCCCCATCCTTGTTGGATGTTTAATATTCACCTTGCTGGTTCCTGGGACTTGCCAGCTCTAGCAGCTGGAAGGACAGCACTAGTGTTCAAGTAATCAGATTGTAGGCAATGTGCTGGAGGATATTGAGAAATAATTTTGACATCATGGGATTTGAATCGATCTTAAGCTGACCATGCAGTGCATTTTATATGCTGCTATCTAATTATGGGCAATACAGACAGTAATGCCTTTTGCTGAAGCTGCCTACCGCTTTCCATTACAAGACTGTGTTTTTCAATTGCTTGTAAATGAATTATATTAATCTGGGGTGAAATCTGCCAAGCAAGCTCTGCTTCAGCTTAAGTTTTTTTTTAGTGATTTTTTTATTTTGGGGTTTTTTTTGAGTGTCCGCCTGAGATATTTTAGGTTTCCAAGAAAGAGGTTTAGGAAGAGTATGTTGCCTTTTTGTTGTTGTTGTTTTTAAATAAACTGTTTAATTGAGTGTTGTGATGCCTCAGTGATACAGAAGTGAGGACTTGACAGTTGGCATCAATTTGTGCCAGAGATATAACCTTCCTTTCTGTATACAGACGCATCCAAATTTTGCTGTCTTAAAAAAACCCAAACCCCAAACCCCCAAAATCTCATGTTGCATATGGTCTGTAGAAGCCAAACATGATTCATCATCTGTATTTTGCCCTGATTCTATTAGTATTAAAAACACCTCTTTCTGGAGCTGTTGGGCCTCAGCACAATCTTCACAGAAGCAGTTCCTTGTGGTAAAAAAAATAGACCACACTGGTTTACAAAATAAATGAGTACGGAAGGATTGGCTTTGCCAGAGTCTCTGCTCAGGGGCACTGATAACCAGGCGTTTGACAATTTGTGGTGTGTGATCACTTGGCTTTGAAAATTCACTGTTCTTTTAAAGACAAAGTTTCATTTGGGGGGCAATAATCCAAAGGAACTTCACAAAATCAAAGCTTCTGGGCACCCTATAGAGTCTTAGTGCCCATCATTTCCCTGTGCTCCCTGACACTTCTGATGGCTGTTGACTTCCAGCCTGGAAGAAAATCTGCAGTTTCATGTGTTCCTTACTCTGTGGGCAAAAAGGGATTTTAAGGACTGCAAATGAATAAATCCTCCTCTTACAGGGGAAAGGCACCGAGAGGAAAATTTTGAAGCAGAAATGAGTCTAATAATTTAAACCTTTCTGTTGCAGCTTCCCATTGCACTTATGATGAAGAAAGGAGAAAACGCTCAGGGATATTTGTACATTCAGTTATGGAACTTCATAAAATAGCCACAATATATCACTTGTTGTCTTAATCTTCAGAAAAGTACTTTGATAACCAGGGCTGTCCTACCAAGAAACTAAAAAAAGTTTGTGTCCACCCAATAGAATAATTAAAATTTTCTTCTCCAAAAATTTCTGCTTTCTTACCAGAATTTTCACTGGAAAACTCTTTTGTCTTCTCAGTAAGCACAACAAGAGCTTCGCATGCATACTCCAAAAACCTCACACGAACCACTAGTAACCAGTCAGGGGACCTGGTTATGAGCTGGTTTTTCCTTTGGCTTGGTTATGATATAGTTCTGGTCTGTATTGTGGAAATACTTAGTTCTGCTCCCAAAACCAAGCCAGAGCTCTGTCGGATGGGCTGAACTTTTAACTTGGCAATCAAGCCTCATTTGCAGAACAAACTTTTAACTGTGATGGGACTGAGCTCCTGCACTTTCTTGTGGTTTCAATGTGGATGGGATCCAAGCGATGACAAAAATCAACGCTATTGAAAAGAAATCCTGGGAGAAATGGTGTCTGTGAGAACCGCGTCGGGAAGCTGGAATTCCTCAGATGGGAAGAAAAGAGCTAGGAATGGATCAGATACTGTCAACTAAGTTCACCCCTTAGGTCAAGATGGTTTCACGCCTCCCGTTGGTACCCAGAGGTGTGTCCAACTGCAGCACTGCATCTTGTCCTGCTCACTGACCCCCTCAAAGGCATAGAGGTTTTGGTGAAAAGTCATCGTTTGGGTCTGATCCTGGGAGATGTCACATTCAGCAAGTGCAAGAAACTCTTCTGGATGAGGGAATCAGGGCTTTTTTTGCCTCTGCAATGTATGCCAGCAGCACTGCAGGAATGAGAGGCTCTGACAGCTTCATACAAGTGAAGGCGAGCCTCTGCAAGGCAGGCACAAAATCTGTGCAAGGAGGCTATCCAACTTCATCATCTTATTTTGTATTTTTGGTGTGATATCTGAAGAAAACAGTGTAGCAGTAGTGTCTGGTTTCCACCATTTATAGCTATCCAAATCTCCAGTGCAGTGGAGACTACAGGAATTTTATCACTGCCATTTTTCATAGGCAGCAACACTGAAAACAGAGCTGCAGCAAGTGTACATTTGTGAGATGGCTGTGTTAAGTTTTCACCTGGGAGCCAGCTGCTTAACCGAATGTGTTGAAAATATCACCCCTCTCTGACCAAAGAATGAGACTGTGGGTGAATGAAGGCATTCAGCTGTGAAAAATGAACACCAAAACCAATGAAGTTGTCAGTTCTCTTACCAGGATGCAAATAAATACCCAGGCTGTCAAGCTGGCGGTTCTGCTGGACCATTAGTTTAGCACAAAGACATTCCGCAGGGCAGGGGATGACAGCTGATCCATCACCTGAGCGATCCTGCCCTTTGATAAAAAACTCTTCAAAACATGCTATGATACATATTTTTAAGCCATGTTATTTAGCATCAGGCTTGGTTAATACATGGACTTAGGCACCCTCAGGCTTGGTTAATTCATGGACTTAGGCACCCTCATGATGTGAAAAGTGTGTCGTCAGAAGCCCGTTTCAAACTGATTTCTCTGGCACTGGGTTGTATCTCTGGTTTGCTCTGTGTGATGCCTCCTTTGATGCTTCCTGATGGGTTTTTGTGGACTTTTCTCTTTGCAGCCTGCCAGGGGAACAGCTATGGGCCAGGTTGCAGCCACACTTGTGAATGTCACAACGGAGCGCTCTGTCATCACGTAACTGGGACGTGCCTTTGCAGAGCAGGGTGGAAAGGAGCCACGTGCCAAGAAGGTACAATTGGAAGTTCAACCCCCTGCCGGAGGATTATACGAGGGAAAGATAAAACTTCTGCTCAGGGGGCTTCACTGGTATTTTAATTATCAGGTCATTCCCTGTGCTGTCACTGATTTTTTTTTTATCCACACAATAACACGCTCAGTCCGTTAAATAAATCTGTGATGCCGTGTTGCAGGGGTTGGGTGTAGGAGCTTGATGTACACAGGGCAGAGGGGGCTGAAACAGTCATAAACTGGAAAGAGAGCTGGTTTTGAAGGCTGTATGATTAAGGGAGAAAAGGCCATAAAGCTCCCATTTATGACACTGAAACAAAACTCTTTCTTTTCTACGGCCTGCTTTACCGTCCCGTGCGCCCGATTGATCCTCGTCATTACCATACACTGTTCCAGACACAGGCTAAATCCAGAACATGTGAAAGGCATTGGGACTTCCAGCCTTGGCAATTAGACCAATACGTGTGACTCAAACACAAGCCTAACTCCAAGAAATCTTAAGAAAAGAGGCTGGCAAAGAAAGGCTGCACTGAGGCTTATGTTACACCTCCTAATCCTCTGCACCCAAGCTGCTAGAAAAAGTCTGTCCATCCCCATTGCAGAAGGCTCCTTTTTCTGTGCCTCCCCTTCTAAAAGCAGTGCCCTGGAGCTGGGGTTGTGGGGCTGTGGGGCACTTGCTGCTGCCGATGCACCTGGGTGATCTGGGGTTTGGAGTCAGCACCTCCACGTGAGCAGCAGCTGCCTGTCAGCGTACCGAGAGGATGGCTAGGGAAAGGGAATGAAAGCTGATCAGGGTGGAGGGTTATATGAACTAAGTGGGTCCCACTTTAAAACCTAATATGAAGAGCTCTTTCCATGAAGGAATAAAAAGTTGAAAAGGCACCAAACCGTTCTTCATGATGATGTGTGTACAACACAACATAAAATTTTCTGGTTTGCATGAAGGCCTCAAATACAAAACCAAAGCAAAAGTTTAAAAAGCTGTTGTCAAATATGAAGATATTGTCAAACATTTTCTTTAATGATACATTTGGGGATTTCTTTTCTCTTTGGAAGTAAGGAGGTAAAATAAGCATGTGAGAGAGTGTAGGTGAGCCATCCTCTGGTGGCTGTGTTTTTGCAGAGTGAGAACTTGCACTAGCTTCTTAAAAAGGTGCCACTCTGGCACCTAAGAGTGGTGTGTATTTTTTTTTTTTTTTTTGAAAAAAGAAATAAAAGTTTTATCCATGGGATCTGGTTGTGACGAAAATTCATAAACTTGCTTAATTAAAATTAGGTAAGCTGTTATATGTCATCAGCTAGCTGTGGGTAGTAGGATCAATTATAAAGGAGTTGTGATTTTGGGGAGGACTGTACAAAGAAATTCTGAAAATAGGAAAATCAATAATTCCACTCCTTGGTGTTGAGAAAGCTGGTAGGAACCAAGAGATGTTTCTCATAGTTGTGAACAGAAAACCTCGAGGCCATTTGGTTGGGTCATAGTAAATTCCCTTCATCACCTATTTTGTTCCCAGACCAGTTTTACACTGGTCTGTGTAATTCTTTACCAGTCACAGCCCCGTTTTCACTCAGTTGTACCTCTCACAGCACCTCCATAATTGCCAGGGTGAGAAGTGGTGTAAGCTGGGAAAGTTTGTGTTTAACCTGTGTCCTTCTCCTGCACTTCTCAATGGAAGGGTTTTGTCCTACCTCTTTTTCGCAGCCTGTCCTCCTGGATGGTATGGTGTGAACTGTCTGCAGCCCTGCATCTGCCACGGCCAGGCGACGTGTGACCGTGTGACGGGAGAGTGCCTCTGTCCCCAGGGTTGGACGGGGATAGCGTGTGAGTTGGGTGAGTCTCATCACATCCTCAATCCCTCCAGCACCTCATTTCAGTCGCTCTGCAAGGAATGTCAGTTCTGGTGAGGTCTGGTTTGAGGCAGCTCAGTAAAAAAGGAGAGGAGGGGCAGAGGGCTGGAGAGCATCAGTTGTGGAAAGGTTGAAAAAAAAAAAAGGGATTGTTTAATCAGAAATGAGAAGACTGAGGGGAGATATGGCATTGGCACTTGAATGTACTAGGGTGCTAGAAACTTGCAGGACAAAGGAGAGGAATAAGCTGTTCTCTGTCCCTTGGGGACAGGGAAGATAGACAATGAACTCAATTTGAGGAGAAAAAAATAATAAAATAAATCTACCTAGAGGAAAACTGTATCTCTAGAGAATTTTGTTAACGGAGGCTTTAAAATCTCCCTCACTGAACGTTTATAGGAACAGCTTAGGTGGCTCACCATACTTCGGAGCCGTAAGTGTGTGCTCTTCTTGGAGCCCCTCCAGCCTAGGCTCCCCATCTCATTTCAGAGTGTGGGGACGGGAGGCACGGAGCAGGCTGTGAGCAGAACTGTAGCTGCCACCATGGGGTTTGTGACCAGCACTCAGGGAAATGCATCTGCCACGCCGGCTGGACTGGGGACCACTGTGATGTTGGTAAGTTCCTTCTGCAGATGCTTGATTTTAACACTCTTCTGCAATCAGCCAGTTCTGTCTCCACAGCATGAAGTCAGTTTCTATTTTGTATCTTAATTTTCCAGTATTCTGTATGCCAATAAGAAATAATGCCAGTGTGAGCACTGACCATGTGTCTCAGGAGCCCTGCAGACAGGTCTCTGCCCAACCACAAATACATGCCCTTGTCCAAATCATTTTATCTCCTACTTCTGTTCCCTTCCTGCTAACAAAATGAAGGTATTTCTTTACCTTATGGGTACAAGGAAGAACCTATGAAAGGGAGTGAATTGTAAGGAAAGTTTGCCAGATGCTGCTGCATCTCTGTGGGTGATTGAGGGGACCTCAGCAAATTGGACTGTAATGGTTCAAATTGCACCAGTCCTGCATGTGGTCCAGATCGCCCAGGTTTGACATAGCTGTCTGGCGTGTTTGGAGTCATGTAAATCCCTGAAATGGAAATCTCATAAACAGTAGATATCAGATGGCTTGAAACTTGCTTTCAGCTTGGCCACTGAGGTGCTGTGATTTTTGCAAGACACGAGCAATTTGCTGATGTCTCCTGAGGTACTGAGGACTCACAAAGCCTCAGCCACCAGCGTGCTTTCTCTTTGATCACTTTGGAGAGACCTGAGAGGTGGAAATCAGTACATGGACGCGGCGTATTTTCACTGTTCAAAGACCTGTCCCTCTGTCTGTGCATAATTGTGTAAGAGTGGCACTGCCATTTCTATAGACACCATCGGGATTTGAAATCTAGATTATGACTAAGTCTTGGCAAACTTTCATGTGCAGACTCATTAATAGCCAATACAAAATGCTTTTAATATTTTTAATATATTCTCTTTCAAAGATGTTTTCTGGGCATGTAGTCTTCTAAATATCCATTGCCATGTGCAAGAAGAACAATATTGGCTCATGTGCCAGTGAGGGGTGCTTTCCATGCAGCAAGAAGACCTGTTGCTCTCTCTGCTTCTCCTCACAGTCTGTCCCCCGGGATTTTTTGGCAAGCAGTGCGAGGAGCAATGTAGCTGCGTGCACGGCTTGTCCTGCCACCATCAAACTGGAGCATGTCACTGTGAAAAGGGATGGCGAGGGAGGCACTGTGACAAACGTGAGTGTCTGCTGGGCATTTACAGAGGAAAGATCAGGTCAGTGCATACATTCCTGCCGGATCCAGAGCTGGTGACAGGATCCTTTCACTCCCTTGTTGCCCTGTGGGGTCGGTCTGGAAGTGTTCAGGGGGTCAGGTGCAGCAGATTTGTTGGAGAGGGGTGGCTTTGTACCATCCTGCCCCATGCCCTAACGAGGATGGGTTGCTCTGTTGCAGCTTGCTTGCCCGGCCGCTACGGCACAGGCTGTGCCCACCGGTGCCGGTGTCCTGCAGGTGCCCCCTGCCATCACCTGACGGGTGAGTGCAGCTGTCCTCCGGGATTCACCGGCTACGGCTGCGAGAAAAGTAAGTTTGTTCTAAGAATGCAAATACTTCCCTTGTAAATTAAGAAAGAAATTGATTTCTCAAAGATGTGATAATATAACACCTGAAGAGGGAGGAGACAACAACCTCACAGCAGTGATGATGGGCAAAGGCTGCTTGTCACTCATTCACATGGCTTGGCCAGTTTTGACCTCTGTTCCTGGTGTGGTTTGGCTGGTGGGGTTTGCCCTTGCAAGATTTGCAGCTCTCAGGCTGGCAGGGAGCAGCTGGGGGCTAAACTGCATCAAAATAGACCAAGGAGGTGCCAGCAGAGCCCAGCTCCTGCCCGTCGTCATCGCTGTGCTGTGGGTAAATCAGCAGCCCTGCTTTCTGTTGGCATAGTTCCAGTGAGAGACCATCTATTCATGCTGTCAGAGCTCATGTAAAACCAGATAATGATCTTTCCTTCAGTGTTGAGTTTGGCCATGTGGAGCTCTCTTTGAAAGCAGGCTCGTTCTGTCACCCTGGCTGCATAATTTTGACTTTGTTCTTCCTTACAACGTTTTGCGTGAGCACTGCTTTAGCAAAAAGAAAAACAACAAAGAATTAAAAAAATTGATGGTTTTGTCCCATATCCTCCACTAAAGGACTCTAAATCCTGACCCACAACCAGGGCAATTTAATGGAAGTAATGTAAGAATTAGGCATGGAACATCTAAAACCTGTAGGCAATGTATCTGTCAACAGGCAAAATGAAACCTGTGAAGATGTTGGTGCTGGAGCAGCTTTGCAAGTCTAAACTCCCTACAAAAGGCAGAATGTCTTTATCCGCATGCCTGGTCCCTTGCGAATTATGCTGTTATTTTAGTCAATTTTACCTGACATTTCCCTATGATTTTTTCTAGTGACAAGAAAATTGTATCTGGCCCTTGACAGTTGGGCACAAATTGACTGAACGAAACAAAATCATGCAGTGAAGTAACCCCCAAGTAAATGTAATAAATCCAAAGTCCCGGAGGAGAGTGTCATTCTGTAGGCAGGGATTTTATTTAATAAATTTGAGCTCGCTCTTTGTTTGAGTGCTATATTTACCAAGACAAATTTAATTTATTGGTTTACATTTCCTCTTCCCCAAGCTTGTCCACCGGGCACATATGGTAAGAACTGTAACCGAGTATGTCAGTGCTCTGCTGAGAATGAGGAATGTCACCCGGTGACTGGTGACTGTGCGTGTCGCCCGGGGTACTATGGCGCCCGCTGCAACGTCCGTGAGTATCTTTGTGGGCTGCCCACTTCCTGAGTGAGAGCTGGGTTATGCAGAAGCATGTGCTGGTGCTTTGAGTTCAGCTACGTCAGCACCTTCAGCACTGATAAGATAAAGTAAGCGTAGGTTGTGTTAATTTACAACAATAAAAATACTTGTGTTATTACAAGAGATTAATCTTTTTTTTTAAAAAAAAGACTAATTTACTAGCTAAATTCTTTCCAATTTCATGCCATGCTGAAGAACATCAGTGTGATTCTCTGCATTTACACCTCTCACTTTCAGCTACACCTGGATATTGCGTAGCTCTTTCATTTCCTAATACCTAGGCCAAAATACTTCCCAAAATCTCTGCGTGCTCAAGTAAGGACAAATGGTTATTAGAAAACAATAAGCCGCAATTGGCAGTAAATCTAAGTGATTCATAAAGTCACTTAAGTTGTAGGGCCTTCTGAGGAACGATCAAATTAAACAAATTGTTACTCTGGATTGAAAAATGGTGACTGGTGTAGAGGACAAAATGCCAGTTGGCTGAATGCTTCATCAGAAAAAATATTCCCAGATCCACATGCCTCATGCTGGAAATTTAGGACATCTGTAAAGTTGTTTCTGGTGGAATGTGGCGACTGATAAGAAACATATACCAAAGTATCCAATAAAGGAGACAGTTAATTACCTTTTATTTACAACTTTAATTTTGTTTTCACTCCATGGCTTGTAATAGTCTAATTAAAACAAAAACAAAAAAAAAATTAAAACCAACCAAACCCAAAAGCTGTCATCTTTCAAACACTATCTTTCTCTCTTTGTCAAACACTGATTTTCCTTTCTTAGGAATCCAGCACAGCTCTGGTTTGCTGGCTTTTTTGGGTGACAATTTTGTGCAGCTGGCCTTTGTACCCATATATGCAGCTCTAGTAAGGGTTAAGCCTGTGCTTTATTCCTCGAGTAGAAATAGGAAAGAGGCACATTTTAGAGATGGGCATTTGTATTACCATCATGTCATCACAAGTTATTCTTTAAAATATAAATGTAAATGTAAGGGTTGATTCTATCCTCCTTTGTATGTCAGTTCTCGCTCTAAGTGAGATTGAAATGCGGCCTTCAAAATATAGGCTAGAGCCATCTGGATCCATTATACATTACATTATAATAAATATTGTAGTAGAGTGGTAGTGGAGATCAACTATTTAACAATATCATTTTAAAAGACTTAATCATGGGTAGCCTATTACTTTTATGTAGCAGTGTCTCAGTAGTCATTACCTGTGCCTGTAGTACTAAACCCCTATAGATTACAATAAATGTCCTCGAGCTTGCTTAGAAACTTAAGTTTTTATTTCAGAATTTAAAATTTTAAAACAATAATCACACTGATATTCTGATATAAAAGAAATTACATACAAAATGAAATATGTGTTTTGTTGCGTTCAGAAGGGACTTTGCCACGGACTTCTGTGTAGCTAGGATTAAACCTATAGTGTATGAGACATGAGCCTTCATGGTGGTGTGTTCTCTTAAATTCCAAAAATACACAGTATATTGTACAGCAAATTCTTACTTAATGAGTAGTTTTTTATATGTAGAGATAATGGAATGGTGGAGGTTCACAGCGAGAGAAAATTTGTCTTGCATCTATGTGGGTTTTTTTCATATTCTCCCCTATGCCACTCTGACCATTGCATAGACAGACAGAGAAATGGAAGGAAAACAGTTTACTTGCAAGTTATTTTTGGGTTTAGGTCAGTGGTGTGAGAGATTGTGGACTTGATTCTGAAGTGACTGTCTGATAACCAAGGATAGCTAGCGTGACTGTGGTGGGAATACTCCATGTTCCTGCCGTCCTCACTACAGTGAGAACTGGGGCTGCTCCAGGATGAAGAAGCTTTCGATATAATATTAAAAACAGCATAGGGAGCCTCTCCCAATGTGAAATGGGCTTCGGTCCAGTCAACATGTGGTTGGATGCTGCTGGAAACGGTTTCTGGCAACTATTGCTATATTTATAGTACTGTGAAAGAAGGTTCAAGAAAGTATCTATAAAAGGTGTAGTTGGCTGGGAAGTCAAATTTCCAGGAGCCAAGAGCAATGAGGCTTTCATGTTCTCAAATTTTGGAGTGAAGAGCTGAAACAGTCTCTTGGCAGGATCAAGAGGAAGCAGACAAACTAGCAATAAGGTTCCCATCAATTGTCCATAACTCGGTGGATGGGCAGATCTGCTTGGGTGAAGTTATGAATAAAAAACAGTAAGCGGTGTTGTAATGGATAAAAACCCCCATGTTATGTCTCTGTGACATTTACTGGGCTGGGTGAACCCTGAGCCAGAAAGACCTCACCAGCATCACCTTCATGCTGTAGGTAACAGGATTCTTCAGAAGTGATTTTTTGACAATGCAATTAATAACATTTGTAAGAAAAGCTCTAGTGTAGTCAGTTGGTATGAAAAGATTTAGGAGCTCTTGGTCATGGCAAATCCATCTGAACCAGAAGGAAAAAATCAGGAAATGGGTTAGAAATCTGGCTGCTGCTCCTGCTGTTCTCAGAAAAACATAAGTCAGATGCACAGGAAACTGTTAAATTAGAAAATGTCTTTATGAGATAACTGGTGGTTAGAGGCTAAACCCTCTTTATAAAGGCAGAGCCTACTTAAATGGCAGGACACTGTGTAAATTGCCCTAGCTATCTGCATAGAAGTTCTGCAAAGTAGTAACAGATGTAATGGCCTTGTTAATAATCACGTGAACGTCACAGCTGATGTGGTTGCCCTGCTTGTGCTTTTCCCTGTTGAACTGAAATAAACAAAATGCTGCAAGGGTAAATAAATTGGTAAGGGAGGAATTACTGCATCCCTTTCAGTAATGGTGCAGCTCTTGCTAGTCTTGAGATGAAGAACAACTCTGAAAGCTTTGCCAGGGAGAAGCAACATGTTTGGAAGTGTGGGAAACTGATTTAAAAAAAGAGAAAAGCCAAAATGATGACCAAAAGGAAAGGGAGGAGGAAAAGAGAAACTCACTTGGAGTCCAATTAAATCCTTGAATCTGGGTGTGTCCTTAACTTCAGTCTTGGTGGAAATGAAATAGATGTTGCAGGATTCATTTCTTGAAGCCAAGGTTTGTACATGAAATAAATTTTCTGTACTGAGAGATGGAAGCACTGATGACGAAGTATTCATTGAGAAGAAGCCATGGTTGGGAAGGGCTGGGGAGAGTATCTGTATGCTATAAAAGTGTGTATCTGTTTACTCCTGATTATCTGCTATCCTGATTTGAGCAGAAGCCAATTTTCAGTTTTATTTTAAAAGGCATCCTTTTAAAGCTTCACCATAATCTCTCCCTCTCTATTCAATTGTTCAAAAAATCCAGAGCTTTCTCCAGCCATTCAGACCACGCTTTCCTGCCTTCAGAAAAGAGAGAAAATATATAAAGGTATTTATGCACAGATTGTGAGAGATCTGTTGCTTGGAGACATATGTAAATATATATTCAGCCAGATTTCCAAAGTAGCCATAGGCTTTCCTTTTGCCAGGAGAAGAAAAGAAAGGAAGGAGCAAAGAAGTGACATGTAGAGGTAGCAGCACTATTGTAACTGACCAGCGATGATCATGTTGCTCTAAAAGCACCAGCTTCTCTCTCTTCCAGTGCACTGGAAAATTAGGAAAATAAACTGTGTCTCCAGAGTTCAGTGGCAGGATGCTGGAGGCAACCCTGACAGATGGAAGCACGTGCCTAGCAACTCTGCCCAGCTCTTTTCCTCAGTTCTGGCCTCCATCACTCTAAAGAGTATCTTGAAGATGTGAGCTAAGTATGGCAGATGCATTCATGTCTTCCTGATCTTGTATTCATCCCTCCTTCAGCATTAGCTGTCCAAAAAGAAACCAAAGATGCTTGTTACCACCTGGAAAACCTCTTCATGGACAGCTCATTGCCATGTAACACTGGCTCAGAAATACATCCACGTCTAATGTTTCTTCTGGGTATTTATTACAAAATACAGCTGCTTTGTTTTTTTCCTCAGAGAATTTTCTGGCTTTGCATTTAAGCCATCTCTCTCCTGTATCTATCTTCTGAGAAGGTGTTTTCTGAAGTTTCATGTTATCGTGCATGTTTTCATAGTCTCCCTTCCACAGCCCACTAGATGTGCCAGAGCAATACCAACTCCAGTTTGGAGAGAAAGAGTAGATTATAGAGGAAACAAACCTTCTCCAACTCAAACATTTTTCAAAAACGAGACTTGCCCCAGTAGTCATAACTGGTCAGCTAAAACGACTGCTGAAAGGGGCAGAGATGTCTCATAGCTTCTCACCATCTCGGGCAAACCAGGAAACCAGGCTGTTGCTGCCCAAAGGAAGAGGGACCAGGGCACCATCTCTGCCATATGAGAGAAAGGAGCAACAGGCTGATTTGGAACAGAAATCAAAGAAGAAAACCTCTGAAGAACTGGGCTTGCTTTTCTTCCTCTGTCACATATGAGGAATGGGAGGAGCAGGCAGAGCCGGGAGCAGCCGGCCCAGCAGCAGCAGCAGCAGTCGGTCCAGCTTTCCAGGGGTTTGGCATTGCAAGTCAGAGCTGCCCTGCTGCCCCACGGAGTGCATTCCCTGAGGCAACCATCTGCTTGTCAATGCCTACTCCTGGACCTCTAGAAGTGAATAGAGTTAGAAAATGAAAATCTAATTTTGGCTGGAAACAACAAAGTGCTTATGACATGAGATGCAATGGGCCCAGTAGCAGCATAGCCTAATTGCTATTTTGTTCTTTTAAAACAGGGTGTCCAAAAGGTACTTATGGTTCAAACTGCCAAAACCCCTGTAAGTGCATGAATGGAGGCCACTGCAACCCTGCGTCAGGAACTTGTGATTGCACGCCTGGTTTCATTGGAGCCGACTGTAGTAAAAGTAAGCCAACATTCATGTTCTGCTTCTTTCAAAAAAACAGCAGAGAGAATAATCTGCATAAGAGCTTGTCAGTAGAAAAACAGACAGATCCCAGCTACCTCCTCCTTGAATTGTAAATCAGGATTCCAGCTTTGTAAAAAATCTCTTGCAAAATATTTTCCCTCTCTTCTGTGTGTGTAGAAGCAAGGATACTCATCCCAGGATTACAACCTGCTTGCCCAAATTTATTTCTAGAGCCAGCTCAGCATGAATTGCTCAAGTTCCTTCTTCCTGTCCAGATTTCTAGGTTGAGAAATTATCTCAATATTTTGCTTCACACTATGATGCCATTAGTTTCAATAAATGGGAAAAAGATCAAGTTTTGTCATGGCAAAACTGGTAAAGACTCCATGGCAACCCTACTCCTCTATTTTTGAGCTAAATTGGGTGGCTGAATTTCTGTGCTATTTCCAAAGCTACGATCTCTGTGAAGTTCTCTTCAGTTTATCCACAGAAAAGCAATGTTTTAGTGCTTACTGGGTATAGCTTTGCTCTTCAGCACAGGACAGCATCAGTATTAAGGAAGGAAAGATGTCTTTAGCTGGAAGGATGAGCAGCTGATATTTCAGTTTTACACTCACCTCTTTGGTAGGAAACCTACTAAATGCTTCATGTGAAACCACGGATTATATTTATAACCTCAAGTAAAGTTTCAGAGGATGAAGCAGTCATGTCTTTGGATGGGTTTTGGTTTCATAGCTTTTACTTTGAAGCACATTAGTTGGAATAAAAACTAAGACAACTCTACTACAAGATCCTGCCTATGTTAAAAATGAACACTGGCATTGGATACCCAGGGTGTTTAACAAAAGACTGTGTTTCCTCCAGCTTGCCCTGAAAAGCGATATGGGAAGGACTGCACTCTCTTCTGTGCATGTGGTAAAGGTCAGTGTGACCCACGGACTGGCAAGTGTACCTGTCCTCCTGGCCAAATGGGACCCAGCTGTCAGCAAGGTAACAAAGCGGGACTCAAGGTCATCTCGTCTGTTGGTGACAATAGTTAAAACAACCAGCAAATAAAACTCAGCGCCAAACATTGTTTGTAACTGTGTTTCCCAATGCCTTTGCTTGATAACATTGCAGTTTGCTGTTCTCGGCCCCTGTCCCTCTCCGCTCCATCACCCTGCCTTTATCCTGCCCCCATCTCACCGCTTTCCTCCACCATACTCGGTACCATGGCACTGGTTTCTCCACAAAGCTGAAACGACTCCTTTCAGAGACTGCAGAGTCCAAACAGAACATAAAGATGGGGAAAAGGGTAGTTAGTACCTCACAGCGTGAGCAGTGTGAGGGTGCTGTGGATGGATGGGACTAAATTTAGAAGCAAATACCTTGAGCCAATAAAGTGAAGGGAGAGGATTTGCTGAAGAGGAGGGGTTGAGAGCTGGGACAAAGGGAGGAGAGCAAGAGGAGCAAATGTGGAGTGAAACCAAGTGAGGAGATATGGCCAGACAGAATCTTTGTATGAAGCTGTTAATATGAAGTGTCCCACAGCCCTTGGGAGACACCAGGCACTTGGGATGCTGTCTGGGGAGTGTGTGTTTGTATTTATTCCCTGTCACCTTCATCTTTTTTGGGGATGCTATTTTTTTTTTTCTTTACAAACTGTGTTAATTCTCTGTAGTGTGTCCCCAGGGACAATATGGCCCCAACTGCCACCTGACATGTACCTGTCAGAATGGTGGTATCTGTGACCCCGTGGATGGCAACTGCACTTGTGGGCTCGGCTGGACAGGAACATCATGTGAGAAAGGTAATTTTCAGCTTTGATGGTAGTGGATGTGTACATTCAAGCAGGGGTTCACAGTGTCGACAGACCCACAAAAGGAGACAGTTTTGCTTAAGTAGACTCCATCCCAGCTGCATTCATGTCTCTAGCTTCTCTCATGGAAAACTGCCCCTAGGTAGAACTTTAAGTCTTTTTTTTTCAGGGACAGTTTCCTCCTGAGTCCTGCTCTGTAACTCTCATAAATTCCTTTGCACAGACTCTTATTTCTACTCCTGTCCAACTTTTGCAATCTTTTGCTCATGGGAACATTGTTTTGGATCTTCTTTCATGTGCTCCTCTGAGTTCAGCAGAAGCCTCATCTCCCTTCTCCCTTGTTATGTTCTCTCTTGTTATTCTCTTTCTTTTGACACTGGACTGCAGTTGAACTTCCCATGTATTGACTTCCCTGCAGTACAGTTCTGGTAACATCTGTCCAAAGCAATTGAGATTGTCCTGCTGTCACGCCCTTCTCTATGACATCTCTCCCTTACACAAGACAAAGCACACTTAAACAGAATAAGCTCAGTTTTCACTCCAGAAACCCTCCTGCCAGCTCAGAGTAGAGTCTTCCCATGTCTTTCCTTCTTTTCCAAAGTCATCCTGCATTTCTGTATTCCCATTTCTCCCTTTATTAAGAGATATCTGTATAGTTATGGACTTAAAATTTCAGAAAACCATGAGCTTACTAATGTGAAATATAGTTAGTTCTGAGATCACATTCAAGACAGATGTCACCATTACGCTGTAAGTGCCACGGTGCAATCTCCCCAACACACTCCCAGGCCCTCATTTACAGCCTTTCTGATCCTGACATCTGTAGAATATCCACATCAAACTCCATACATATCTTTACCAAGAACTGGTCATTATAGGGGAGTGTCCCTATATAGAAGTGTCATACAGAAATGACGCTTTTTTAGCAGCATTCTTTGATGCAATTGTTTCACTTTGCACCTGAGAAGACTCAGAAACCCACTTCATGCATGCGTGTGTGCAGAGAAGGAGCAGGAGAAATAGAAAGTTGCTAACTACATGGAACTGCTTGGTGTGAATACCATTGCGGACAGGCACTAAAAAAGTGCAGTTTACCAAGAACTGACTAACTATGCGTTGCATAGGCCACCTGTGTTCATCTCTCTGATCCTTGAAATCTCTGTAACCACTCATAGACTGAATTTAGGTTGCAAAGCCTCAGTAGAGTTCTGTGGAGTAGTGGATCATGGGGTATCTTATAGATGTGCTTAGATAAAACATCTCTGAAGTCAAGCATGGGGGGCAGATGTGCACACATTGTGTAACACGCTGTCTGTTATTTCACTAGGAACAGCTTCACTGCTTCTCTTTTGACACAGATAGCCAAGTTATTGGAAAATTGAGTCTTGATTTCCACAGCAGTGTGGTTTTTGAGGGTGTTTTGACTAGAAATCAAAACCAGCTAATCAGACGTCCTTCTTCTAGTGATTAGATATGATGTTCTTGAAAGATCTTGTCTGACATTCGCAGAGTTATGAATCTGATTATTTGGACGGCCACGCTCATTTAAGTTGGTCTGCCCAGATGCAAATTATCACAGCAGTGGGTAGTTAACTTATGCAGAAATGATTCCTAGGTTAATTATATTGGCAGAGTCGCTTTTGCATGACTTGGCTTTCAGTAATTTGAGATATGTTTAGGTCTGTAAGAGCAGATATCTCATTATACGTGGAAAGTCTGTTGCTATGTGTGAAAGAGATCTTCCTGGTTTTATTAGGAATTGGAATGGTGTGAACTCTTATGATAACACAGAGGAGGAAAAGCTTCATGTTTTCTTTCACACTTTCTAAGTGCTTAAGAGAAAATATTGCTGTAAATATAGGAAAAAAATAGAAGATACCATTTATGACATTTACTATGTGGCTTTACAACACATGGTGCGGGTTCAACATTGACTGCTTAAAGAGACAAAAAAAGATAGACCGTAAAAAGTACAAGGAAGTGGCTGTTTGATCGTCTATGTAAAGAATTATCATCAAAGTATGTAAATACATCACAGTTGTGCAGAAATGCTGTGTCTTCATAACAAATGTTCTCCTTGGCTCCGCAATTTATTGTATGGACATGATACCTCAGCTATGCAAGCTATCGCATAAGAGCTTTTCTGGGTGAGATCAGTGATTTTTTTGTGTGTGTCTCTTTCTGTCCGTGTCCTGCCAGCAGAATGTCTCCCAGGAAAGTATGGGTCTGGCTGTGGCTTGGACTGCTCGTGCCAGCACAACGGCACCTGCGACAGGTTCACGGGCTGCTGCCGGTGCCCCGAGGGTTACTACGGCCACTCCTGTGAGCACAGTAAGTGGTGACACCCTGGAAAGACCAGGTGCCCTCTTTCCCAACAGTGATGGGATGAGGGGCTTCAGAGTAGTCACATGAACACCTTGCCAGTTCAATTAAAATTTTTGGGGTGTCCCAGATCACCCAGCTGCTTCCAGATCTCTGTCACTGGGATGTCGGGGTGCTACAAGTTTAAAAGCACAGGGCGTTATTAGAGTTAACAATAACATTTCATATTTGTTGGATCCCAGGGAACGTATCTGAGAACACAGAGGATTTTAAAGAGATGTATGTTTTACTTCATAAACCTTCATAATTTGATACTTTCATTTTTCAGGGTGTCCCCTTGGATTTTATGGCCTAAGCTGTCTTCAAGCATGTGCTTGTAAAAATGGAGCAAGCTGTGACGCAGTGACAGGACAGTGCATTTGTCCTTTGGGTTACCAAGGGGTCTACTGCGAGAAAGGTACTTATACCTCTCTGATGTAAAACAAACAAACAAACCCAAAATAAAACCCACAAAATGCCATTTCATTGTGCAAATGTTTGATGAGAGCAACTTCTTCCAGATTTTGAGCTTTATGAATAACCTGAAACACTGGATTTGGGATTGTTTATCTGTTAAATAGCTGGGTGTTCTCATTTCCTTATAAATTAACTAATCTGGTTCCGATTAATACAGTGAAAGTCTTGGTCTCCATGATGTCTTGCGGCAATGAGTTCCACATGTCGTTTATTAAATATAAGTTCTTTTTACTGATTTTAAATTTGCTTCTAAAACTCTGAATAAGATTATTGAATAGGTGCACATCAGACCTGTTGAGTGTTATGGAATGGTCTTCTAGAGAGTTCTAATTAAAAATGAAAATACGTGCCAGTACCATTTCTGGGACAGATTTACAGATCCCTTTGATAGGTTAGATTAGACAAACCCAACATAAAGAGAGTTCATATAAATATTATGCCTTTTCTGCTATGTTCAATTCTTCATTAAACTTGACATTTACACTAGCTGCAGTGAAGAGTTTATGAGCTTTTCTCTGAGACATCCTGGAAGACCCCTCCCTGGCCTAATGTACATCTTGCCATTCAAATGTGCATCTAAAAAGTGCTTTTGCCATCAGGCTGTGACAGGGGCTGGTTTGGAGAGAGGTGCCAGCACCGATGTGACTGTGGAGGAGCTCCTTGTGATCCAGAGACTGGAAAGTGCCTTTGCCCACCTGGGAAGACTGGAGACAAATGTGACACTGGTAAGGGTATTATTTTCTAAGGGCTGGGCTATGTATGCTTAAACCAATATGACCTGTTTGTCTAAGCACAACTGTGAAAGGACATTTGCTGGTATTCAAGAACATGTTGTTTGTGGCTAATTACTCTTAGGGGTTATCAACAGCTTTATCAACAGGCTGTACCTCTTGATTTAATCAATATTTAAATTTGATACACCGATAGGAAAACTGTTTATGGGTCAGCTGTAAAATGTCATTTGCCTTGAGTTGTGGAGAACGTGCACTAGTTAAGAATACACCAAGAAGCCCACAGTTTTACAGACGTAGTTAGGAAGACTCCAGAGGGTGCAAATGGGCAAGAAGGGAGCCAATTGTCGTGTGTTTTGTCACATGGACATTTGTGACCCTTTTCAGACCAATGCAAAGGTATGTCCAGCTCCGGGTTTGCTTCCCCAGGAAACAGGTCAGAATCCCTGAGGATGAGGGTGGTGGAGCTGCAGCAGCTGTGCCTGCCTCTGGGGTTCAGCAGTAGTCCAGGAACATCTAATCCAAATAAAATTCCCTCATTTGCAGGGCAGGCACTTGGGCTGTGTGTTTGGGAAATGGTTGGCCCATGAGAGCAGAATTATTTTGTAACAAGGATATAAAAATAGGTGAGAAAGTTCTCCTGTAGGGAAAACCAGTCCCACTGCTCTACCCTGATAAGATGGTTGAAGGGTTGAGAGGCAGCAATGGCAGACAAGATTCTTGAGCCGGACTCTGATCACAGTTATGATGAAGTAAATTTAGGGCAATCACTGGAGTGGTTTAAACAAGTGTGAGAAGAGATTTGTGATCCTAATGCTGTGGCAAACAAGATAAAAGGAGTGAACATCCATGTATGACTACTGGAAGTTCACACCAGGAACCATAATCCTCCTGAGCCCCTGAATCACAGTGGGAGGAATATTATATCTCCTTTTGTTCTAGGACAGGGAAGGAAACAGCTTTAAAAAGGCTGTTATTAATGCAAAGTAATTGCTGGGAGCTTAAGTGCTAGTGCTAAACGAAAATGGAAAATTATTTTCTTCCCTCTCCCCCCTGTCCTGTGGTCAGAAACCGAAGCCACCCAGACTGCAGGCGCTGGTTCGGTGGGGGACAGCGGCCACCCCCACAGCCAGCACGGTGCTGGGCATCCGAGGGCCTTTCTTGTGAAATTGTAGGTAGAACGCAAGGGGGAAGCTCAGCACCGAAAATGTGAACTGAGGTTTTGCTTCTTGCAAACTTTAGGAGTCATTTTTATTTTTCTTAAATCAGTTAGGGTAGCCCCCATCCATGAAAAGCTGTTATGGGGTAGGTTTTATTTGCATTTTTATTTTCAATTAGGCTCAGTTCATCTGTGATATAACTGTGAGCAGCTGTGACTGTGCAGCAGCCATAAAGATAAAAGGCCTGATTTTAATTTGAACTCTGGTAAAGCACCCATTAAACAGGCAAAATGTTAATTAAAAAAAAAAAAAAAAGAGAGAGAATATAACAGACTTTTATGGGAGCTCTTTTTCTGTACTAAATTAACATTGCAGACTTTCAAACAGATGTCTTAAATACACATTGTTATTAACATGAAAATGTGGTATTACATAAATGAAAATCAGGTCCAGAGGTGTTTGAGGAGACCTTTTCTCATAACATTTCCTAATTGAAAAGGCCAAGCTCTGAGCACACAAGGAGAGTTCTCCCACGTGTTGGGGCTGCAGCTGATGCAGGGCTCAGCAGCACTTTTATTTACCTAATGGTGCTCGTGTGAGAAAGCAAGCACCTTGATTATTTAAAGTATTTTCTAGGGAGGTGAGGGAGAGAAGGCTATTGTTTACAGTGTATTTAGCACCCTGACTTGTGACCTGCTGCTAATTTTTCCTTCATGCCTGTACTCCGAGTGCATAAAAAATTTGCGGTGAGGATTTATCAGCCTAGGTATGAAATGTGTTTGTATTTGGGGGTGAGATATTTTGTGAGCTTAATTTTCCAGGAGGCAGCAGAATTGTGCAATCAGAGTAAGACATAAGAGTATATACAAAAGGGATTAATCTTCAATTGCACATTCTTTGAGGGAAGGCTCTTTGCTGGCACACACAGACAGCCAAGCTGTGTAGTGGGGAGGTGCAGGAGATAGTGTGGATCCAGGATGCTGACAGTAACTTTCCTGAGCAGATCCCAAGATCTTTTCTGTTTCTTTTTACACCAATAATGATTTCCATTCTGGGAACTTCTTTAGGACAGCTAGGCTACAGTTTGGGCAGAGCCATGCGGTAGATGAAACTTGAGGACTGCAGCCTTTCCAAAATGCCATTATTTTAATGTTAACAGATGTGTCTAAGTAGCTTCCTGATCCCAGAGAACAGGGAGACACTAGGGAGCATTCACCCTCTTCCAAACACTTCTGTCCTTTCAGAATGCAGGTCGGACAAGTATGGCCCTGACTGCTCCCTGCGATGCCAGTGTGCCAGCAAATCCCAGTGCAATCCGTACAACGGGAACTGCCTGTGCCCAGCCACGTGGATGGGGCCAACCTGCAAAGAAGGTAACACAAGCTGATCAGCCTTTCTTAGTAGAAGAAATCACGCAGTGACCATGGTGGTGGTCAGTGGACCATTTGGACAGGAATATCAATCCACCACACAAACATGGTGCTCAGCAGCAGCCAGCCCAGCTTTGATTGGAAGGGTTGTGTTGGTGTGTGCTGTCCTTCTGAGGGTCCAGGTGCCTAAGGGTGCAAACGCCAGGAGTCGATCCCCATGGTTGTGAGGTCTTGGGCAAGCTGAACTGACTCAGTGCAGTGGTTTTCCCTCAGAGGGAAGGATTCTCAAGGCTGCCTCCGGCACACACATGCCAGAGAGCGGTACGTTCTTCTATACCTGCCAGTATGAAATCTTGCCCTGAAGCAGTTGGTATCCACAGCATCTGTGAGATGAATAAGGAGTTTTACTTGCTGTGTGTGCCATCACGTTCACTTACTTTTTGTAGAGGTGTCAGGTTTTGAAAAGCGTGGTGAAATATGATAAACCAGATAAGTAGCTAAAACATTGGAAGATAGATTTGGATTGATTTGTGAGTGTGCTACAGCACTCATCATGCTATCACAAAAGGGCTTGCAGTTTTTTCAGGGGTTTTTTGTTTGTTGTTTTTTTTTTTATTAGAATAAATTCTCTTCTTAATGAAATATAGTACTGAGTGAAAGTTTCCTCCCACTTGTAGTCTAATCACAACTGGCTTCATGGTGATACCATACAATTCTACATATAGAACATACAAAACACTTTGGGAACCTTCTGTTTGAGAGATGTTTTATTGTTTTGCCTGCTCTCTGTCTTTGTGAGAAGGCCAGTGTAACTCAATCCTCTAACTTCTTTTGAAGAGTACCATTTATTGAATTATTTAGGTGTAAACTGTATAATCTATATAATATTTCAGTATTATGTTATATAGACCTGAAACCATGTTTCTACTTAATTCTCTAGGTGGCCCTCCAAAGCTTCCTTTTTATGAAGAACAAACTCAAGAAAGAGGGAATATTTTTCCAAGAGCTCTACAACAGTAACATTTGGACTAATAAATGAACTGTTTTATATGCACAGACGGTATTTGAATTTGGATATGAAACAGCTATTCAATTCAGCTTGAATTGTACTGAAGTATTCACACTTCTTATGGAAGACTACAGAGGCCATTTAGTAGCTGGATTCTTTTAAAAAGTTGAATCTGTTTCATGTATTTATTCCTAGCCTCTTCCCCCTCCTTTAATCTGCTCTGGACATTCTTTCTGATATATAATATAATTCCTTCTTTGAAAGGTGGGACGTGTTTTTAATAAGAGCAGTCCCAAAGAGTATCAGGATAAGCGGTATGTAACACATCAACTTGCAGTGAGCCACACCATATATAAGTGACTTTCTAAATCCTCTTGACAACCAGCATGAAGTTTAATGAGTGTTTCAGGGATTATGAAGCCAATATGGATTCACTGCAAAATCACATTGCACGGAAACTAGTGGGATTCACCAAATTAATTCCTCTTGGAATAACATTGTATGTTCTAGAAAAGCATTCAGTCCAATTTTAATCTTGCAACTGAAGAAGAATCCACCACAGTCCAATTTAAGAATATGTACCACGTTGCTAGTGTGGATTCACTGATTAGGTCTCCATCTATATCCTGCTTACATCTGAATCCATCTGCCAAAGAGCATGGTGTCATCTGTCAGACTCTTACGGCTTTCTGTGGTCTTCCATCTTGCCAGCTGAGTTTCTCAGTGGTTTGTCAAGCCAAACTGTGCTCATCAAACAGTGCCTTCTAATGCAGAAAAGAGTTTTATCTTGGGTGGAGAAAGCAGATAGTAAGCAAGGATAGATGTTTAAAAAAGATAATCTATGTATGTGTTATACAAGGAGTATAACGTGCTTTTACTGCACAATAGTTTGATTAAGTCACCTTTAAAAAATCCTGATACTGTTCAATAGCTGCTGTTGGTCACTTAATAGAACAAAGACATTTTGGTGCTATTTTGTCTGTTTAGACAGGTTGTTCTCTAACATAGGGCTATGTCATTATAAAGAAATAATGTTCTCTATTTTAGTATTCTGAGCTGACCAGACTAAAATATTTCAGAGTGCCTCTTTATACCTCTCTTTAGGTTAGGAGTTACAAAATCTGTGTAGCAACCTCTTGAGTCTGACTATATCAAAAGTGCACTTATTAAAGGACATCAGGACATGGACTCAATAGACTGCCAAAGTACAGGCAGTTCCAGGTCTTGTGCTCACACTACAACATAACAAATTGCAACTCTGCAAGAGAAAATTTTTGTCTTAGAAGAGACAAAGTGACAATAATTGATTCTATCTTGTGATTTTTAAAGATGTTTGTTCTTGCGGTTGAATAATGAGTTGGCAGTTTTGCAGCATGGTTCACCTCGGGTCTTGAACACATCTTCAGTCATTAATTGTCCAGTACAAAGCAAGTGACACGTGCTCACCTGGGTGTTTAATTCAAACTGTGATCTGTTGGAAGCAATACAGGTTGTTATTCGTCACTTCATGCTCAATGTAAATGTGACAAAATTGTTGTTGTCCCAAAAAGTAGTCAGAAGTGTGTGGCTCTCAGCAGGGCTTTACTGTCAGCTGTGACATTTTAAATGTTCTTTTAGAGAGGTGATGGCCTAGGTCTGATCCTATAATTATGTGACAATATGGGGCATTTTCACTGAACTGGAACTGATAAGGTAAATCTCATGTAAGACAACTAGATATAATCTTATCAACTGCTGGAGAAGAATGATCCCGATTTTGATCTTGGCTATGTACTTATGGCAGAGCCAAACTACAATAGTAATGCAAGCGTCACATTATATTCAAGATTTTTCATAGAATCATAGGGTAAGTCAAGTGGTAAGAGACTTCTGGAGGTCCAGGCTTCTCTTCACAGCCTGGTCAACCCCAAAGATAAATGGGTGTGCTCAGCGTTTCATCCAGTTGAGTTCTGAATATCTCCAAGATCCACCACCTCTGTGAGCCCCTGTCCCAGTGACAATTTCATGCTCACAATTTTTTATTTTTTTTTTCTAATCAGGATCTCCTAAGTTTTTACTTTGGTCTGCTGCTTCTCATCCTTTCAGTGTGCATCTCTGAAAAGTGTTTGGCTTCATCTCATCTACAGCCCCCATGGGGTAGTTGAAGACAGCAGTAGTACCTCCCCTTGGTCTTCTCTTCCAACCACTGAGCAAAGCCTGCTCCCTCAGCCTCAGCTGTATCCACCCCCATTACCTCAGTGACCCTCCACTGCCCCTATCCCAGTACATCGGACATTTCAGTTCGGGGAAAGATGCCCGATGACTGGTATGGTTACTCAACAGCTAACGCATAAAAGAACTTACAACCCCCAAAAAAGAACTTATATTTTGCTGTTTGACAGCATTTTATAAAATGTACTGTTTTTCTCTTATCTATGTATACTGATAAGTGATTAGAGCAGCTAATCAAAGGGGAAACCCTTCTCAAGCCATATTATTTACACCTGTGAATACTTGTTTACATTTTCCACAGTACCTTGAATTGTAAATATGTAGTATAGAGGAAATAAGATTTTTGTATTAAGTATTTTTAAAGAATGTCCCAATTTTAGGTACATGGTGAAATGCATCTTTTAAGTGACTGATACTGCGTACGTGCCAATGAATTGGAGGGCCAAGTAGATCTGCCTGGGAAATAATTCAGAAAACTTTTTTTAAAATCTGAAAATGCCACTTCTTCATACAAAACCATTCACATGCAATCGTCTTTTTTTAGACATTTCTCCTTCAAAATAGTTCTTAGCTTCTTTATGTTATTGCCTTGGGAGAAGAAGTTCACTTCAATGCCATTAAACAGATCATTCTGATTTGGGGCTTAATATGACTTTGTTCCAAAATAAAGTACCACCATATAAAGGTAAAAAAAGAAAATAAAATTAATGTTTCAAAAATATTAAAAGATTACTTTTAATTAGGTAGTTTTTAATGTCTTTTCTTAGTTCTCTAGTTTTGAAGGTTTTCACTTTTTTCACAAGTCAGGGAAAATGTTTAGAGGATATCATTTTCTAGAAGACAAGCCAAAACTTTACATCATTAGCTGTTAATTAAGGAATCGCTTGTGATGTCATTCATATGTTTTGATGCTGCTCCTTACTGCGGATTAACAAATTTACCTAATTCTGTGCCTACAAAATAGTCTTTATTAGACAGCATGTACTTTTTAATGGAAAAGCTACTAACTTAACTTTTCCATAGATTCATTTTGCAGCAAGTGAGCTTAATTACTACTAAAATAATATAATTCTGCTTATTTGCTTCATCAGACTCCAGTGAAAAACTGTCAGGCTGATACTGTCCTGAACATAACACTGGAGCTTGTTGAAAATGAAAGTGAAAAATTCAGTGAAAATGGTTTTTATATTTAAATTTATGTCCATCTTCCACTTGGTAATGCCTTTCTTGGCTCTGCATTTCCCAGAAGGCTGAAGTTAATTATGCTTTCTTGAAAAGAGCGCTCTGTGTATTCCTCTGTAACACACTTGCATGCACAGATAACTCCTTTCAGAAAGACATTTAAATTATTCCGACCGTGCAGTTTCTGTGCCAAATCCCACTCTCTTACCTTGTTGTGTATTCCAGATAGCTTCAGTTTGAGAAGAGTGGAAATGAGTTGAGTCTAACTCAGTGGGTCCAGCAGAATCTTACTCAATGTGAATTCATGAAACCAGGACATGTTTTAAGTTAGACTTCAGTATTTATAACACTATCCTCATAGGAAAACAATCAGAATTTTAAAAATTCCCCACTTCCCCTGCCAAAAATTATTATTCTACTTTTATCCTTTTTATGTTGAAGAACTATAGCTATTAAAGTTTGCCCAGATTTCTTGCCAACCATATTATTTTGATTGGCTGCAGATTTCTGTTTGTGTAAGTAATAACCATCATAGTATCAGGAGTTGCCAATGGGACAAACATGGAAATTATACCTTTATGTCCTTCCCAGAGGAGACAAAGACACATTTTGGAGCCATCGTGCCTTCATACTGTTGATCTAACAGTAACAAATAACGTTTTAGTTAGAGTTTAGCTGCTTCTCAGACTAAAGAAAAGCTTAGGAAGAGTCCTTAAGAGAACTGGTGGACCAAGAAACCTTCTCTCTCCCCAGTCTTGAAGGACTTTTCCTGGATGTTGACCTGTGGCTGACTGTGGCAGCTCTGTCCATGAGCTGCATTTGTGCCCAGTAATTCTTTTGCAGGATCAAAGCTTTAAATTCTAACACTGCGTAAGGCAATTTCCAGTGGTAAACACTGAATCTCAGACTTGTAGAGCATAAATTGTTTATTCTGTTCTTTTTGCTTTTAGTAAGCACTTGCGTAGCAATATTATGTCTTTGTGAATTTGTAACCCCTCTTCAAAGAATATGTGGGATGTATCTCAAAACTGTGCTGTACTTTCTGTTGTACACATATAATAGTGAAAGGATGATCTTTTTTTTATATAAACATGTCATTAAAATTTCTTCTTGTTTTCTCCTTATTGATAGTCTTGAAGCAACAGGCTTATGTTGTGGATGAAACTTTATTCTGTTAAACTAATACACATTCAGAGCAAACACACTGAAGTCACACCTGCTTTTAGTAGTTTGTATAGAATAAATAATGGCCTATACATAAATGGGTTTATATATGATCCCCGACCAGAGCAACTGGTCCAGTGACTGAGCCTGATAAATAGAGGTTTCTGGCACTCATTCTCCAGAGTATTAGAAATATTCAAAACACGGCATAAATCTTGCTGGAAGAGGATGGTTGTGAAGTGTAACATTTCTGAAAGACTTGGGCATGAAGCACTTTGAAGGCATTTGAAACTGCACACCTGCGGGCTCCCATCAGCCTTCTTGGACACTTCCCAGAGCCTAATACTTGCTGAACAAATAGCCCGGTTCACCTTAAGGGTATTGTCTTCTCACATTGGCAGGACCTAAAGGAACACATGTGCCTGTTTAATGCCAAATAATGCAATAAGTGTGTGCTGGTTAATTGGAAGTAGCATGCTAAATTGAATTCAAAATGTGTAACAAAGGGGGGGCACAGTATATCAAGCTGTCAGAAAAAGCGGACAGATACGGCCAGCTAAGCTTCTGGGAGAACAGCTCTACAGGCTTGGGCTTACTTTTAAACTTTAGAGCAAACTGAGATTGAGCTCTACAGTACTGCAGGATTTTGTTGTGTGTGATTTATTTCACTTTCTGTACAGCTTTCTACAAGGAATAGAATAAGTTCATTTGGTCTGTCATCTTTTTAACATACGTTATAAAGATAGTTGTATAATTATTGCAATGTGTTCAATAATTTCTTTATTAGAAGCCATATTTAAAGTATTCAAGAAACTGATAATATTATTGCACTAAGCTTTCAGGCCTGATGATTGCTATTAAGAGCTGATCAAAAAGTAGATGTGGGAATATTAAACCGTAATATTCTCAACCTATGCAGAGTTAGCATTGGTTTATGGCTTAAAACTGTTAAAAAGCCATGTCGGCAGCACTTGAGATGTTCATGTATGACACACGGCACCGGAACGAGAGTGAACTTGTGACTGTGATCCAGGAAGCACCGTTCCATCGTATGGTCCCCTCAGCATCTTGAGACACTGTTAAACCAATCTATATCCAGCACTGCTTATCTCTTATTTTAGTCAGCACTGAAAGTTGACAGGGTGCTAATAGAAAAAAAAAAAAAAAAAAAAAAAGTGTCCAAAGCCCATGAATGATTTGAAAATTACTTAAAAGTTCTGTATGATAAGGCACTGCTTTGTTGATTCCTTCAAGTATGGTAGTTAGAAAAAATACAACCGAGTTGTGTTGTTTTATATATGAATAAAGATGTCAGCAACTAGTCATCTGACTGTCCATGCCATTTGGCAGTATCTAGCTTCCTTTTCAGTAATAGCCCAATAAATCTTTATCTTTTAGTAAGCTGATGACAGCAAAACATCTTGAGAAGCTGCATGTGGTGTAGATATTATAGTTAATGTTTAAAATGCTTCATGCCATCATCTACTGTGTGTTTTTTCCAATTCGCATACAACATCTTGGCTTAAGGCATGTGCTCATGTCTCCCTCTAGTGACTCAAAGAGCCTAATGATAATTAAACTAATTAATTATCTTAAGGTCTGTGATTTCTTGGTGTAAGAAATCAAAGATTTGGGCTTGCTGCTCCTTAGAGGACAAATCTTGGCTCATTAATTAATACAGTACAGCCTACTAGCCTCTGAGCAAAGGCTGCACAAACGTAACGCGGTGCTGGTCCTGCCCCGAGACCACCATGTTTGTCCACAGCAACTGAGTTTCATCTCTGCGCAGGTGGCTGTAGTGCTTGCATGGACCTCTCACCAAAAGTAATACAAAAATTTGCAGCTTTCCAATTTGCAGAAGTTTATGTACTTCACATCAATGTTTTCTTTCTACCTACATGTCCTTTCTAGTTCATCCAGAAACATGAAGGAAACCTATTGTGAAATTCAAGGGTTGTCTCCTCTCTGTCCCCTGCTTTGAAGATATCATGGAGGATTTCCAGCGTGGGAGCACTGGAGTTAACCAAGTGCACGTTGCCTGGTTAAATGGAGCCATATTTGAGGTGGAAATGCTCCTTGTTCCCGCTGATTCTGCCCTGTTCCAGTTCTCATTAACAAGAAACTGGCCTGTCATTCCTTTGTTATTTTGTAAGTCTTAGCATGCTATAAATTACTTACAAAGTGACTTAATGAAAATTCTCTGGTTTTCGCAGCCGGAGGTTTGTTTTTTTTTTCAACCAGAAATCCAGTTTTAAATTATTTATATGTCTTGTAAGATACGCAGTAGGATTCTTTGCTGTATGTCAGCAGTAAAGAATAAGAATGGAGCAAGCAGAGGCTGTAGGGGTAATTCCTGCCTGTCTGTTTGCTTTTTTCCCTTTTCTGTTTGACATTTACGTTGTGGTAGCCGTTGTGGATCTTGGCCTTGCACTGCTAGGCACATGAGAAGGCTGCTCTTAATTATTACTTTAACCTTAAGGGTATATATGAGGTACAGAATAGCAAACGTAATAGCATCACATTAAATACGGGCCATATTCCTGGGTAATGAGGGATGGGAGGGCTGCAGGGGCAGTCTCAAAACAAACCACTCTGGCCAGAGCTTGAGCCTTTTGTGGAGCCCTCCTCCACCCTCTCAAAGGCAAGAGGTTTGAACAGACACCTTGAAGGACTATTAGAACTGTTCACAGTCATATTTAGCATGTTAAAATTTTTTACAAGAACTAGTGAATTTGATCAGAAAATAGTTATTTTTGGCTGCCAATGTGGCAAAGCCACTTAAAATACAAACTCAAGAATGTGTTGAAAGGCAACGGTTTGCCAGCACAGCTATTGTTGCAACAAAGTCTCTCCCCTCTGATCCAGCAGGAATAATCTCTCCAAGATATATTACTTAAAAAGTTAAGGTGGGTATCAGGCACCTGAAAAATCCTAACATCTTTAAAATGAGTGTTGGTGAGGGTTGTTTTGGTTCGGTTTCTTGTTGCAACCCCTTTTGCTGTGGCGTAGTAGCCGGAGTTCTCCTTCCCTTGGGAAGCTTTGCAGAGTAGTTCAGTAGCCCAGTGTCACTGGTTTGGTAACGTGCTCTCTGTGAGGGACAGTGGACATGTGTGACTTGGGGCAGTGCATCCAGCCCTTCAAGTCAATTTTTTTTTACCCTGAAAAACTAGGTAGTGTCATGCTGAATTGCAGTGAATTTTATCTTGGTTTTGATCTCTAGCTTTAAAAAAAATAAAGTCTTTAACATTAAAAAACCAGTGCTACTCTACTCTGCTCTACTCCTACTCCCAGGAGTGCAGCCCCTCCAACCACCACACAGGGTCTTCTAGAGAGCCAGGGCTGCCTGCCTTGGAATAAATTGAGAAAGGTATATAAGGGTTTGGAACAGAATGATTTCACCTAAGCATGGCAGCAGTAAAACCCCGTTTTAATTCGTATCTCAGTGAGTGCTCATGCAAGCAGAAAACAGCTCCTGAACGCTCGAGGAACTGAGAAAGGGACAAATCCACAGCGCCTGTTATCTTCGGTACATAAACGGTGCTTCGGTGCCCTGTGCTACAGCTACCACGTGATAAGAGCGTGCCAAGTCACGGGAGATGTGAAAAACATTACTGCCGATAAATGGATGTTTTATTTTGAGTAGGCATGAAGGAGGATGTTGAAAACTGGGTTTCTTCCTGACTCTGCTGCCAGGAATACAAAGCACCACACAAGAGACTTTGAAGGTCCCTCTGGGAAAAATGCCATTACCAACTCAACTGTGGTGCGTTGTCCAAGTTGCCCTGAAGGAATCTCTGCCAGAAACACCTGTTAACAATAAGGACTTGTTAATGTTTCACAATTATTTTCCCAAGTATGTTATTGCTACACCAGTCCCCGACACAAGAAATTTTGGCAAACATTAAATACACATGATACCTGTGAAAAACCTCTGGTCTGTCTGCATCTGCAGAGACCAAGATAAAGCTGCATCTGCAGCTCTGGTGAGGACTCTGGAGCTAAGCTTGCACTCAGCGGGGAGGGATTAATGGGGTGTGCTGGGCACACACTTGGAATCTTTTGGGAACCAGCACTAGGGAAGAGAAGGTGATCCATAAATAAAAAATAACCTATTCCAGTGCCTCCTTACCATAGTATTAGAATTCTTACTAGTCGTTGAGATTTTGTTTGCCCAGCCTTGTGATCCTTCATTTTTAATCTATCCTTTTTCACTCCCAAAGCTGACCCACTTAATTAAAGATGAAAAAAATCTCAGATTTGTGCTTTTTATGCCATTCCTCTGACATGGGGCACACGACACCGTGTAGCATCTCTCCCCTGCTCTGTATGCAATCAGGAAGAATAAAAAGCTGTGGCTCAATCAGTCATGACTACAACTTTTTCAAGTAAAATCAACATGAGTATCTCATCGTTTGTGGAAGAAAGTTAAGGAACAAACTATTCCATTGAACATCCTAACTTTTCAGTACAGAGGCTGTAAAAGGGAATGGAGGACACCTGCCCTGGTGGCTAGTCAGGAGGAATTTCTTGTATTTGCCCCATCCCTCTGAAGGTGTTTCTCCATCACCAGTTCAGTTCAGACCAGACACAAACTCATGATTTATCAGAGATATGAGTCTCCTGCTTCAAGGTGTATTTACAGGGCTCAGGCATGGTAGACTTCCCCTTGCAGAAGTCAAGGCTGACCAAGCTATGTGCAGTTGCAACTAAAGCAAAACCATGGATGGCAGCTTCTCTGCCTGATATCAAGGCAAATTGAAGTTTATTCCGATAATTGATCCTTGCCAAGTGAGGAAATTGCAGCCCTAGCATGACACTTTCTATATACCTGCCTCACACTGCCAGATCTGAACGATCAGGTTGACATAGCACTTAGGGGTATGGTGGAGTTGAGAAAGGTCAGTGTGAGTTAATGGTTGGACTAGATGACCTTCAAGGTCTTTTCCAACCTGGATGATTCTGTGGTAGGGCTGTATCTTGATGGATGTCAAGAAGGACAAAGAGGGACGTCAAATTTTGAAGCTGTACTGGGAGCCTGTCTTCATTCTTGCCCCTTGATGTACCTTTTTGTCAGGTTTCTAAATTCAGATATCTGCTTAAATCTCACCTGTTTGATAGTTTATGTGCGAGCTATTTGACAGCATACATTTCCAATTAGTAACATCGGTCTTAAGGAATGGTTGGCGTTGATGGTGCGATGCTTCCAGGTTCTCATGTTTTGAGTGTCACAGCCATTGATTGCAAAAGATATTCACAGCCTGCAATGACAGAGACAGATTCATTTTGATGGGGTTTTCCAGAGGAATAGGTGAATTCAAACCTGCTGAGATACAAGAGGCAGCTGGTGATGAGGTCTCCTACACTGCAAAGTGCTCTAGTCACTGAGCGACTTGATAAGGAAAACACTACCTATGGCTATCTTCCCACAGGCTGATAAATATAGCTTTAACGTTTGTTTACTTTCAACTAGAATGAGCATATTGATAATTTGCACGATTTTTCGGCCTCCAAAAATGTCTGAGTGACTCAGTAGGTGGCACCCTTTCTATTCCTTTATTTTCCACCAAATGTCAAAAATAAGTTGGAGCTGGAGCTTGTGTGTGTGTGTGTGTGTGAAACACGTTCAGTAAAAATGTAAATGCATATTTGTCTCCTTAATTGAATATAGTATATTGTGAAATCATTACTGTCAGGGCACACTTGGGTTTATACAAACGCTTAAGTAAAGAAAATATATAAACCCAGATTGACTTGAACAATTTGAATGTGATAGCGGACATCTGTGTTCAATAATGTTACTTTGGTAAGCGGTGTTTAATATTTCATGTCAAAGCAAGGAGAGTAATAGAACGGGGTATTTTCTGAATTCTTAGATTGCTGAAGTTTATGGCACGGCGTAATATATAATCTGTCCTTTGTCAGCCTCACCAGAAAGAGCCCTACTGCAGCTGAAGTTGTAAAGTGCTCTAATATATATGTTTCTAGACCTCTCCCTGCTTGAGGAATTAATCTTGGAAGGTGCTGAGTGCCCTGAAGTGCCAGTGAAGTCAGTGGGATTTGAAGTTTCTCGCAGCTCGGTGGACGGGGGTCCTTACAGGGGCTAATTACCCTCCTCCAGTCCCCGGCCAGGAAAGCCCTTAAGCGCTGCTTAACTTTTAGTACGTGAGGAGTCCTCCTGAAGCTGGCCTTAGTGACTCTGCTGAGATAGTGTCCAGAGGTCCAGCTCATGCCTCCATCATCTAATAAAATAAGAGCTGCTCCCTGACCTCGGGAATTAAAAATCTGTATGTGAAGAGGTGAAAACGAGGGAGAAAATACTTTGCCCAGGGGCAGCCCCTGCCAAGGGCTGAGCCCAGAGTGCCTCAAAACGGGCCAGAGCCTTATCTGCTGGGTTTTGGGTGGTGGAGGAGGAGGAAAAGGACTCACCATCATTCCAAGTCAAGTCTATGCACAAGTACATCGCCAGCTCCAGGATTCTGTTTGCCTTTAGAAAGTTCAAAGGAAGAGAAATATTTCTAAGTATCTTCCAAGTCTATTATTAATGAACAATTACACTGATGTTTTTGGATGGATTTGCACAGAGTAATTCATCCACAAACAAATCTTTCTTTTGTATTATCCCCCCAACCCCAATCTTTTGTATTTCATTTTTAGGTGAAATTCTGTAGTGGAAGTGGCCAAAAGAAACATGCTTTCCTGAACCTCATGCTGGATGTCTGTCTGGATATTTTCATTTTAACTGCAGCTTGGGAAAAAAAAAAGTAAATACGGTGCTAGTATCATTTTTAAGCTGCAACTGTTCTTTCCCTGTGTTCAAATAGCATTATAAATGTTTGCTCAAAAGAGGCATATTTATTCATCTAGCCTCTGAGAGAACGCTGTGTGCATAGGTAGTAATAAAAATGTATTAAGGAGTGAGAGAGATTCCCCTGGTAAATGGCTTTTCTCTTGACCTCCTCTTAAGCATCTTAGCGGGCCTCTGCTCCTGCCTCTCTGAGGACGCATGCTTGCACTGGGGAGGAAGAATTTTTAAAGTTGCAGAGTGTTACAAACAGTGAGCAAATGAGTGTGGGTTTGTTTTTTTCTTTTTTATAATGCTGCGAAAAAAATCTTATGAAAAAGACGTGGCTTGCAAAGCAGTCACATGCAATGAATGTTGTTCCCAACATGCTATATAATTTCTTACGGTGTAGATGATCTATGTAATTGTTATTCCATAACATTTTTTTTTTCTCCCTAATTTCTCAACAAATTGTTTTTTGGCATGACTATTTGCTACTCCTGCATTTGATATTCAGATTTCAATCAGATACCTAACATCTGACCATGTGGCTTATCTGGCACATGACATTATTGTCCCCTGATTACCAGCACAAGTATTTCTATGTGTAAAAATGATTTCCAGTAACTCTTTTGCATGAGACCATGGAATTGCTTTTCCATTAATTTGGTTCACTCAAATGTTTGTGGAAAGGAAACGCAAAACAGGAGGGATTGTAGCAGAAAGAAATCCATCAGGCTATTTGTATGACTAAGGGCAGAACTTCTCTGCTTTGCTCACCCAACTGTCTCTCCTATCCAATTAAATGCGCACTTGGCAGTCATCAAACTGAATGACTCGGTTCACCATAGAAGCTGGAGATGGAAAACACCTGCTCAGATCATCTTCCGTCCAGTGCAGAGCCGTTTCCCTGCAAGACATAGGTCATCCCTAAATTCTGCAGCTGACGTGCTATACAGCCTCAACTGGCAACATCCCGTCCAGAGCTGCACTTCATAAATCAAGGTTAGACCCAGTAAATTGGCAAGGAAGAGAAGTCACCAACTGCATATCTCCCTTCCCAATGGCTTTCTTATGTTTCATGGAATCAGTGGCATGTCAGAAATGATACAGTTACTCAAACACTAAATAGTATCTTGATAGTGCCGTATCTTGCCAAGCAAGAACATAAGCAAACACTCAGGTCTTCACTGGGGACTTGAGCAATCGCCCTCCACGGCCAACATTCCTCCCAGCTGTTTACGCGTCTGTCATAGGGTCACTGCTGTTGTTATCAATAGCTGATGTTATTACTTCTATATTACTGTGTCATTTTATCATTCCTGGGTGGGAGGATGAGTTAAACGATGAATCTGTGCATATTTGTCACGATGGGAGCCTCCAGATCTCCATGTTTCTGTGGAAACCTGGCCCTGGTTTAGCTGAACTGGCTTTAAAATCTGGCCTCGTCGTGGGTGCTGAGCACTCAGAAAAGGAAAAAACGCTGGCCCTGAGCTCTGCTTGGAAATCTGCTCCCAGATGTGTGGATGTTTGTTTACTTTTACATTTAAGAGATCTAGAAAACTGCACCAAGATGCAAAATAGCACGACAAAAATAGTCTTTGCAAACACTAATCCTCACCGATTGGCATAAAGCGGATATGTATTCTTTCCATAAATTTTTGGGTAAGCTTAAGTAACAGGAGGCCAAAAAGGAAAGATCAAAAAAACTCCTATCTCAGCCAAGATCATTAGTTTAGAATATATGTAGTGCCAAAACAATACAAGTTGCACAATTTCACCACACGTACCCATTTTTTAACCCATTCTGGTTTTATCAAAACTTGACAGAAAAGTCAACGACTCCATTAGACCCCGACGGACTTTACACCGGGCTGCGGCAGCTGATCTCCTGCTCCTGGTTATGGTCCATTGGCTCGTTGACCTTAATGCAGGTAATATTGGACAATGTAGGGTTATTTCTGCATTACCTGGTGAAACAGTGAGTATTTTGAGCAGAAGTCTTTTGGGTGCTAATCAGAAATGGTGCATCCTCCCCTCTGTTAGACACAGGTTGTAAGCAAGCTCTGATAAAGGGCTGCTGCTTCGCTTTCTGAAAAAGACCACAGCGCTATATTATTGTGTATGTCTTCCTGGGCCTTGAGATGAAGTTTTTTGAAGTGCTGTTGAGATACCTGTAACATACAGTGATATTTTCAAGTATTCAAAATCCTAGATTGTTCGTGCTGTAATGTGGGCAAATGCCACGCTGCGGTGGCGCTGGGGAAACAGCAGAAATCTGGCTCACAGAGCAAAGATTAAATAATGTTGTCCAAATTTTAACAAGGTTATCACAGTGGGCCTGGGAAAACTTTAGCCATGTGGTTCTCTAAAGACTTTGAGGTATTGTTAATTAAATGACTGCTGTGTTTTCACCTTCCATAATAAAATTTACCTCCCGTAAAAGCTTTTTAGCTTGGCGATGCATTAGGCAGAAATCCTGCCCACTATCTGCCTGCTCGCTTGAGCGAATGCCTTACGTTGCTCTTGGGGCTGTGCAAGCAGAAGCAGCTGTGATGCCAGTGCCCCAACCCAACCTGCGTCTGGCTGGCAGGACCCTGAAATGCCACCATCACCCCCAGTTTGGTCACGAGTGAGACAACGGCTGCAACCTCCTGGCTGATGAACGCGGCCAGGCAAGATGGGAAGGGCATGAAAACATTCAGATTGCCATGAGTGAGAAGCAACACAACATCCGTATTGCCTCTCTTGTTCTTGGCATTGCAACAATGCATAGTTTTCTGTTGTCTCTGGAACCACTCAGGCCTGTAATGAATGGAGTACCAGTGATTGGAAACGTTCCTTTTAAGCGGATGTTTCCATTACTTTGTTTTCTTCCTTAAGCCTTGTAATGGTTTTTTCAAGTGTCAGCAGAAGGGCTGAAGCATCTCTTGATCTTGGAGATTGCATGTCCATGTGGACCAGTCCAGGCACTATGTGGAATTTTCAACACAATATTCACTTGTTCCCCAGTCTCTCAATGTTTTGATTATTTCATTGCACTAGTACTAAGAAGGGAACACTTCCAAGGTCTACATTTTAAAAAGTGATCACAGACAGTAATTCTGTTCACAAACATGATACGTGAAGCTGATTTGCAGGAAAGCTGAGGTCACCTTCTTCTCCATGACTCCAGGCAAAGTTATGGGAGTTTGATATCTCCAATGAACTCAAAAAAAACTGTGGCCACCCTTTAAATATCGGTTGAACCTTTAGAGTTGCTTAGGACACTTCAATTAAAATAAAATTTTAGAAAATCATTTGTCAACACCAAAACTCTGTGGAGAATCAGATTAACATAGACTGTACCTTCCACTGTCTCCACTTCTTAGTCTGTGATTTACCCAAATCACAAGAATGTTGCTGCTTTAAATAGCCCAGTAGCCAGGATAGCTCACATGTGCAAGAACGAGGATTACAACCCTCAGCTGAATGCATCTGAGCAGATATTGGGTCTTGAATTTCCCACACCCAAAGCCCTAAAGTTCAGGATATTAGCAAGACAGAAACAGTTGTCAGGCATCTATCTTGTTCTGTTGGAGAAAAGAGAAAAAAAGAAAAAAAAAAAAAGAGAGAAAGGGAGAGAAAAAACCTTGGCTTCATCCCAGCGTGGAAACCTTTTCCCATCTCAATTTAGCTGAAATAAGAGCCAAGACTAGCAGCCAATGCCTCAGTAACATAGGGACCCTATTCAGCAAACTGTTTAATCCCATATTTAAGTGTACCTATGGATATGTTTTATGTTCAAACTTGCATGTTTTGCTGGATTAGGATGGATTTAGATGGAAACTTGAAGATCTGGAGAAGCAAGTCTGTATTTCTGATGCTTTACTCAAGTAGGTTGTGAAGTGGTCAATAAAAATTCAGGTAAGTACTGTAAGTGGAGACTAGTTTTCCCCCCAGCAATGATAACTGGTAGAGGTTTGGGCTCAGTATCTGCATACCAATTTTTTTCTTAAGTCTGTAAGATGTGATACAGTTTGGATCACAAGTACTTCAGTCTCTGAACACCTCACGTCAACCCCAAACGGAGAGGCCATGCCCTGAAGGTGGCTGTGAAAGAGCCCCTGATGTCACACCTACTGTCAGCAGCAAACACGGGAGGGCACACGTGTCACCTCGTGTTGAACCTGTTCCACTTCAGCAGAAATGTGTGGAACAATGTAAATGAGGAAGCCCAGAAAAGCAACCATGGCAGTTGGCTTGTTGGTTAGGTTGGTGACCTGGAGGAGAGGGATATAAAAGAGGGATACCCTGAATCTGCATCAATGCAGTAGAGAATTCCCATGCTCCTGTGCTTCCAGACATGCTAGATGTGTTTTCACGAGCTCAGAGAAATGCAGGGTTGGCTGGGACCTTGGGAGGTCACATAGTCAAGCTGCTGCACTGACGCCAAGACCATCTCTGACATGTGTTTGCCTGTGCACTTATTGAAAACCTCTTCTTAAGGGACTCACTAACTTCATTCTTTTCATTAAGTGCTTCACGACCTTTGCAGTCGGGAAGCTTTGCCTAACATCCAAACACACCACCTCCACTGTGAACGCAGGCAATTTCTTTCCCCACGGGATATGAAGTTGTTCACTGCCCTTTTCATAAACACAGTATTTGCATTGGGAGACAGCTAGCACGTCTCCCGTGCAAAAACAAGCACTTTTTCCATTCTCCTCAAGCTTACATATAGGTATGTGTGTATATATGAGAGTAGCTCAGTCCCATTGCTCTCCTGCGTGCAGCTCTTTCCGAGGCTGCAGCACACTCCTGTCTCCCCAGTGATGCCCTCCCTGGAGCTTATGCCCCCTCTCCAAACGTCTGTGCCATCCACTGCTCAGCTCCTCTTGATCACCCCCACGGCTTGCATCACACGGCCCTGAGCTCCTTCCCTCGGGTCACTTTTCTAGGCTTTATCAGCCCAAGAGCTCTCAAAGTCCTCCCCAGATCCCCCCGGGTCCCACGCTGGGAGGTGCTGCAGGACCTGCAAATAGCGGTGGGCACCTGGGGTCATCCATTATCTGGTGGCTTCCGCACCGATGTAACGGCATCGTTGTTTGCAAAAGAAATATGTTGGCATTCAAGCATGACTCTGCCCCACAGGATCATAGAAGTGATTTAACATTTTAAACTATGAAACATGGCTTTTAACAGTTTCTGCAGGGTGCAAGGGCACTTACAAGATAGCACTGTATTAGTCACTACCACGGGCCACCTTCTGAATATTATAAACCTTAATTTACTTTTTTTATAATCTGAATGGACTTTTTAAGTATATCTAAGGGAATTGGAGTGAGAAGAAACATTGCTTAATTCAGCCATTGCATCCTTAAAGCCAGATTGGAAACATGGAAACCATATGTGAGCTTTTAGCTAATAAAATAAAATGCCAAAATGTGGCGGCTGAAGCTATTGCACCCAAAATATAATTGCACATATGCTCATTTACTCACTTATAATCAAAACATTAAAAAAAAAAATCTTTGATACTCAGACTAGGTGTAACTGTTGGACTAAGTTATTTTACAAAATTATTTTACATGGAAAGAATGTGCACCGGTTTTTCTAATGGCAATATGAAAAGCAAACTGTATAAATACAGCCACACACAGCACCAATTGATAATGTTTCACCTGAACACAAAAAAGTTCTCAAAATCCTTTAGCAGGCCAAATTTATTTTAATTTTACTATAATCTTAATTTTAGATGTCTCTAGACTACATATTAATGGTAAATATGGGGGGGTTTATGCTGAGTGTTGGTTTTCTTAGCGGTAGATTCATTTTTTTCTCATTATTACAAGTCCTAAAGAGATAGTTAGCCCTGCCAAAGGTGCCAGAACTGATATAATCTCTTTACTTAAACACTTCATCCCTCATGTCCTGACTGTCTCTAAAACATTATTTTTAGCTGATTTTAGTCTCCCTTCATTCCAAGCCTTACCGTCCCAGAGTAGATTGGAAGTTTCACAGAGATGTTCAAAATGAGCTGCTTAAAAATCAGTCAGAGCAGATCCCAGCTCCTCGTTCAGAGGTTAAGGACCATACGGTCCTTTTTCCCCTCCTATTTTTCTCTGTGATAGCGAGTGCATGAATTCAAGGAATCTCTTCTCAGCTTGGGCAGCTGAAAAGAGTTTTGCAGCACGTGGTCCCTTGGGAGATGTTTGCTGAAGCCACACAGGGATGGGCAAGGAATATTTACAGCATCAATCTTGAATGCCAAGGTCTAGTGCAAGGCTGAACCACTGATGGGGCCACAATAAATTCAATTTTTCAGTGGATTAGCTGTCAAGAGTGGGAAGCGAGAGGAGCAGCATTGCTCTCTCTGACCGATAGGCTACACTAAAACTTGTCTGAGCGTAAACCTCAAGTTAATGTGCAACGAGATGCCGTTGCCCAGCTGGAAATAACAGAGGCGGCTCTTTTACTTTGGAGGCACTGACCTTCCTGGTACTGTCCCAGGGTGCCCTCGTCATGGGCAGCCCCCGTGTCTGCTCCAAAGCATCGCTCTCAAAGCCAGTACAAAGTTCCTTGAAATTAGCCAAAGTTACTGAAAAATGTGTGATGTGCATGAAGAATTAGATTTTTCAACTGCCAGCACTTTATTTTTTTAGAAACCTGAGAGAAGGCGGTAAAAATTATAATGTGTCTTCTAAAAGGATGAGAGAGAGGAAAATTAATTAATAGGAAAGCAATTGGATGGGAACGTGGGTTAAGTGCCTGGCTCTGCCACTGGCTTCTTTCGCAACCATGGCCAACATCCATATTTCTTCCTCTCTCCAACCTTTGCAGCTCTCCTGCCCCCGTACGCCATCTGTAAAACAGTTCCCATCTGTAAAGTATTTCCATTGTTTGTCTCGAGATCTTGCTGGCTTTTGCCTATGTGCAGCCCGTTGCACAACGGGCTCTGAATGTTATTTTATAAACAGCAAATATAAATAGAAGACTTTTAGGGAGACTAATAAAAAAACTTTAGGAATAATCTGTTTAAAGTGAATTTGAAAGTGAAAAGCTGATGTGCAGATGCAGTGCTGGGATATCTTTAAGGCAGGCTAGCCAAGAAATTGGCCCTTGTTTATTTTCTTATGTGATAAGTTAGATAGGGAAAATGTTTTTATAATTTTTTTTTTTCACAAAAAATTAAAAAATCAGATGGAGCAGCCAAAGGAATGAGTGAAGTCAGATCAAAGATGATAAATAGAGTCTGATGAGATGAAGAGTTTACCTATTTCAAATTTAAAAAAAAAAAAAAAAAAAAAAGAAAAAAAGAAAAAGAGACGAAGAAAAAAAGAAAAAAAAACACACAAGAGAAATGAAAAGAAAAACATGCCATAGCCAATAAGTTGTGAAAAACTGTGGAGACTGGCACTTTCAAATGCTTGGCAGGTTATTAAGCCAATTTTTATTTAGTCCACTATAACTGTTGGAGGGTCTGTGATTCCCAACTGTTTCACATCAGAGAATGAAAACAACTATAGCCCAGCCAAGACCACATTGGTGACTGCCAGCCCCTTTATGTGCCAAACATGAAAGCAACAAGTCCAGATGCTTTGATCCCAGCATTTTTGGATTTAGCCCAGAATGTTTTTAACTCATGTTAGGACAACATACATTATAACTGGAAATCAATCAATAGCACTGTGACCTTCAAACGCAGTAAATGTTTGGAGTTAGTTTCTGAGCATGTAATCTAAATTGGGGATTGGAAGTTGGAAGCGATCCTAACCTAACAGAAAAAAAAAAAATGTATAGTTTTAAAATCTGGAGTTGCAAAGAAGCAACAAATGAAGCTTTAATTATCTAGGGAAAGAGTATCAGGCATCAGAGATGCATCTGATGTGGAGGGCTGCAATAGCCCAGGGAGCCAAGCAACGCCATCGACCCATCCACCCCAGCATAACGGGGAAACAATAAATGGGATGATATGGGAGAAATACACATGGGCCAGCTTTTTCCCACTCCGAGCTGGTTATTGTGAGCCCTTTTTAGAGGTGAAACTATCCCTGGGTTGGTGCCACGTTGAATGGCCACAAATGCCTCCTCTCAATCACCGGTGGGAGCCCATTGGCATCTGCCTTCAGCAAAGTTGGCCTTTGCTCCACGCTGGGGGTCTGCAGATCAGGGTGGCACGTGAGGATGAGGAGGTGCCCGTGGGGAGAAGGCAGGGAAAATGTATCCATGCATCCCCAGGAAGGTTTATGCCCAGCATTTGCCTCCTAGGCATTTCACATGAGGTCCTGAGTCACCACCCTGTGCTGCGGGACTCCTTTGGCAAAGTGTGTAGCAAAAAAAAATAATTTAAATGAACTAATTTATTGCAAATATAGCTGCGCTGTAGACCCAGCTTTAGCTAGTATTATGGACCAACACTGTGATCCCTTTAACCTTTACACTGCTGCTACATCAGTGGTGTTAACACCTGATGTGCACCGATGTAAACCAGATCAAGGTCTGACCTCTACAGGGGAGAAGTGGCTTCAAAAGCTAATTAAAATAATCTCTTTTTTTCATTTTCAGTATGATTTAATTGTATTGCCACTAAATACCAGTCTAGACAAGGTCTTGTTAAAGGCTTTAAAATCCCGGAGTACTTTTACCTATTAATGATCGTGACTGGCTGTTGGCATGCTGTGGACTGAGCTCACACAAAAGCCCTCTTAGAGTAACACGCCTAAAGTTACAAACCCCTATCACAGAGAATAAAAAACAAGCTAGAAACTTTTAAAAAAGCTCTCCTCCATCTAGAAACGCAAGTCTTTTTTGGCAAATACGAGATCCATACTGACACAAATCGTACACTGGCAAATTGCTGCGTCACTACAATAGCAACCCCGCGCCCAACCTGGTCATCCCCTGCAGCTGCAGGGACAGCAGAGGGACTGTGCTCCTCACATTTATGCCTGTACTTCTCATGCCTGTTCTCCTCATGGCTGTACGCCTCACGCCTGTACACAGTGCACCCTGTACAGATAGGAGCAGCCTGTGTCATCTCTCTGCTTCCTTGGCACCATATTCTTTCCAGCCATTTTTAAGAAGAAGGAAGATACATCAAATGTCACAAGGAACCCAGAACTGTGTGAGCCTCCAGCCCCTCACTGTCACAAAAAGTGCATTTTGTCAATACTTAGAGAAAATAACACGGCGCTAGATAATTGCCGTTGTTTGTCTGTCTGAGCTGACGACTTTCCCGTTTCATTTCCTTCTGTGTAACGTTATAGGGGACATATATGAGATATTCAGCAAGGACTGGATCAGGGAAGTCTGCAGGAGTGTTTAGTGGGAGGTCAGGAATTTTTAAGAGGTATTATTACAAGGCGGTGTGGTTTGGGTCATGTTTCTTGTAGACATCTTGTCAGGAAACTTTTTAAATAATAAATTATAATCTTTTTATATATCGTACAAGCTTATTAAACTCAATCTTTAAATGTAAACCTGAATTTTGAAAATATCATCAGACAAGCTCAGAAGCTAAAAACAAAAAATGAAGAGAAATGGAACATATGCTGGCCAGAGTTTTAAAGACAGTAGCCACAGCACACCCGATTTTAATTAGCAGCTACCTGCAGTGGCAGTGGCCTGGGATGAAATGTTTTGATGTGCGTAAATGTTTCTATAAAACAGTTGAAGCTTTCTTAGATCCCGTATCATTTTTTTTTCCTGAGCATTGTGGTTTTCCAGTATGGACATTTCACAGACTGGGATCTCAGGAATTTCTAAAGTCTTTGCTCTCTGTCTCTGTTTCTCCAATAGTAACATGAGGATACTTATATTTATTTACTATGAAAGGCTCAGCTTTTCCAAAAAACCAGTATTTGATGACTGGGTAGAACCAGCAGTTGTGGTAGCAATAGCTGAAGGCATAATCTGACCATAAATCCTGCTAACACTTGGACGAGGAGAATAACATTGTGTATAATAATCCAGATTTCCTCTTTGGAATATTTCTGCTGTGCCATCTTTTGTCAAAAATATCATTGAGTCTAACTTGCACAGGTCTTTTTCAGAAACGTAGAGCACACAGTTCATATTCTTCCTCCCAAACTCCTCCTGCAGATGGCTGTGCACTGCAGAGCCTCCACTGACTTAACCAAGGCACAAAACATCTGGAAGTGTCTTGATGACCCCACCACTGTTTCTTCTGGGAATCCCCCATGGCAGCAGCTCAGCTCTGATTTGAACGTGAGGCTCTTTGCTTTGGCATCACACTTTCCCTGTTGGATGGATCAGGACCACATGAAATCACAGCAAAAAAAACCCAGTCATCACCACCTTAGAATCATAGAATCATTCAGGTTGGAAAAGACCTCTAAGATCATCGAGTCCAACCACCTTGTGCCCCAGAAAGATGCGGGGTGATGAGGTGGGTCCTGAAGAGATTTTTGGAGCAGGAAGGGGATGCCCAGCACCGTACTCATCTCTCATTCACCCACTGGGACTGACCTCAAGGCACAGCAAGAAATGGAAAAGCAGGACCAACTGACTCAAGTCATTTTCAGGACTTCATGATAAGGTCTGATAATGTCTGATAAAGTCTGGAGAAAAATTCATCTTCCTGAGCACAGGCTGCTATGTATGGATTTGGAGGAAAGGGTGAGGTGTCTAAATAAATCCTGCCCAAGTCAGGCAGGTGGCTGCCACTCCTCCTTTAAAGAATGCTTACAAATTACTGGGATATCCCTTAATTCATGTCTATTGTTGAGCTGAACAGGAGACCTAGTATATATAAGTGTGTATACATACGCATCCCACCTTCTGTGCCCGTGATGCTTATTTCTGGGCTCTATTTCTGCCTCGAATCTCCTGGAGCCTGACATGAAGGATCTTGTGTCACAGCCTACACCTGCACCCCCCCCACCAGGTCACCCCATCACACCATTCTGTGCCGTAGGGACCTGCCCTTCAAAAAGACTCACCGGCCTCAGATGCAGAAGACACATCATGTCCTGTCCTGATTTACGCCCTACAGAGTCCAGTCTGGCCCAGCACTGGCAGCTGGCACCTAGTGAGGAGATAATATTTATAGATATAGCTCAGGGAGCCCCTTTCCAATGTAAATAGTACCAAACCAATTTGACCCTAGGTACTAATTTCCTTTCTTAATCCATAGCCTAATACAGCGTTCTTGTAAAGTGCAGGTTTTCCTCAAAGGTGCTTTTTATCAAATCCTTGATGGAGGTTGGTGAAATGATTGGTCATGAATTGCCAGCCTCACACTAAGGGTAAATGTGATTAAGGTAATTAAGTTGTAGGCACTGTTACATATTAGAGATGGCTATAGATTTTTATTATCTGTTGTGTCAGGTTTAATTGGTGGTTATTAGTGTCTCGTCAGATTTGAAGGTACACAAAGCTTTTTAATGGGAAATCTGATTGCACCTTCGGGCATTTTCTCTCCATAATCAAGATTGCTTTTCTTCTCTATCATGGGGAATACTTGTATTCATCAGTACCACAGCAGCTCTTCATCAAAAAACAACGTTTCGCGGTCATTCGGTGTTAGAAGGCCTAGGATGGACACAAGAGTATTTGGGGTATCATGGAACTGGGGGTTTATTCTCTGCATTGCTTATTACCTGTGCTTGAACTTCTGATCATTTCTGCCTATTCTGACTGTAAATTCTTCATGGCAAGAAGAATTATGTTTTATTTGTACAGAGATGAACATGTTTGCTCTGGTCTTATTTTTGGACCTGTTGGTCTTCCTATAACCCAAATAATAACTATGGAATACTACCATACCTGGGGGATTTAAAAAAAAAAAATATTTAAAGTAGGGTCCAGATCCAGGTTTGGAATAAGAATTTCTGGCCCAGTGACAATTTAGGGAAAGGTAATTGCCAGATCAGTTACTAACCATAGACTAGGCAAGAATCATTGATGAATTATTTGAAAGCACATTGAGAAGCTGTTGCTCCCAGCGACGTGCTACATGGGTACCTTGTATTAACCTGGAGGGAGTGTCCCTACTGCTGAACCACACAGCTCATCAGCTTCGAATATCATGCTAGATTTATCCCCTGCAAATTCTCATCCACATGTACAGATTCAGCCCAATGTTGTTAAGCTTGTGAAATTTGATGGGCTCACAGCACGAGGTAGTTTAGCTGCTGCTATGTGAGATTCCCATCTATGTTCGGGTTTATTGAAAACGTTATGTCCCATCTGTTTCTAGATGCTCCTTTCATGTTCCTCATCTCTTTAGGCTCTCTTTCCCAAAGAGTTCACTTGATCCATGTGGAGTTAATAAGCGAATTTGGTGTGTGAGTATATGCGTAAGGACCAAGATGTCTTGTTTCATAAAAGTCTGTCATTGATTTATTCCTCCTTCTGCTGCCTTGCTTCCTGTTCATTTCTCCTCACACTTTCAGAGCGAGGGACGCTGTTTACATTAAGGATGTTTCTTGTGTTTACAGATGGGGCAGCATTTGTAAATGATTCTGAAGAGTTGTTGTTTCCAAAGAGTCTCTCCAGGCTTTCAAGAAGGGGTCTCACCACATAAGTGCTTCGTGCTCACTGTTTGTTTTAAACTTATTTTATATGTCTTAAAAATGTGCCAGTGGGACTGGTCAGCTCCTGAGAGCATTAACTTCCCCGCTGTTTTCTGATGGCCGGGCAGCCAGACGCGTGTGGACATCAGCTCTAGTGGCATTTGTCTGCATGTGCAGTTTCACTCGCTTCTCCTCGCGTGTGGTTTCAGAAAGTGTTTTTATTTAATTGTGTTTTAGATACTTCAGAAAGTCATCGCTCCACCTCCTCTCTCTCCTCCATGTGGGATAAGTCCCTATATCATAACTAGAACACTGGAGTTCTATCACACCAGTTTTTCTTCCAGAAAAAAAGCAAACCACGGAAGTTTTGTGTTATTTTCAGTATACGTGCTTTGTCTTTCAATTCCTGCTTTAAAGATACATTTGTTGGTTTAGACATTTTCAGGTTAATTACAGAGACAGTCAAGAAATAGATCACTCAGAAGCATGGTTCCTCATGGAGGCCCTTCTGCCACTCATAGTGGGGTTTGTGTTTCTCCTGATGTCTGAACTGTAGAGAAACATTGGAAATAAATATATTTATCAGCGAGAACTGCATGCACTTGTCATGGAAGAGTGGACACCAATTTGAATTGACTAACATCCTTTTTATCCTGGGATGCAGGGGGATATATTTCCCCTAGTGACATAACATACTTTTTGCGCAGCCTAAAATAAAAAGCACATGTTGCATAAAGACAAAGTGCACCAGTTTCTAAGCTATCAAAAAGGAAGAGTGACCAGGCCAAATATCTTTGGTTAAATGAGGCAGGAATTCAAAGCTGAGTACCGCGTAGAAATGAAATGCCAAATTTGTTGTTGTTGCTTGTAGTTTGTTAAAAATGAGGAGTGTTGTAGGCCAGTCTCATTGGGCAAATCTAACTTGGAGGTTTGCTGAGCCAGTGAGACTTGCAAACACACATGGCAGCCAGCAGAAAGGAGCTGATGGCTTTTGGAAAACCATGCCTAAGCAGGAGCATTTCAGTATCTTCTGAGACAGGTTTGGAGGGTGACCACAAGCAAAGTGTTCAGCCCCTAGTTGCTGAATGTCTTTATTTAAATTGCATTGGAGGCAATTCCTTGGATGTGATGGAAGACTGAGGTCCTAACCTCCTGTTTTAAGGATTTGGTTTTTTTTTTTTTTAAACCAATTTTGCATTTCATGATGTCCCAATCTTCTCACTAAATTACTGCCAATTATACTCAGTCAAATCCTGGGAGACTTTTTCTTTAACCACTTCTGATCCAAAGTAAATGCCCCTGGGAGAAATTAAACTCAGCAAAAATATTTGTCTAAACAAGCATGGTGGGAGAAGGTTTAAAACACACGCTGCACTTGCTGGAGCTTCTCAGGATTGTGAGAGCTGTGAAAAGCAGCTAAAATCACTAAATAGGTGTTTGCAACTTAGTTTTTGTCAAAAACCACCCAGTCCTGTAAGTGGAGGTATGTACAGAGAAACTGTTGCACCCTGAAGAACAGAGAAATTAAAGGCTTTTTGTTTAGAAAAGAATTTTGAATTATACACAGAAACCTTCATATGGTATGGGTTTAATTCACGCAATTCTAATTTTAAACATAATCTAGGAGCCAAGTTATAGATAGAGCTGCTGGTGCTGAAATGTTTTACAGAGAAAGGTCTGAAAGAAGCTGATACTTCTGTGATAATGCAGCTTTGGATACTTGGGTATTCTTTCCATTTCTGTTTTTACTATGCTCCATTACCAGTAAAATATGCAAGTGTCATTCCAGCTTTACCGTTTTTGAAGTGCTACTTGAGCACTGTAGGAATCTTTTGGCAGGAAAAATGTATCTTTCACAGGAAATTCTATAACTATCAAGATAAGTTTTTTAAATATTTTCTTTTTCAAAGAAATGTGAATCAAGCACTGCTCTGCAAGCTGACACTCTAGAGGAAGCAATGAGCCTGGGCTGCCTGAAAGCAAAGGGGAGAGGCTACAACTCTAAATTTGCTGTTATCTGAGGGCTTTTCTAAAAGGGACTTTAATTAATTTGTATTCTTGGAAATACCATTTTCTAGGTCAACACTGGAGGATGATGATGTTGCAAAAAAACCCCCTCATCCTTCTGGGGTAAGTGGCAGTCCTGATGTGGAGATGTGCCTGACCAAAATGAGCTGATATCCCCTCCTCTGTCTGACAGCAGCTCCCTAGAAGTTGCCAGCCTTTGGTATTCAGTTACTGCCACAGAGTATCTGACCAGGTGATCCTTAGAGACTTGGTGTTTAAACCCCTCGACCATCCATACCTTGGGTTTTATGTTATTCCTACAAGCACCTCTGATGTAAAGCCCCTCTGATATAAAAAGAAAGTTGGGTTCTCTCTCATCCATTATGGGAAATATTATCTTTCAAAGGATGGGCAGCATTTACATCCTTAAAAAATCAATTCAAGATCAGAAGCAATGACTTCCAACACTATTTTTCTTTCCAGATTTCAGTATCCTGAACCATCAGATCTCACCTAACAACGCTACCGCACATCAACTGATTAGTCTTCTCTTCTTTGTTCCTAGGCAGCCTCCACCGAGATGTTAAGCTGTATTTGCTTTGGGTAAGGTACCATGCTATGCCAATATTGTTTTGTGGGGGACAATTTTCTGATGTTTGATTGCCTTGGGTAAGACATTTTTGGTGAATCATTATACCAAAATGCAGAGAAGGTAACTTGAGAAAGATGCTTATGTTTCTGTAGCACTTTGCAGCAGATGTCTCCTATTTACTGCTTTATTTTATTGCTTAATGACTGGATCTCAAGTAATTGAACAATTTGACAGATATTTATTTGTAAAACGTGATTCATTTAGTCAGACATTGTGAAACAGTTTCATGCCAGTTCTAGAGATTCTGGTAGAACTTTCTAAAGATGCAAACATTCAAGTAAATTGCTCATGTCAATAGCACATCCACTTTTTACCGTTCTATACTGCACACAAATATTTGAGTTGACAAAAAAGCGCTGGTGAACAGACTACAGGGACTTCTGAACTTTAATCAACCACAAGCACTGGCAGGGTTCAGAAGTAATTTCCTAACTATGAATCACCTGCAGACAATGAATCACATACTGGAGAAGATTGCCAAATAAAACAAGCCATCATGTATAGCTTGCATTGACTGGACTATGGAAAGGCCTTTGATTCACCTAGCTGAAAGAGAAGCTGTGATGAAAGCACTGAAATAAAGGCATAAAAGAATGTAGGAATCCCAAACCACATCTGCTAGCAGTGAATGGCGACATTTAAGTTCGACAAGGAAGATAAAAGAAAGCGAGACTAAGCAAAATAGCAGGCAAGGAGACACTATCTTACTGGAAAAGACTTGCCTGGAGAAGAACTTCACAAAGCATTTCTGGGAAGAAGACCTTAACTTAACTTCAACCATATGTGTGAGCTCAGATTTCGACTGCAACGGAGCAGTTGTCTCTTCTGAAATGGCCAATGATCTCCGGGTGATTTTTAGGGGAACTGAAACGTGGGGATAACAGGGAAAACAAATGCTAGGGGAAGGCTGAGGAGGGAAGGCGCTCTCCCAGCGCCTGGTCTCGTGCTTGCTGAGGCGAACAGAAAGCTTCTCCGGGGATTTCACAGGCCAAACTCCTTCTGTGGAAGAAGAGGGCTTAGGTTTCCATCTCTCACAGAAAGGGGCCAAGAGTTTGGGTGCTAACACAAAAAAGGACGGGATCTTTTATAGCATTTTACAGAGACAGTGCTGAATAAAGGGATAATGAAATAGGAGAAGAAACCAAAAACTTCCTGGAGACTGTAAAGAATCATGCATAAGAGTAAGTCCTACCACAAGGAAAAGAAATAGAAGAAGGAATAAAATTTACTTTTTTAATATTTTATTCCTTATGAGAGGTATTTGGCTGTGTTTTCCCAAGCAGTGAGACAATAGCTGGTAAAGCAATGACAGCGGAAGCAAAAAAAGCCCTGAAATTATCTGGACTTTGATGATTCCCCTCTGTTTGTGCCAATATTCAATAAACCCTCAAATTGCATGCTGTAGCAGGAGAGTGAATTTACTGCAGCCAAAATCATATGAGTGCAATGAATCAAGACAGCCTTTCCGCACTGCTCAGGTCTGGCTCATGTATTATGCTCCACATACTAACGTATAATAAGAAAAAAAAAAAAGAAAAAAAAGGTGAAGCAGAATTTCAAAATCATTATAGTAGCTACCAGCTAATGGAGAGAAACTTGATGCCAGCACATGGGTGTCATCACTGGTACCTCTGCCCAGCAAGACCTGGTTTAGCCCCTGCCTGTTTCTTGGCTGCTCGAACAGGGAATAATTAGGTAAAAATCTGAATTTGCTCCCCAACACCAGCCCAGCAAGGAGCTGCAGTAGCCCAGTGCTTGGGTGTTGGGCTGTAAAGAGTACTCTTGCTGGGGACTTTAAAGTCATCCAAAGTTACTCCCAGTCGGCGACGGGCTCTTTTCTTTCATTTGCTTTGAAGCCAGTCCGATCTGAGGGACTGGGAGCACTTCCCCAAGCAGCCACGAGAGAGCACCCGGCAATTAGTGCTGGGAGGGCTCCGCACCGCTCTGCCAGGGAAAACCAACCCTTCGCAGGATTCCCTCCTCCTCGCCTTACGCTCTTTAAACAAAATTGGAGTCAGGGATGCAAGCCAGGGTTAACTAAACCCTGGCTACTTGTTTTCAGTTGCAAGCTGCTGCGAGGTTTAGCCATGGATTGGTGCGGCGGGGCGGTAGCTGTGAAATATTGCCCCGGTGCAGGGGAAGGGGGAGTTTGTCCCCTGGCTTATGATGTTCATGTTTAAAACCAAAGGCTGCCTAATGACTGCTGGCAACGTCGACAGCCATTTAGCGGCGGCTAGCTTTTTACCTAAGTTGTCCATTTTCCTGTGTGCTGAATAATACTCAGGCACCGGCTGATCAAAGAGCCTGCCCATGAAATGCAGCTGAAATAAGTTTTCCACACTTTATTTCTCACATGTTAGATACATTGATACGGACAAGAAATGTTGTGCGTACAAGCAGGCACAGGGAGGGGGTCTGCAGGGAGGCAGGAGGCCTGTCCATCGCCCACCGCCGTCCCGCTGGGGCACGCTTCTGATGCTCCCACCGAGAACTCCAAGCAGTCCCAGCAGGCATTAAAGCCTCAGTTAAGGTTATACCTTTGTTTTCAAAGAGCTTATGATGGTTTTTACTCTAAGGTTTGGGGTAAGCTAGAAAAAGAAGAGAAAACTACAATAAATAATGGAAGATCATTTACGTAGAGGCTTCATGTGCCTGGACAGTGCTTTCAAACATGCTGAATCGTATTAAAGAAATGCAGAAAGCTCTGCTCCTAAAAGCTCAGATCACATATGAATCATGTAGTTCACGAGGCACATGTTTACTTGTGTGGTCACTGGGGTACATATTTTTGCAGACATGTAAGAGCAGCTCTCAGGCTGCAGCCCGGGTGCGGGTCCGAGGCAGAGCGCCCAGCCGAAAGCTGTGATGTCCGAGGGCCTTGATCCTGTCCCGCTGGTGCTGCCAGCGCTGCTGGTGACTTGCACACCTCTAGACACATGCCTCGACTGTGCTGCAGCGGGGCTGGGATCTGTGTCCCCCTCTGGCTGGCAGGGGCACCGGCGATGCCCTGCATGGTGCAATAAATACTCTCAGTAAAAGTGCTTTGGCTCTTTGGTTTCAGCTGTGGGATGTCCCTGAGTAAGGGCTCCAGTCCTTGATGGGAGAGATTGGTTTGCTCCCAGGATTGAATTTCGGACTGCTTTCTGTTGAGAGGAGGAGGGAGAAGGTGCCTATCGCTGAAGGGTCTGTAAAGAGAGTTTAGTTCTTTGCCCCACGTCCTCAGAGGCACCTAGCTCCCCGTAAGAAGCCTCTGGAAACACCAGCCCTGCTCCCTGGTACTGTCGAGTTGAAACCTTTCAACCGGGATAAAAAAACATTTTTAAAAACAACAAAGTAATTAAACGCCAATACAGCCCTGTGTGCTTTTTTGTATTTGGCTGCCCCTTGCAGAGACGCTCTGGCTCCAGCCATTCAAGCAGTTTCCTATGACTTGACTTCAAAACCAACAACAACAACCACCAGTTCTACCACGCGCTGGTCTGTGCTGACCCCGGCGCAGGGGACACACACCCCACCCGGGCGCAGGCACATGGACACCCCACACACTTTTCAGCCAGGGGTAATTTGAAGTAATTTCCGTATTCCCAGGACTAATCACAGCCGCTGGGGTTGCCACCGGCCCTTTGGTGAGCAATAAACACTATCTCCAAATTGCGTAAGTATATGTGCAATACTTATATATAAGTACTTATTATTATATGCAATACTCAGATATAGATATTGTAGGTATATAAAATCAGAGAGGAGTGAAAAGTGGCAAAATGTGCAAAGTCACGTCTGAAACTATGTCAAGTCCATGAATATTCTCAGTCTTACCTTTGGAAGAGTCAGCCCCTAATTTCTCTGATGCTTCATTCCTATTACTGTGTGGAGTAATACCCCTACTTAAGTCTATACTTAGAGAAAAGATCAGAAAAAAAAAAAATCCTTCTTAATACTTAATGAAAATATTTATGTAAATATATTCAACTGGCAGTGATCGGTCTGTTGGTTCAGTACCAGGTGCCACAAAGTGTACCAGAAGATGCTTTGAAGGACTCCCATAGTGTTTAGCAGGGCACTGGAAGAAAAAAAAAAAATCTCCCTGTGAAGTATATAACAGGTCCATTTCTCTAAATAAATTTGGGTTTATTGATGGACAATAACAAACACCATGTGGTGGTGCCACAGGGAAAGCAGTGCCAAGCAGCCAGTGCTCAAGTCAGATTTTTCATAATATTTTCTTGCTCCATTCATTCGAGCATCCTAAAATGTTTTCAGAAGTTAAAATTCTTCCTCTGGTATATCTTGTATCCAGTAAATGCTGTTTATATCAATGGCAAACAAATCTTAACTGAATCTATACAACTAATGGCTAAGTTCAGAGAACAAAAATAATCATTCCAAAAAGTGTTTAAGGTGAAATCAAGCTAGGATTGCAAAAGGCTGGTGGAAAACATATTTTGATGGTATGGGCTAGACAGTCAAGCTGCTAAACCCACCTTCTGGATCTGTTTTAGGAATTGCTTATTAATCACTTCAATAATAAACAGAGAGATTAAGAACACGCAATAAAAGAAAATCCAGTGGATATTTCACTTGATATCCTCAAGCACGACACATTTATTTCATTCAAAAATTCTCTGCTGTTGACTCTGTAATGTGATTCAATGTTTACTTCTGTTAATGATTTTTAGGGATCTTTCATTGGCCTTTTAATGATATAAACGCATTGAGGATCTGTGTGACATGTAAGGGTTCAGTTTGCTTTTGAAATGTAAGCAATATCAAAGGAATTGAAGTTATTACTATAACTTTACCAAAGACTTTCTGTACGTCCTTACACACCAAAAACATTCTACAATAACATATTAATGACACATAGCCACGGGTCTGACGCTGCGAAGGATTTTACTTCCATACGTGGCTTCATTTATGTGCTCCAGTGTTAGCAGGAATGGTCCCAACGGTGGGTGCTGCTCTTGGAGGGTGCTGAGCCATTAATTACTTTCAGGGCTCTTCTGTAGTGGACACTGACTACTAAGTGGTTACTAGCTCAACCTCCAAAGTGTGGGCTTAGCAGTAAATATGCCTATTTCAACTTTCCTTCTGAGGGAAATGTCACGGTGTATTTAATGTTTGCTTTAATTGCATTTTAACCCTTTCTTAAACTCATGTTACACTGGGGACTCCAGCTGCTGGGGAGAGATTAACCAGAAAAGTGCTCACGTGTCATCTGGAGAACTCACCCAACCCTGCAGAGACCAGAGGCTTAACAAGAAACAGTTGGTCCTTAAAAAGGTTCTCATTTCTGCTCTGAGCTAAAAATTACTTCTCAGGGCTGAATTTTGAAGCCAGCGAATAAAACGCAAGGTAGTTAGTTATTTCTTCAGTCTTTAGAAAAGGAGTTAGAGTGGGTCCTTGCAGTTTGTAGATACTTAATGCTTCCAGGATTGTTTTAAGATACAATTGTTAGGCATGTTTAAAAAAAAAAAAAAAAAAAGATCTTTCAAGAGCTCATTTCCCAGAACATTACCAGCCAACAGCCCTAATGGGCTCACACCACACAACAATTGTTGACTAATACTATGTGCTTTGCAAAAAAAAAAAAAAAAAAAAAAAAAAAAAAAAAAAAAAAAAAAAGAAACAAACTGTTATATGTTTTTTTGTTGAGATATATTTAGAGAGCTTTCTTATTGTTAAGAGCTTTAGGAACAATAATCAGTGGTATGTCATTCTGGTATTGTTAGCAAAGTCCTTTCTATTGAATTTTCAAGATGTTGTAAAGTGAGATTATGTGAGTAGCACCTCTGGACACTTTTTCCCATCATTGTGTTGGTATCAATCGCTGACTTCCACTGTTTCTCCTGGTATTAAATGAAAATGTTGTTTCCCACTACGCTGATTGGAGGCTGTATAATGCATGACATAACTGATAACCCTACTGAGATTACACATTGTAGGATTTGAACTGCACGAGAAATTTGGACAACAAAGTAGGTGGCCACTTGGACTGGGAGACAAAGTTTGAAAGAAAAATGTACCGGTATCATTGTTTCAGCTGAAACGAAGAAACATTATAAACGGATAATTTATGAGGCTGGTTCCTCAGGTTTTTGGAAAAAAAAGCGCGCTATTTTTTTTAATTTTTTTTTTTTTTTTTCTGTGGGGAGAGGAGCTAGAATATATTTTCCAAGGGCAAAGTGCTGCCCTAAGACACCCCAGCCTTGCTCACCCCCGGCAGAGCTGTATTAGAGCAGAAGCCCACACCCTGCTGAGACTCCTGACATTTTCCAAAGAGGAAATATTAAAAATTCAGTGGCAGAGTGGAGGAGGAGGAAGTTATGCTTTGGAACTAGCAGTGAGCTGAGAAAGCCAGATTTTCAACTAAAAAAAAAAGTGAAAATAATGAGAGGCTTTGAGCTAGCTTCTGTATTACACACACCACCAGTATCTGAGCAACGTAAAGAGCGACATAGGGAGTTCCCTTATAGAAGTTTTTGGCTGGTGCCATTTCCATTACACCATGGCAGGTCGGTTTGGTTTTGCACTCGTGCTTCAGAGGGCGGGTTTGCAGGGGTGACTGAGCCAGTCCCACACCTCTGTGCCATCCTGCACGACGCTTCTCCCCCGGCACCTTGGCAAATTTAGGCTGGTTCAAGATTTTATTAGGGTTTTGGGGGAGGATTTACCCCAGTCCCTGTTCCTGCTTTCCTTAGTTTTTCACACAGTGACTTTCAGCTTTGCTCCTTCCTAAGCTAACAGAGGGTTGCATGTGCAGAGTTTGGCTCATGACTGACACAAGGGGGAAGGTGAGGTCACTGTGGCGTCCCACTCTCTGGTCTTCCTTACAAGCAGTGAAGAAAAGCATAGAGATATTCCAGTGACAAGTCATGCTCCTGCCCTTCAGCATCTCTCAGCCTGGTCTGTGTGCTCAGCTGGGACAGGGACAAATTCAGACCCGATTCTGGCGTTCCTCAGCTGGTGGGGTGTTAGGTCCAAAAAAGTAGTTCTTGATCTCCCATTCAAAGTTTTTATGGACGAGTGTAAAGCTGGAGTGAGCTGCTCCATGCAGTGGTTAAGGTTTTAATAGCTCTTAAGTAATAAAAACAGCAGAACTGCTTCCAAAAAGAGTACCAGGGAATCAAGTCTAAATGTAATAAAGGTCTTTACTTCGTTACAGTGGATTGAGAAGTGTTTTGTGGCTTGTGGTTACACAGAGCAGAGGGTCTGTGGATCCTTCAGAACTAAATTTTTATTACAGAGTTGTGATTGCAGCCGAATGGACTTCGTATCTTTGGGCATCCCCTCCTGAGAAAGGATAGGTGAGTGTCGGTGTGCAAGGTCTTCATGCTGGTCCAAGGGTTTCAAAGATTATTCTCCTTTAAGATATGAGCCAGAAGAAGCTCTGTGCTGGAAAAGATCCCTGGTCATGCTCAGACTACAGATGAGTTCAGGAACCACACCAGACAGGTGCCCAACAGGTCTAGCAGCAACACAGGAAAGGGGACAGACTTTTTAGTAGGTCCTGTTGTGATACGACAAGGGGTAATGGTTTTAAACTTAAAGAGGGTAGATTCAGACTAGATATAAGGAAGAAATTTTTTACGATGCGAGTGGTGAAGCACTGGAGCAGGTTGCCCAGAGAGGTGGTAGATGCCCCATTCCTGGAAACATTCAAGATCAGGTTGGACGGGGCTCTGAGCAACCTGATCTAGTTGAAGATGTCCCTGCTTATTTCCAGGGAGGGGTTGAACTGGATGACTTTTAAAGATCCCTTCCAACCCAAACTATTATATGATTCTATGAAAGAGTTGGGTACAATAAAACACCTAGTTCCATAATTAGGAAGATCTAAATTATTAAAATATTTGTAAGAATCAGTTTTGAATGAAGACTGTTAGTCTTTGTCCTCCAATGTTTTGCTTTTGTTTGGATGGCCTGAAACTGAGTCTGTTGCTAGGATTTTCAGACAAATCCCACTGAAATTCAGGAGGGGTTGAATGCTTAAATTCATCACTGTATCTCAGCTCAAGCCTTCATTTTTATTTTTTTTTTTCTCTATTCTAGTGCATTAGCACTTCAGATGTCAGAAAAAACTTTATTTAGGGAGTGGAAAAAGACCTGTGGACAAGACAAGAGAGCATCCTTGGAGGCTGCTCATGCCATGGCTCGCATTATGCGGGTAGAGACCTCTGTCTCCTGTGATGATAACTTTAATGCAGGAGGCCACGTGGTGAGCTGCTGGCTGGGCACCCTGAGCTGTCTTATCCACTGCTACTAAAAACTCCCAGTCCATCTGGTAACTTTTTTCCCAGGCAATTTTCTAGCAGGAGATTTTTTGCCAGCGACCCTTGTGAAGAGAGAGACTGGCCGGTGCGAGGGTGGGCGCTGGCCTGGACAAAGGGGCTGCTTTGCTAAATGACCATGTCATGCTGCTGCATACCTCAACCCAATTAGCACAAGACTGCCTGGACCTTAATTGGGCCTGACACGCGCCTGTTGAAAGAGATTCCCCAGGAATTAAAGCGCTACTTCTCTAGTTTGAGTTGGCTGGTGACGCGAAACATGACACGATTTTTGAGAATTTTCTGCGCTTACCATGAAACAAATATGCCACAGGTATCAAGCAGGCTTTGTTTGGGGGCTATAATCATATTACAAATTGAACACTTCCACATGTGCATGCTGGCACATCTACCCTCGGCTATCTCACATGTATCTGCCCCAAGGTGCAGATGCTGAGGTCTTGACATAGCATAATATAGATCTAAATATATTTTCCAGATTGCCTTAGCACATGCTAATGAAAATGAGGAGTAATGGCCTGAAAGAAGCAGCTGTTTAAAATTTTCCTCAATCCCAGAAAATCAACTTCTTAATTACTGATAATTTAAGCATCAAAATGACCACTAACCCTCTTCTCCCACTAGACTCTCCCAAGCTGGGAGGCCTGCTTTAAGACTCTCAGGCAAAACTTTTTCTTAGAAGTGTAGCATTTCATCACATTTCTTTAGCCTTTCTGGAATTAATTAGTATTAAAATAAAGCAGGAAGAAGGACGGTGCTTTCTGGAGGTGCCTTTCTTCAGACCCTCCATTCAGACAGAAGGAGCAGATACTGCTAAAGCTCCTACCCAACATGTTATACAAGACTACTTTTATAGTTCCACACTGTTCATAATAAAAGGTTCCCCAAATTTCCCCAAATGGATTTATAGATATAAATAGCTTCAACTAGCATTAAAATACAGTCACTCCTGGATAAAAAAAAAAAAAAAAAAAAAAAAGAAACAGTTTAA
>NW_020799110.1:5156894-5201336 GCF_003259725.1 Athene cunicularia
GGGGGGGGGGGGGGAAGAAAAAAGGAATACAGTATTTTAATATTACTTTTTATGTTTTATTATTTGATGTTCTCCCCTTCTCCCTCTCCCCAGACTTCACTAAGTGACTCTGAATTGTAAAGCTGAGCCTTTCCTAAAGCTGGCACCATTTTCTGTCTTGAAAAAGGTGAATTAATTGAGCTATTGGAAGCCACACGCTAGGTATACTCCCAAACCTACACAGCCATTCACTGGGATGGTAAAGAGGATGGGTTTGGCCAGGCTGCAGAATGCATTTTTCTTATTAATTGGAGTCCTGGCAAGGTATGCAGGCTTTGACATGGATAAAGGGTCATCTGTTTGGTGCTGGATGCCTTTGTTTTGTTTAAATCGTTACCGGAGACATCTTTAAAACAAACTAGCTCTTCCACTGACCAGCAAAACCAGAAATGAGACTTAATATAGCTGGAAGGCAGCAGCCGACGGCAAAACAATCCAGGGGTTTGCAGCAATTCTCTGTATATCTGAGCAAGAGGGACCTGACAGAAAGTTTTAAAGGTCAAGACATGCATGGAGCAATGGGCCAAACTGAATCGCTGAGAAAAAGCAGCCTTGCAAATGTTTTTATAATAACTTCCCTTCCATTACTCCGCAAATGTGGCTATTAACGCAGAAAAACAGCAGGGCTGACACGGGAACAGTGACTCGGACCTGCAGTGCTATTGAGGAACTGGGCCAGGGTGAAATATTGATTAATCATCTTGTCATGCTGGTGCTTTGTTAGATTCTGTAAGTAGGAATTGAGGTGGTAATACGCAGCTCCTTTGTCTAGTAAGGCTGCTGCATCACATGGGAATGATTTGTTGACTTATGGAAAACTACTACAGTGGGGTGAACAGTAGGATGATGCTGAAATAAGCTGAAGGTCTTTTTTAAAAAAAGTATTGACTTTTTTTTTTTTTTTTCTAAAAAAAGAATCACTGTAGCAGAAAGTCAGAAACATCAGCCCTCACTTAGCAATCTGTTTGCCTCTGGACAAGTGCATCTGTGTGGTCCATTGCAGAGGGTACGACACAAAGGAAAATGATCCAGTTTTCTGTTCATTTGGGGGATGAGATGGCTAATCAAATCTGGGTTTCCTTTTCAGCTGTTCCTCTGGGTGAATAACTCTGCCACTGTGAAAGCCAGTGAAAATCGAGGTCATGGTAGAGTACGTACACGGAGTTGAAGGAACCCTTGTGATATGTTTCACCCCATCTGCTCATCACACCCCAAAGGCAGCGCTGCTGGATGGGATACTTTGACAAGAAAATACAAAGCTCAAGGCCCCAGGATTCAAGGAGGTGGTGGCAGCCGCTCCCTGATGGTCAACAGACCTGGTTATGCGCAGGTTAAATTAACCCTAGGCTCAGCTCAAGGAGTACTTTCCCTGACAGTTATATGATGGGAGTGTGCTACTGTAACCCAGAACATTAAACCCAGGAGAAACTGTCCCACCCTTTCTCCACCTCCCCAAACCCCTTTCATCTAGGGCAGGTGAGGGCAGAGCTGATAAGAACTGTCATTGCATCAAATTAAAGGGGAAAACGATCTGGAAAGTTGTTTGCAGATAAAACTTGACTTGATTAATCTATTTGTTCTCTTTATTTGGCAGAAACCTAAACCCAAGTTTCACGGTGACTTTAAGGGCGCTAAAAATAATAGCCTATTTATGCAATTATCTGCATGTACCTGACCATTGGCTCAGGCCAGTGAAGTGAGTACAAGAACATGCACCCAGGTTTTACTTTATCTTTTTTTCCAGGTGTGGTTTAGGCTTCCTGGATGAAAACTATTGGCCTGTAGGTCTCAGCTTGCCATCAACCTGAGCATGAGGCTCAGGAAGCACAAGCCACAGGCAGCCCATGCCTGTCCTCGCGGGGTTTGAATTCAGCCCTGCCAATGCCCCTGGTGTTATATGATGGTTATAAAACAAGTCAAACTGTAGCTGGGCTGAAGACAAGAATGACACATAAAGGTTATTCTGAAATACGATTTAAGGATCTGGTGAGCTACAAGGGGTCTTCATCTCCTGAAAACGTCTGAGAGAGGAGAACCCCTTGCCTTTGGCCTGGAGACAACAAGGCCTACATCTTTGGAGGTACTTTTGGCTTCAGTCAAGACAGATTCAACCAAACCTCCTGCAAATCATATTCCCTGAATGTGCATTTTCCACTGGATTTAATATGCAGTTTGCTACTAACTGCCCTGGGTTACTGATACCCAGCACTGTGCTCCTTCATTGCTTACTCGTGCCAGCTTGCCTGCAACTGGTGATAGCAATCCTCAGTCCTACTGCAAAGAAACAAGACCCCACTGTGTGCCACATCTCTACCAAGTCACTTAAGCTTGAAGTTAAGCTCTGTGCAGTAGCTGCAGAGATCAAGCTTGGCCAGGGGTGGCAAGCAGAGACATCCCCACGGACTTTTCTCAGACCTTCTATCTCTGCTGATAGAAGAGCAGTAAATTGTGCATTGCCTGGGCCAACGGTGGCTTGTCCTGGACATCCCTCCTCCTGGTTGTCCAGAAGAAGCAGGGCTTTGGACCTGATTTTAAAGGGAACACTCAAACTAAAATATTCCGGTTTTTATGTTTCAGATCCTAAAGGCTTATTTCAATGTTTGGCTATTAGCCAGCCAAGCTGGTGCTTCCCAACATTGTCCCCACGAGAAGCAGGCGGTTGCATCACCCGTCCGAGCTCAAGGCTCCACAACAGCATTTGTAGGTGACTTTGCACCAATCCCTCCTGTAAAATGAATGAAATATTTCCCTTTTCCAAGGTAGCACTTTGAAGCTTAAAGGACTGATCTAAAAGCCTCCAATGGTTTATCTGAGAGACTCTGGACCAAGCCCAAGATGCTTCGCAGTGCCCCATCCTATGGTGACCTTTATCCTCATGACCCCACAGATACAGTCTTTGCTCCCCAGACTGTAGATGAAATACGCCATTCTTGCCCTGACCCAAACACAAGAAAATAAGAAAAAAGATCCCTTCAGTTTTGTAGTCCTTTATTTTTTTTTTAAAGTTGATCCTCCCATAGTAATGTACTGAAATGCGTAACAGTTACATTGTACAAAGCATTTAAAGAAAGTACCTCAACTTGCCGATTATTTCAAAATGAGATTATAAACAAAAGGAAAAATAAATCTGGTCCCTCACTAAAGGCCAAAAAAAAACCAAACAAAACCAAACCCCAAAAAAATAACTGAATACCTTCCGTTATTTATTTAATTTTTAAAACATAAATTTGGAACACTTCATCTTACAAATAGGATTAACATGAACATAACATCACACAAGCTCGCAGACAACCAGCATAAAATATTGGGTACAGTTTTTTTAATCAGAAGAATCATGCTTTCATGAAGAAATTATAACTGTTTATACAATCGAATCAATTTACTGTATTACAAAAAAAACCTAAGTCGCATCTATAGTTATTTAGTTCATTAAAAGGCAAAAATAAAAGAGGAATGTAAGAAAATTTCAAACACTGTTTTGCACTCCCATATACACAGATCAGTTCACCTCACTTTTTTTTGAAGTACATGGGTGCCTTACATCTTAACGCAGTGGGGGACTGGAGCAGTGCTGTTTGTTATAGGAACAGTGCTATTTTAATCAACAAACAATCGTTTGCCAACAAATAAATACATGGTACGCACAACACAAAGAAGAAATTAGAGGGTAGGGGGGAAAGGAAAACAATACAACAAAATAGTGACATGATTGTCGAAAATTAAAATCTCCTTACAATGATTTGAACTAGTGGTGCTGTCGATGAACGCGGTGCTTTCACGGATTTATCTGGATGATTTAGCTTCTTGGAGTAGTGAACATTCATAGTTTACAATATACACAAGCCTCTTATGTATTGTTTCTCAGAGTTCTTTTTTTTCTTTATTTTTTTTTTCCTTGTTTTTCCTTTTTTTTTAACAATGCAGTTGAGAAGGCAAAAGAATTACGGAGAGAACAAAATATTCCCTGTTACTTCTTTCTACATTTACGATGGATAGTGTGCATTTGATAGAACTAGTTTCTTTCTTTGAAGGGCTAAAATGCATAAAGCTTTAATGAAGAGATTTGTACATAAAAGCAACTGTTCCCAATCCTGTGTCAAACTATCTTATACAAAAAGAAAATCAATTCAGTTCCTACTTTAAAGGAGTGCCCATGTGTGTATCAATGCAGTCTTAACCCTTTTGCCTCTGCCCCTCAAAGCCGGGTGAACTGGAAGACACTTTTTCCCGGCCCCAGTTTACATAATTTTTTTTTTTTTTTTTTTTTTAAGTCGCATTGATCCTCCAGAAGTCAGCAGCTGCCTTTGCTGTGCAAAACAAAATATTGAGAATAAATAGTTTCTTTCTTTTTAAAATTATTCAGTTTAAGGTCACCGGACTTTAAATGAGTGACCCTGCAGATTTATAAGGCATTCTGCTCAGCAGTCTTTTAAATAGTCATATATGAAAGAGCCATGCTACTGGTTTGGACTTGGTCCCATTCTCGGTAAGACTTCACAATGTCATACGTGACTGATGGATTGAATGGCGCTGGATTCTGCAGCGGCTCTCGCCATACTGTGCCACATATTGGGAGAATTGTGGGATGCAGAATGAAGGGAGTCCTTGTCGGAGAGAGAGAGCATCATCGCATAGGCCTGGACAGGGAAAGAAGGAGGACAGAGAGGTCACAATCCTGCAGTGCAGATCTCAGCTTGGACCCGTGCCACCCCGACGCCGTTGGGGGATCTTTTAGGCTACAACCGCTGTTCTCAACTTATTTACAAAAAAAATCAAAATGCATTAGGTAAAACCACTGTCAACCTTTTCACTGACACTTGACTCACTAATAGTAATAATAATTTCTGCTTTCATCTGGCTTCACGAAGCTCTAAGAAACCTTTGATAGTAGACAAGGTCCCAGAGTCTCCTTTGCCTTCAGATTCTTGGCACAGGAGGCTCTTTTCAAGAGCCTGAGGAATCACATTATCCCTTGGCTGGTCCTGTATTTCACCAACTACCACAATCTCCTTTGCTGACATTTTGCACATGCATATTCTGCAGTTTTTAAAACAGGATTTTTTTTAAGGGACTAAAAAGACCCATTTTAATTATTTTTTTTTTTTTTAAATCAAGAAATAGCACTAGGATATCAGTCTCGTTATTGTTTTAAAAACATGCTGAGGACCTAGAGGCAGTAACATCGAACAGCCTATAGAAAAAAATACCAAAAAGCCAAGAAAGCCAGAAAATTGAGTCATATCCCTGCAAGGCTGCAGCTAAACTCCACAGCACCAGTGTGACCACGCCGGCTGTCTGAAAGCAGAGTGGGACTATTTCTTATCATGGCATTTCTGCGAGTGGCAGACAGGAACAAAAATAGCAAAAACAAGTAAGAAAATCCTCTGTTCTCGGGGACCAGAGCAACCCACCATGTCTCCCGGGTGTGGTGGGAGCACAGCGGGAGGTTGGGACAGGCTGAGGTCTGTGGACGTGGAGCACAGCCCTGTCTGACGAAGCTGAAACGACCCTGCCTGCCACACACTAATAGTTTAATCCTTCGGGTATTTGGCGACAATAACTTTTTAACTGAGTTAAGCTTTTACCTGGGATTTGGATTTCCTGTACAACGGTTGTTTTAGGTCCTCTGGCAGCTGGGAAGTATTGAAAGCTGCCAATTCAGCTTCACTATATTGATTTTCTTCCATTTTCCTCATTTTGAGGCTATCTGTGAAGTGCCTTATATGGTCCAAAGCTGAAAGTCCAGTCTTATTATACTCCTCCTCTTTATACCTACAAAAACACCATGGAGGTTTTAATGTCAATTAAACGAGCCTCTCTGCGTTCCCTCATCCTCTCAGATTTATACATCTGAGCAATTTCCCCCTTTTTATGTTCATACATCACCTTGCCCTGTGGAACTGTGATCCTGAAATAAAACAAATTCCCCTTTCTTTTCTGAAATGGAGAGGGTGGGCAGTGGGAGCAGGGGAAGGAGGGGTCGTTTCTCTCCTGGTGTCTCCACAGCCTTTCACAAGACCATTACGGGAGATCCAGGTCGGTTTATGGAGCAGATAACGTCTCTGCCATGAATGTTTCCTGTCTCACCCAGAACCTGACAATAGCTCCCCGAGCACAGTTATTTTTCCTCTAAAGGGCTGAGGAGACTGAAAACAGGGCTGGTATTGACCCAAACAGAGACGCATGTTGCTATCGTAACTGGGAAGCTGGCTGCTTCGGACCAGTTCCCACGGCACACAGTTTGGTGCTGGCACTCTTGTATGGTTTATTGTTTTTATTCTGCATATCGGGCACACCAATACTCGGAAGGAACCAACCTGCCAGGGGAAGCTTTGCAGTTCATGTCCAAAGTACTCGTTTCCTCGTAATCCTCCTCCGGAGTCCCCTCGTGCATGTCACTTGTAACAGGCTCTTTGACGGCTTTCCCTGCAATTTCACTCTCTTCATCTTCTTCATCCATCATTACTTCATCTTCTGCCTCTTCGTCATCCAGCAAATCTGAGTTCTGGCTGGCTACCATGGCTTTTTCATCCTTAAAGTGGCTGCCATTCATTCTGAAAGTACCGAAAACAAACCCAAGCAATAATCACACACCAGTTAGGAAAGCTCCTCACCAGCAGATTGTTGGAGGTGGATCTGAAAAGAATCTGTCCCAGTAGAATAAAGTGATTTCTGTATTTATATCTTGTTTAACTTCAGATATTTAGGCAGCATTGGAGAAATTCCACTCAAAAATCAGTGGGACATTACAGTACCATCAGCAAGGGATTTTCCCGTTATCCTGCTAAAACTACTGTTCTAGCTAAACTAACGCTCAGATATCCATTCCAAATTTTCTCACGCATTATTTCATCTCATGTTTCCAATCATATGTGTAGTCTGGGCGAAACAACTCATTGCCTTTTAACAGAAGTTGTAGGGGCCAAGAAACTCTGAAAATCAGATCCGTCATTTTCAAAAATGACATCCAATACCACATTCAGAGTTTTAAAATCAAAATTACACGCATAATTAATTTTGCACACTACCACCCATTTGGAAGCCATACTACTTCACTGAACGTATGGATTACATACATGGGAACCTAAGGGACTTCAGCTGAAGACCTGAAGAGCGGTCTGCAATATTGCCTCCATGCTGAACTACTTTATTGACTGATTTGAAGGGTAAAGAAGCAATGAAAAGAAAGGTCATATAGCATTTTAAGTGCATTTATTCTTATTAAATGAGTAATTATAGCAATACGCACATGGAAAACCATTTGGTCTACCCACTGGTATTGCGTTGTCCTTTGCTTTCAGACAATGACGGCTCTTAACTACTTCCTATGGGATTTTATCAAGGACATAGTACCCACGCTGAAGCAGGGGCTCATTTGCTAATGGCCTTAACCCTGTAGGGTTCTGAGCATCCGCAGGGACATCGTATTAAATGAGAACTAAAGAAATTTGGCACCGCCGCATCAACAAATGCATGGCCAGAGGTACTAGTGGTGTAAACGGGCTGAACCCGGTGGAGCCACGTGAATTCACGTTACCAGTGTATCTCCTCCACTGCGTTACGTAGCACGGAGGCCTTGATTCATCTATTGTTCTCATTGTGCAAAAGGTCCTTACTCTTCCAGGAATACAGTTATAAAAATGGAAACTTTATTGTCCGTCTGCAGTTTGCTTTAGACTCTGTGTGCTTCAAACTGTGCAGGACAATATGGAATATGCCAAAAGTTTGAGCAAGATAAGGATGAGCCCTAGCAGCGTACTTGGCATTTAGCATTTGACTTGCTGTTGTAACAGATGTACTCTTATGGAGCGTACACAAGTGAAAGGTAGTTTCTTATACATAATAGAGTTCCATCTATTTTCCAAGCAAATTCCAGCTGTTCGTCACAAGGTTACTATTGCATTAGTAAAAAAAGCCAGGAATAGTCTGTTTAGATCACAGTATCAAAAAATCTGAGGCTGTGCAGAGATCGAGAGAGCTGAAGCAGCCACCCCCCTCTAAGATAATCAGAGCAATATCTCTTTATCATCTTTTATTTAAATAGGCAGAAATAAGAAATTGTTGAGCACAGTTTGGGCTGCCAACTTGCTTGTTATGCTCAATTGAGGCTGCTAGAAATGAAAGAGAGATGGACTACAACCAAAGTAACAAAAGCCATGTGATTAAGAAAACAGATTCTCTAATTATGCTTTCAAATGCAGCAATTTGCCAGGGATAAAATATCCATCAAGAGCAGTCTGAAGTGCCAAATTTAGAAAGGAAACACTGCACAACCCAGCAACCTTTCCACTTTGCTGACTTCCTGTCAGAGGACATGTTGAGACCAGATGTGCAAAGAAAAAATCCCAAGTCCTCATTGCCAATCAAGATGGAATGAAATTTGAATATGCATGTAATCACTTAATCCAATACTTTCGTGGAAATTATGTTATGTCCACCATTTTCATCCCTTCACAAAGGCATCTGGAAATTGAGCAGACAATGAAGGTTGTCACCAACAGTAAGAAATGTTTGATGCTGATAATGTAATGCCAATTTAAAAGTGCAAATAATGCATAATGCAAAAGCAGTTTCAAAGAAATATGTATAGCTGATGTATGTATCCATGCTACAGACTTTTGTGCTTAGTTGTATTTTTATTAGCTGAAAATATTTAGAAGTGGTCTCTCTTCTGTTGGTTCAGAAAAATTGCAACACTCATATACTTAATAAATCTTAATAGGAAAAAAATTCTCACTGTGGACTACCAACGCCTACCCATGGCCTCACGGGCTTTTTGCTAGTCAGCATCTTTCTTGGGATTGAGTTACTTATGGGAAAGGACTTCCCGTTAGAAACTTTCACTTGATCCAAGAATTCAGCTTAGTCTACTTTATTAATTACACATTTATATTGGATTTAAATCATAAGGCGCTCTACATTTAGCCACAGGATGCAGAATTCACCTGTTCTGCTGTGAATGTAAAATGAGGGAGTTTTTCAATAGACTTCAATCAATGACGAGAACTTGAGACTGAGAGCTCCTGATACAAGGAGAAATGTGTTCATAGATGGACCTTCTGTCCAGCATCTGTCACTGGGAATATGGTTATGCACAAAGGGGAGGGAATCAACACATTTCTTTTCATAAAACACCGAGATGAACACTGAAGCAATCAGATTTCTAAAATAACTCTGGCTCCAGACTTCATCAAAAGTGAAAAAATCAGGCTTCATCTGGAAAAAGAAGAATGTCACCTTTTGAAGGCAGATCAGTTGCAACTCACCTCTCCTCTGAGTTTCGGGGGGACTGATTGTTGTGGTTGCTGTTTCCAATAAAATTCCTAATTTCTGTGAAGTAAGAGTCTTCCTTGTCATCTAGGATTGCCCCTGTGCTTTCCAGTTCTGAGTGAGGTGAAGATGTTGCAGTACCTTAAAGCAAAACAGAGGACTTCTGTTGTTGTTGTTCCTTTACATTTTTTATAGTTAACCATTTATATAAAATTGAGATTGAAACAATGGTTAAAAAGGGGTGAGAAGCAGAAAAAGTTGGTCATCATTATCCATTGGCTTTTGGCCATAAAACCAGGAATTAGAAGGGAAGTATTATCCATGGGCTAAGGTGGTTTCCAACCAGAACAACTGCTTGCATGCTGGGTGCCATTTCCATGGTTTATGATCACTTTGCCAAGTATCTTTTACAACATCTCCCTCGTTCCCTTCAGAATTCAAGCCTGTCAGTCAATAACTGTGTTAGACCCATGGCTAAACTGAGCAAATGGAACTTCATTTTAGCTACTAATTATGTAGTTTTGCTTAAAATATGGGGCAGCCATTGATGTAATCACCCAGGTTCATTAGCACTGAGAGACCAGGGACAGACGTCTCTCTCTGAGCACTGAGGAAAAGACAGCTCTGCACTCCCTTCAAGTACCTGGTTACTTCCCGTGGAGCAAAACGTAGACTGAAAGGACTGCAGACAGGGTTTTCATTAAATCCGGAAGATACCTAAACCAGACCAGTGACATCCACTACCTGCCACTGCCTTTGCTGCTGCTGTGCAGTGACTGATTTGCTCTGGGGCTTGGGAGGCACCATTACCTCCATAATAGCTAGCGCTTTTCAGCTCCTGACAGTGGGAATATTTTAGAAGGTGCCAAGAAAATCTTTTAGAGTGCCCCCTGAGACTCTAAATCTAGGACTCCTATTGAGAGCCAAGTGATTGCAGAGATGGGATTAAACCAATTTTCCCAGTCTGTTCTCAAAATGCTATGGTTGGCTTAATTAAAACCAAAAGAAAAGACATCATCCAGTAGTATTAAGTTGTACAAGGGTAGAGTTTACGCTGGGATTTTCAAAGCACTTTAAATGTCAGCAGAGCTTAGGCACTTACATATTTTCCAAAAACCCACCCATCAGAGCAGACGGTGCAGAGCAACATGTGCCTGTTGACACCCGGTAGCATCGAAAGTGAACGTGCAGTCCCTGTGTATGAATGCTGGTGGTACACAGGGCACACTGGGCAGGGAAAAGGCATACATACCAGACATGTTCCCATTCTCGTGCTTTTTTAGATGTCTGTCAAGATTGGTTTGTTGGCCAAAACACCTGTCACACAAGTGACACTTGAATGGCTTCTCTTTATTGTGGATGTTACGGACATGCCTCTGCAGGTTAGAAGATATGCTAAAGGATCTGTCACAGTATTTGCATCTAAAAAAAAAACCAAACACAAAACAAGTGGGTAGCAAAGGGTTTCTTAGTAGTTGGAAAAGTAAGATTTGCCCTAAGATTCACGAAGCACCTTCTAGGCCCCGCCTCAGTACCCAGCTGCAGTTCCTTGGTCCCTACTGGGGCAAAACCCTCCCTGAAATAAAGACAAGTTTTGGCTGAGTAACTGGAGAGCTATGCTCTTGGAATGGAGTTGTCACTTCTACGGTGGGTTTTTTAGCTTTAATTCACGTTAGGCTTTATATTTTAAATACTGCCGTTAGGAATAAGCATAGTATTTCAGAGTTAATGGCATCAAATTAGCTAAGGTAATTGATTCCCATGTTTTCAAAACTGTTGCACGCAAAGTTAGGAAGTTTGAAAACAGTAGAGCAATAACTATTGTTTCATGTGCTGCCAATACAATACAATTAAACACTTTTGGAAAAAACATGAAACAGACCTCTTCTAATGCTCAAATAAGGTAAAAATGGCTATTTCTTTTCCTATTCTAAATTATACTCTGTGATTAAATCTTTTCTTGAGGAATTAGCTTGCTCGATTGCTAATCCCAGAGGAAATTTGGTTATCTTGCAAAAACCAGCAATAAACAATCCCAACCTTTAATACTGTGCCAATGTGAGTAGTTTAGTCTATCACTCTGGTACCAGAGGCATCAATTTTCATACTCTGTAGTGATTTGGAGTCCCTAAAGCCTTTACTGTATTGCTCTTTAAGCCATTACTAAGTCATACTATAACTATTCCAAATTCTCTGCCTGGCAACTAGCCAACAGTCTTCACCACTTTAGTTTTTCAATCTTTTACTTATCCCATGCTTCTCTTACACTTGTCAATGATGTCAATTTTTTTTTTAATTTTTTTTTTTTAGTGCTGAAATAGTCTATTATGCTACTAATTGCTCATGGCTTCTATGTAGTGGACGGGTATAACGCGCATCAAGACCTTCCTTCAATAAAATTAGATGTGATTCTCATTTTCTAAAGAGACTAAAGGCAAAAACTATATTGTTTCCTCACAAACAAGCTTACTCTGCTCTTTACAGCCCATAAAACGCAGAAGTCAGTGCATTTGTTTTACTGGAACATGAACTGGCTTCTTTCCAGTTGATTTAAATGAGTCTTTCATTTTCAATAAGGTAAAACTTCTACACACATTTCTGCATGCAACTGTCCTGGATACAAAATCACATACATATTCTTATCAACAAGAGAGTACACCCACATGGGCTTTGGTTAAGCAGACCTCAGAATGGATCCAGTTTAGACAGGAAACAAATAAAAACAGTAATGCCTTTGCAGCCAGGACCCTTCAGAAATCAGACGATTGATGAAACACCCAAATTTAGGCTGCAAAAAAATTTAGGCTGCTCTTACAAAAAAACCCCATTTTTGCAAGGGAAAATATGACCATAAACCCTATGGGAAATCACTGCAGCCATGCTGGTTCAGAAGTGTCAGCTATCCTGCAAGGCAAAGGCAAGACTTGCAGATGGCACGCGGGCTAACTCGGATCAAAACCCTTCCCCATCTCTGCTGCTCCAGTGCTGAGTATCACTATCGAATGCAAAAAGCCCTATTTGAGACCAAAACACAATGGTGCATCATCACTGCCAAGGAGCGAGCACTGGAGCTGGTAAGCGAGGTTGCTGAACACCCATTCCCTTGCTTTATTCACTTGATGACACCACAGACAAGGGTAAGGGCTTGAGGTACCTATAGGGTTGCTCTCCAGTGTGTGTCCTCAGGTGACGGGTTAGGTTTGCAGATCTCGGGAAAATCTTGCCGCAGTATCTGGGATAAGAAAAGGTTTGATAAGACAATGCAATCTTCAATGGCTTCATCCCAGTTTGAGCTGCACTGGATGCACAGCCCAAATTGAATCATCAATATATGGTACTACTGGCATCGCTTTGGTGTAACAACTTTTCAATAAAAGCATTCAGCAAATGTAAGTGATTGAGACACACACACACACAGATAAGAACGGGACTGAAAATGCTGGCACTGACCAGCTCTTCTTGTGCACAAGAAAGAGATAGATGATAACATACCAGTTTTAAAGATCACCCCAAATTCCTAAACTCCCTAGGTGATTATTGGTCACATTTGGATTTGGAATCAGGAGAATGCTATTAAAGCCTTGGATTTCTGCCTCCATGTAAGCAAATTTCAAACCTTTCAACCAATTCTACGTGTCAGCAAATGTGGCATCATTCTGTGCATTGAATAGGATCAGAGCAGACAAGACTCAAAGACCTAATCCATCAAGGTATGTTTCTATAACAACATGTCTTGAAAGAAGGTGACATGTTTTCAAAAAGATCAGATAAACCGATATGCCGGTGTCAAATGCCTGCGCATTCTGGAGATGATATAAAGACCTAAATAATGCAATTTAAAAACCATTCTGCAAACTCGATAATACGTCACAGGAAAAATAATGGCAAAAAAAAAAAATTATTGTGAGCCCTCCCCCTTTGTTCAAGTAACATATTAATATTCAGTTTGTAATTGGCCCAGTTCTATTAATGACATTCAGCCCATTTTTGCATGGGACGGAGCACGCACAGCACTCTCTTAAGTGAATGAGGATGGTGGTTGCTCCACGTGACAACTTTGAAGATTGCATCCCTTCACTTTTAACATCCCATTTATTTTTTCACAACGTGATGTATAAGCCTTCAAAATACCCACACAGCTAATTCTGCTCTCCTCGACAAAGCTCCCATTCATTTTGGTTGCACGTACAATGACTATCTTCATTGTATTCATTGTAATTTTTTTAAGTCTGTACACACAAGTCCTAATAAGTCATATATTTTATCACTGATCCTTTTGGATATTAAAACCAGAAGCCTGAGAAAAAAAATATGTCTGTAGTTTATGATCAAAAAAATCAATAATGAAAGCACACTTGTGCATATGAAAGTGATGAGAAAATGTGGAAGAAAGAACTGTTTATATAATAGTTTCCACCTCATTTATCAAACTGGTACAGGGCAAACTCTTTGTTTCATAACACCAGTAATTTAATAAATAAAGCCCAAACCAAAACACTTTCCATGTTTCACTGGGCACAGAGAGCCCTGAAAGACCCACCACGGTCCCCATCAACCGTCCGAGCAGAGGGGATTTTGGAAGCCCAGGAGGGCAACGTGGGGTGACCTTGGGGCTACCTGCAGGTGTAGCGCTCCTTGCCCTTGCGCAGCAGGGTCTCGGGCAGGGCGCTCGGCGGCGCGCGGAAGTTGAACATGGATGGCACCGACTGGATCAGCTCGTTGGCCTCTGGTTTCAGGGCGCTAAAGCTCTCCAGCTTTTCGGCCATGTTTTCTATAGCTGACATCTGCAACAGAAGATAGCAGAGAACCCGTCACGGTGAATACTGCTTCGGCTTTCTGACCTCACTGGAAACCCAAAAAACAAAGAACATATACTGCCAAGAGGGGAAAAAAAAAAAAAAAGGAAAAAAAGAAAAGCAAATGTAGAGTCGCAGTCTCAAGAATTATGGGGCAAATTAGGCAAGGTGGTGGCCACGATGTTGTCTCACTTGGGATAATGCCCATAACTGTTTCTCTGCAAGGTCAGCACACAGCAGAACTCTTGTCCTTATTGCTATAAGGGAAAGCTGCTTCCACACAATCTACATCAGCTCATGTTCATTTCTTCTTATTTTTAAGACTCAGCCTCTATAAAATTCCAGTTTATGCTGTCATGCTCTCTGAGAGTATGCATCCCATGTACTGAAACAACTGCCTGTTTTTGACCAAATCAACAGAAAAAATAGAGATCCCAACAACAACTGAATTCCTACAGTTTGAGGTTTTTAAGGACTTGCAGAGGACAAATATTGCAGAGGAAACCTTATGAACACTCTAGCTCAATCAAGGGCTTCAATAAGCCAGATCCAGAGAGGTTCCATCAATATCCCAGCCACATCCAACCATCCAGTCCAATCTTCTTGCCCAACACAGTCAAAGATTATGAGATAAATCCATGAGAAGTGAAGCTTTGGTGCTATACAGTTACACTACCTGTTAGATGCCTATCCTATTTTTCTACAACCTCTTGATATTCCTGCTCTACCTTTAGTTGCTTGTAAACCCTGTGTACTTTGGGATGCCTTCACTCTTGGTTAGCTGCCTGTAATTTTCAGGGAGTGGGGATTAAATAGTTTCTGGAGAATGGTTTCCTTTAAGGTGTCTGGAACTGACCATAGAAACCCTGCTCCCTCCAAAACCTCAAACATTGTCACTTTGGAGAGTTCAAGACTGCTGCTGAGCCTACTGACAGGTGAGAGTAACCATCTGCCTCTTCGTAACACCACAGACAAGTGGAAAAAAAGAAACTCAAGATCTCACCTACAGAGCATAAAAACCACAGCTTGAGCCCTGCTCAATATCTTATTTGTAACAGAGGAGGAAATTATACAAAAGACGAGATGTTGAATGCTCCTTAGCTAATAATACCTTTACAGTCCATTCTTCAAAATCCATAGAAGACTGCTCTGATTGTTGGGATTTTAAAATTGTATTTTAAAGGGAAGAACTGCACATATATTGGGATTTTTAAAACCTTATTTTAATGGGCAGAACTGCACGTTTGTCTCCTGGAATGACTATTCACATGCTGGTTAGCTCTGGCTTTGGGCTGGGGTTTTTATCCCTTTAGCCTGTAGCCTGCCCTCTCATTTCATGCTCAGATTCCTAATGCTGAGTACAAATTGCAATGTACAGGGTACCACTGCCAATTTGCCAAATGTCTTTCATCAAACACAGTGGAAAAAAAAAAAAAATCTCCGAGGGAAGTCAAGATACATTTACTTGTCAGACAACAAATGTGAAAGCATTGCGAGGCAGTAGGGGCTGTAAGCTCTGGGGTTTGATTCATAATCACTCAGCTGCTAAAACATTCTCCACAGATGCAAGTGGACAGCACATTTGTCAATATGAAGGATTTTGACATGTACTGATCACAGGCATGAGATATGTAATGATGATGCTGCTGGGAGAGGAGGTAATTCTATCTCAGCACCGAGATGTCATTATCAACCCATACAACTCAACATTACCATATATTTCTTTTTATATGACTTCATCTTTTTCTTTAGTCAGAATTGATTCTTAAAGCTTTTACAATAGTCTTTCCACTGCCTTTAATTCCTTCTAATTGTTCCCTGAAAGAATTCATTCATCTGTTTTGCAATTGCAGAAAATAAATTGTTTGAATGAATAATGACCTTTGGCCTTCAGGCTGATTAGCAGCGACAAGACAGTGCATGGGTTATGATAGCACATATTTATGGTGAAGAATAATAAGGGCATTGAGAAGTATAATAAATGTTTTATTTATGTATATTTAATATTCAAGTCAGTTTCATTATCTAGTGGTTTTAAATCATTTTTGGATCACCATTTCTCATGTACATGGTCCTTTGTGGTAATATATTAAAGCAACTGTTTTCCCTTTTACATTTAAAATGGCTTAGTCATGCTTTTTTTTTTTTTTAGTTCTTATTTCCAGGAATTTTAAGAAGAGAAATTGAGACTGATTCTTCTCTACTGTACGGTGCTGCAGATCAGCACTACCTCCAACACTGCCTCCAGGATTACACCAGTCCCAAAATAGGTATGAAATCAGCATCTAATCTTAAATCCCTCATTCAGAGGAAACACAAGCACTTCCAATTATTTCAGAGTATTACTCGCTTTCCAAAAATATGTTTCTCGCCATAGGAATGACTATTGTGGGTTTTGTTGGTTTTGTTTTGGTTTTTATTTTTAAAGATTGATCTACATAGTTACCTGGTATGATTTAGATTTTCCAAGAAATACACGGGCAACAACGGGAAGTGCTCATCCCCAAGCCTTTGCTGATATGAGGTGGTGTCATCCACCGCTGTTAGGATAATTATAGTCGTTACTATCTGCTGGACATAGGGCTCACAAGAACCAGAATTGGGGCCTTTTCTTAAGTCCTGGAGCTTCTGGTGCTTGAGGCCTTCGGGAAGCAACTCCCTATCATGACATGGACACCTGGGCTGAATGGGCTTGTTCCAGCCCATAAAATCCTGTCAGCTCAGACCCATAACAAGCTCTCAACTACTTTATATGCAGGCAGACAGCCCCCGATCATCAGTCTACTTGCAAAATATTGAGTAATATGAAACCCAGGGTTTGTCACACTGAGGACTAAGGCACCAAAACCAAGCAGGAATTATAAACCTGGGACACACTTTGGGGAAGCCAGTAGCCTGGTCTCAAGCAGTGGCCCCAGGGGATGCGCAGGAGGGCAGGCAAAGGACAGACCTTCTCCCCAGTGTCTTCTCTCACACACCAGCAATGAGAGGTGCACGGGCCTTAATTGGAGGTTGCATCTCGATTGTGGTGTTGAACAGCCATTGGTGGCTACTGCTCCCATTCATTTGGCTAAACCCTTTTCGAATCCATTTATATTTTTGTCAAGGAGAGTTCACCAATTTAATTAGGTGCATATGAAAAGATACTATCTTTTGTTCCTTCTAAGCCTTTTGCCTGATAATTCAGCTGGGTGCCTCTTTTTTTTTTTTTTTTTTTTGTATTGTTAAAACTAATGAATAACCATTTCTCATTCAGGTTCTGCTCACCATTCATGGTCTCACAGAGCTAGGGCACAGCTCCCTCGGGCATTTCTTTTCCAAGCTGAAAAAATCTAAATCTACTTAGTCTCTTTGTATGGAAGCTGTTCCCTACCTCTGATCATTATTGTTGCACTTTTCTGTGTCTTTTCTAATTCTACTATGTCCTTTTTGAGAGGGACTTCAGCTGTATTCAAGACCTGAAGGCAGTATAACATAATGATGTTTTCAGTTCCTTTCTACTAAGCACTCAGATGATATTTTCATAAAACTATCAACTTCAAGATCTTTTTCCCGAATGACACGACTTAAGAGTCACACTTTCCCCTCAGTATTACCGGGTACTTACTGACATTGAGTTTTATTGCTATTTTAATCCCTGGTGACTCAGCTTTCTGTGAATCTTCTGCAAAATCTTCATAGTCATCTTTGGATTTAGCTATTCCCAATAAAGAGTTGCAAACTTTGCTCTTTGCCTGGTCACACTTCTTCATATGTCATTTACAGACACAGGTCACAGTTCAGATCTCAGTGACACCCCAAGGTGGACTCACTGACAAACTTCGATGATTGTAAAAATCACTAATTTATTCTTACCCTTTTTTTCCAAGGTTTCTTTTTTTTGGACTAATTATTAACCCAGGGGATGACTTTCCCTCTTCCACAATGAAACTCCCTCTTTCAGCTGAAATAGAACTGAAGTAGCTCTTACTCCTTCAAAACACCATTACGGCTGATTGAAAAGCAAGACTTGCCTCTGTAGGAGCTGTGTTGACCATGGAGATGCTACTGGTCAGAAATCCACCAAATTCCTGGAGCAAGCTGTTGGGAGCAAGCTCTTGGGAGGTTAGGTGGGTGCTTGTGGTCACCTCCTCCTCTCCAGGAACGGTCCCTGGGGAGCACCAGTGAGGCAGGTGTGTGGCTCGAGCTGCTGAGCAGCACTTCTGGGAGGGGTCTGCACCCCGGCTGAGCACCCAAGGGCTGTGGCAATCCCTGAATGGGGCATAGGGAGGAAGGCACAGCTTGACCCCAAGGATGGGATTAGTATAATTGCCATGTCCATAGAGAAAGCTCTCCGTGGAGGTAGGAGAATTAGAAGATCCTATTACATATTTTACATACAGCTATTGCCTTATGGACAAATCATGTCTGCTCCTAATCTGAGGTCAGTGAATGACACTATTTTATATAGAACAGTAACTTTTGATTTACATATATAAGAGTTGTTGATTCTATCTGCGTCCAGATGTCTGGAAAAGGAAGCAGCTTTCCCCCACCTCCCTCCCGCTCCCTGAGAGGCTATTAACCTCCTACTGACGCAAACTAATATGCAGTCACAATTCCCCAGCTCCGACTCAAAAATGCAGACATTACCATAATCGGCTAAAACAAGTATTTATAAACATTTCAACGGGCAAGATATCATCAGCAGGGGCCTTGAACATTTGTCTTAAAATTTATTAACCAACAGGAGAAAAAGTGGCATAAATAAAGCAAAGGTTTGCTGTTGCTGCTTTTTAAGAATAACCTGATGATATGAAATAATCTAGCAGACAATGTCATGAATTACATGACCTCATGTTTTACAAACGCGACTCCTTCATTGCTATTATCGCAAAAACAACTGACTTTATGGCCGTAACTCATGGGAAAAAAAAAAAAAAATTGTTCAAATGTTTGCTTTCTATTTTTACTAGTGTTATTTAGAGAAATCTTGAAAACCCAACTACTAAAGCTCAGGATTTCTTCCTCCCCACAGTTCATATTATAATTCTTTCTCTAGAAATCTACAACTTGTGAATTTGTTGTCTTAAAACTGTGTGTATTGGGACATCCAGCCATGGAACTTGGCTGAGCTATATTCACGTTCAAGAGACCTATCACACGTGGCTGAACTTTATGAAGCAGTAGCGAGAAACTCCTGCTGATCTGCAGTATAGTTCCAGAATAACTCTATTTGTATTAATGCAGTTGGTGGGGATTTAGCCAACCTAACAGAATGGATCATGTTCTAAAACAAGCCCCATTAAAAAAAAAAAAAAACAACCAAAAACCCGAAAAAAACACCCTCTGTTAATGCATTCACCAGATTTCATTTATTTGTGAAATTATTTTAATTATTTACAATGTTTTCCCATAAAGCTAATGCAAATAGTGTCTGACTATAATTACAGAACCTCTTTATAGCAAACCTCTCTTGATGGGACCAGAAGTGGATGAAAGAGTCTACAGACTAAATAAATCGTGATCCATTCATGAGAGAGTGTTGCCCATTGATTCGCTCTATAGGGTTCCTGCCAAACAATGAAAAACAATCTGAAATAATATTGAAATATATGGCACATGCAACTGTGAATTGAGATAGAAAGGCTCGTGTGACATATTCAGACGCCTCAAGATGAAGATTCATCCACGAATCACCATCCTGCTCTAGGCACTTGATGTTTTAAATACCTATTTCTGCTGCAGCCACTCAAAGCACTAGCATGGCCAGGAGACATACACTCACAAAAAAAAAAGCAGGATGATGGAAATTTGAGGACCAAGCCAATGTCAAGGAAAGCAGACAGAAGAAACAGGCTGTGCTAGGTTTTTCAACTTCCCAAATATGCCCAAGAGCAGCCACTTTTCCAAGAGCAGAGGACTCAGGGTGCCTGGGCCAAAATGACAAATCCTACCATGTGCTACACTGAATTCCCTCTACTGCAAAGAAAATGTTTGGGAACCACGTTTTGGGCTCTCCAAGTCTGGCATCAAAGCTACCTCCTATCTGCTGAGCTCATTCAGCACCTATGGGTGCTCACAGGAGTCCTTCGGCGCCTGCTTAGCTCCTTCCATCTCAGGATGCTAGTGCACCTTTTGCAGCTGCATAAACCATCGCTTTACAGGAATAAAATGGGATTAAAAGCCACATGTACACAAAGCAAACGTCCATCGCTGCTTCTGAAGCGTGCCATGGAGGCACACGGAGCAGAGCAGGGCTACGGCCCTGTCTGCAGGGGCAGCACCTCTGAGGGCTCCTGCTCTAGCCCTGTGCAGAGACGCACGTGGGACAGAGTACATGAAGATCTCAGATCTCATTTTGCGAAATTCTGGCTTTGTCTTGTGAAATGAGTCCACGTCGCACTGCGAGGGATAAGCGAGAGTGAGTCAGGACCCGAGCCACAGCCGCTGGCTCCAGCTCTCTCCTCTGAAGCCCGAAGGTTGGGAAAAATCTGGGACAAGTATTTATGGGTTCAGCGCTGCAGCTGAGGAGCCAGCAATGTAAGAGCAAAACACGGTGTTATTTGAGTTGCATCTGCAAAAGCAGTTGCTGTGGCTCTTTTATTTTCATGAACAGTTTAGATGTATTAAAAATAACGTTTTATAAAAATAGAAGAGCAAGCTCCAATTTATCCCATAGTATGAAAAGCACAATTCCCATTCGCATAAGGGGGAGGATGTAAGTATACACACAGGACAAATTTTACCCAAACAGAGCAAATAAATGGGTATTTTATTTCTGCTTTAAGTACAGCAATGAGCAATTAAGCTCAAAACTTCAAAGCTATTAAAGTGACTAACTCCCACTGAAGTCAATGCGAGATAGAAACGTGAAGTCCTCTGAGGCTCTGTATTTTAATGTCTTGAATGCTGATTAAATATTTATAACCATTGCAATCTAACAAGATTTCAGCCTGAAAATTTCACTGTAATCTCTGAAGGAAACATCTTGGAACAATTTCAGTTAAATATAAACAAAGACTGTGTTCTGAAACCCTCACTCAGGTAAAGCTCCCATTGCCTTCACCAAATAAAACCGGCAGGATTAGGTAGGTAAAAATAAAGCCAGTTTGACATAAGAAGATATTTATCTGCTACAGCTACAACACTCTGTAGGAAAGCATGGCATGCTCCATAATTGAGTGGTAAGTTATCTTTCATATTATATTTTTCTTAGGCAATTTATTTCACAATGATTAAATCAAAAATATAAGCAATGAACTTACCCAAATTCTTTGATCAGGCAATTGGAACTGGGAGCAAAATTGAAACAAAAACAACACATTATTCCTGCACTGGAACCCTCATTGCAATCAATCTACTAATTAAGATTTTATTTAAAGATACTAACTAAAATGTTATTCTGATTTGTTGCATCGGGATAGTCTCTCCCTAAAAATGCAATCCTTGTAAGGGCAAATTATTGTGAAATACAATTAAATGATCGAATTTTCATAGCTTTTAGGCCACTGGCACTGGGAGGAATTTTGGCCAGGCAGAGACAAGGTAAGGACTGCAGGGTTTATGTCTTTAATCTCTACTTCAAAAACCTATTTTAAAGATCCATCTGTTAGCTGTCGTATTAGCCAGTTGAAAAAATTTAATTCTTGCTTCATCAGATGGCAAGTTTCAGAAATAAATTCATCTACAGAAACATAAACTTGTTGGACACAATAATTTTGTTCAGATTTTATATGAAAATTAAAACTTGCGGTGCACTCCACACTTGTACTTTTACAGGGGTGAACAGGACTCTAAAGGAAAAACAGCTTTTCTGGAAGCCGTTCCCCAGTCCTCTATACACTGAGCCAAATCCTGCCCTTGCAAACAGAAGACTCCTTGCTATTAAAGTCAGCGAGAAAGCAGATTTTGGCATTTACTCTTTTGACAGGACATGTGATGGTGGTTTAGGGTTTTTTCTTACAATGTATTAAGGGTGCATGTTACACCCATGACCTTTGTATCCATCCATCTCACACCAAGCTAAAGACGTTAGCCCTAGAACCTAGGTAAGAGATAAAAAGAAAGCCGGTCTTCACCATGGATTTTTCTTTTCCATTGCACAATGAGAAATGTGGAGGAAAAGGTTCAGCAACGGGGACACACAACTAGCCTTCCCTCCTGACAGAGGGTGCTGGCTCTGCCCCACCTTGGCTGGCAGGGCAGTAGGGAGGTGGCATCCGACACCTCCTGCTCATGCTGATGGTCTTGGTGACAGCACTGGGACTCTCCTCAGTCACCAACAATAGATTTAACCAACTCTCTGTGAAAAAAGATGAAGGGTGAAATCCCAGCACCCTGCCTTCTAATGGCAAAATGTCCAATGTCTCCATTCCACCTGCATGCCTACAGCATCCTCGCCTAACTCCCTGCAACCCTCCTCCAGTTCCCCATGTAACTCAGAGCCACACAACACTACAGAGAAGAGTATTCAACTCCTTCCCTGCCCACTACAGCCAAACTCCTAACAGTGCATTTTGCCCAAATAGCTCCTTTCCCACTCACCATGTCACCTACCAGACCAACCTGTGGCAACACCTTCAGAGCATCCTGAATCCAGCTTCACTAAACGACATCGGTTGTCACCTTCTGAAAAGCCAGCTAGCACTAAGCAAAATAATAGCTTCTACTGTCAATACAGTACCTAAAATGCCCTCATTTAAATAATTTACTATTACTTTACAGAACCTTAGCTGCTCTAATAGAATCACTCCCTCAATGGAGAGGAACCAGCCTGGTTTTACACCAAGGGGATGCAAAGAGGATTGAGCGAATTTGTGTGTTTGTGCATTAGTACCATCTGCTGTGAAATGGGAATTTTTACTTGTTGCTTTCTAACTTGGGCAAATAAGGTAACTCAGCAAGAGATGCTGAGCTGCTATGAAATCTTGTACATAAATACTCAGTAATTTTAATACTTCATGGTTCTGTCGCTTCCTTCAGGCACCGGAACTGGGTGCTTTTCTGCACTGTCCATCCATACAACAGCATTATGTTTCTGTGTCTGCAACTATATATGTCACCAGCTGCTCTTCCTAGTTCTCCAGAAGTCCCATATTTCAGAATATATTCCATACAATTTAGGATATAACAACTGAAAAAAAAAAAAAAAAAAAAAAGGCAAGTGGTGGCAGATTATTGACATGATTTGCCCAGGAATTCAGAGGAAGCTGAATCAGAGACAGCAGCTCCTGGCTGTGCACTTAAAATAGATATATGGGGTGTCATTATTTGGATGAGCCTACAGCCAACAAGCGGTTCAAATTTGAAAATACCATAGAGCATTTTATTTCAGGTATAAGATTTAACCCAAATTTTTACCAAAATCTTCTTGAGCAAAGAGGATGAAGATAAAATGAGGCTGCACTGTTCTTGAAGAAAAAGCAACATACAGTTGCACACAGGTCCTCTTTCTGTACTACACACACGTTGCAATTGTTACACCCTTGTAGGGACACCCTCCTAAATTTGTGTTATTCCACAAATAAGTAGCAGGATTATGGCCTATAAACAAGACAGCGGCCCTCTCATATAGCACATCTTTCTACAAAGTCACTGCACACTCTATGGCCCACAACGGCTACCCAAAAAGGTGGAGCATTTGCATTATGAGACTTGAAAGCATTGCACAGAAGGTTTTATCTCTTTACTAGGACTCCTTAAATATTGATAGTTGGCATGCTCAGCTTTGCTGGACCAACTCTGAATCTACATCATCTCCTTGTAGTCAAAATACTGATTCCACTATAACGGCCCAGAGCATGGGAGAGTGCTGAAGAAGACACGAGTAGCTGCAAGTGTTGGTAGCTACACTACGGTTTTGAAGGAACACGGTTCTAAGACATACATGTAGTTTGAATCTGGCTTCCTCTATAATCAAAACATGTTGTTTCATCTGCAAAACATCAAGAAGCCCAGAACAATGCTTATGCTTTTCCACCACAATGGTACAGCAAAAACTGTGTGGTTTAGGAAATACAAAAATGACTAAGACTGCATTCATTTCTCTGCACCTGCTTTGAAGGATCAACAGGCTTGTTTACAACATCAAAATTCCCAAAATACTTACTTGTGGATGAAACAAGAATCCCGGGGAAGGTCTCAAGTATTTCTCTTTTAAAGCTTCCAGTGGGTCAGTTAACTTTCTTTTTTCTACTCTGTAAATGTTAAAATTAGATTTGCTTGTGATGAACCAGTCTCAGATATTAATAATTATACAGCTAATCATGTTTAAAATAATCAATTATACATCAAGTAATCAGAGATAATGGTAAAAGATAAGGAAGTACAGTCAACTCATGATTCCTGTATACAACTGTGGGAAGAAATAAGGCAACCGAGTGTGCTCTCCACTCAGAGGAGAGGAATTCAAGGCAACAGGATCCTTGAGCAGTGGGTTCCTTCTCATCTGCTCGTGTGAGACATTGCAGCCACCATCCTGGAAACCTCCCCACATGCACAGCAGTGTACAAGCAGGGCAAGAAAGGCGGGCTTGTAGGAATGCACTGAATCTGATATGCCAGCAACAAAGACTGCAATCAACTCGTGGGCATTTAGGCAGCGAAACACTGAGCAAATAATTCAGAAGCAGTGTGGAAATTTGAGGGTTTTGCTTCTTCTGTTACTGATGTGTAGTGTTTAAGGGACGGATCCTGTTGTCTATATGCAGATGTAACTCACGGCAGAGGAAGGCTCAGTATCAACTGGCCTTGGGCAATGCTGACGTAATTTGTATTAGTTTGTAATGCCAAACTAATTGCTAGATTTCACTAGTTTGTCATTCAGGACCATAAAACACAGATCATTATTTCCAGTGCTTCAGGCATTTAAAATGAATATGACGCAAAGAAAACCTCTGGCCTAATACAGATATCAATCTGGCATGAATAAAAGCATCTCAGTAAACAGCATCACATCCTGTTTCTTCATAATGCATGCTTGTTGTCTTATGTGAGAGCATTCTACAAAAACTTTGCCCACAGCATTTCTTTTTCAGATATAGTAAGAAATTAACATCATTTACATGGCAATAACTTCTCTTTTTTTTTAACAATAGGCTGTAAAATCAGTCATTTATATTACAAATATTTTTATGGCTAATATTTCTCTAAGCTAATTTAGATGCATTTGGCTGGTCACAGATATATGAGCAGAAAGGCAAAGGGCAAAGAGGGGCTGACATACACAGGCCACAGGTGAAATCCAGATCCCAGTAAGAACATTCTCGGCACTACCGGGAAACACAGAGGGATCAGGATTTTACCATGGGTTTTTAAAACCTCAGCTCACTGACAGTGTCTGCTTGTGCACCTGTCAAAGTCAACGACAAGGCTCCCATTGATTTTATAAGGTAGATCAGGTTAACTAGCCCACTGGTTAGGCTTTGTACATGCAGGGACATTCCACCTTCAATTACATTAATGAAACTCCCAGCTAAATCAACCCAAATCAGTGCAAGAAAAAGGCAGAAATCACTCTCAATTTGGATACTTTTTATACACCTTGGGACAAACTTGCTTCTTTGTTGTACTTATGAGATACTCCTATTTAATTCAGGTCTACTAGAAAGGTGGTGTCCAGCTGGCACCCTGGTGAGATGCTCACTAATTTCCAGGGTGAGGCAGAGGGCAGTAAAGGCGAGTGGGCAACATTTTGGAAGAAAAAGAATTTGGGGCAAACCAGTGATGTCAAATACACAGTAAATACATATATATATATATATATATTCAATACTGATGCCAGTTTGTTTCTGGGTAAGAGAATATATTCAACTTCTGCATGTCAAGCTACACAGGTTAAACTAATGACTCACTGCAATGAGGGCAGCCATGAAGACTCACTAATTGCAGCATTACCAGACGCGGGGTTTGCCCTGAGCAGCTTGGATCTGGGGTGGGGTGCACTGGTTAGCGTGTAGCCTGGGCCACCGCATGTCCCAGTGGTGGGATGACACCTCCAGGGACGGTGGGAAGGGGACGGGGTTGTCCTGCATCTGCAGGCAGGTAGCCCTGGCAGACCTAGATGCCTGTAGCAAAGGATGCCCAAAGGCAGCAGACAGCCCATTACCTGTAAATGGGATCCATAAAGAACGGGGTGGGCCTGGCGTGCTGCAAGGAGGACTCCGAAGCTTTCCTTTGCTCGAGGTCGCCTCCTTTCTTTTCTCCAAAGACGTGGTTTTTCCGAGGCTCAGCTTGTTTTGTGCCACTGGCTCGACTTCTGCTGCCCATGCTGAGATCTAGAGGCTGGTCCTGGCTTGCTGCAGAGGGGGCTGCTGGCTTTGAGGGTATGGGAGTAAGTGGCTTCTCCTCCTTACGCTTTATGGTGAGGTCAAAGGGAGACTCAGAGCTTCCCTTTGGGATCTTCTTTATTTCACTGGGTGATTGGGGCTCCACTTTCAAGGGTAACGGTCTCAAGTCTCTATCAGGAAATGGATACATTGATTGAGAGAATGCTGGAAAAAACGGGAGGGGAAACATGGAAGGGTAAGGTAAGGCTCCGACTTTTTTGTCTTGCAGCCCCACAAGTCCTGTTGAACCAAAGTACTTTTCAGCAATAGAAGCAATAGCCTTTATAGAATCATTCACCGCTCCTGACACCGCAGTCTGCTCCTCTAAGGATGGTGAGAAAATGGAATGATTGCTGTGGTCTTTCTTATTATTTATTGAAGCCAGGCTCTGCAGAGAGCTTACTTTGTCTTTGAACATTTTACCATTTTCTTTAAATTTCTCTTTCTCACTTTCAATGTCACTTTCCAGATCAGAGCCCGAGGTGGTTTCCAGGTCACTGCCACTGGGGGTACTGACATCGTCAAGGTCAAGGTCACTACTCTCTGACTGGTCACTGAGTTTCTCATGCGGCCTCTCTTCAGAGGACCTCTCTGGTTGAAGCTCCACTGGCTTATTCTCCCCTACTGATGGTTGCTTATTTAGTGCCTTCAAAATATCCTGGGTGGCTGGCAGTATCTGAGGATTTGTCATGAGGGGACTTTGACTTTTGTTTGTCTGATCTGCGCTCGGTAGTCCTTTAACAGGAGAACTAGTAGGTAGCAAAGGTGGCCTGTGGTACAAGCCTGAAGGAAACAGACCGGGGAAGCTAAAAGAAAATCCAGGAGCTGTTGGAAAGGTAAGACCAGCAGGATGCCTATTGGCTCCAAAATAGTCAGCAAGGCCCGGATTTGCATGATTCATATTAACCATGGACGTTTTATCCATAGCTGGGGTTCCAGGAAGTGAAATGCCTTGGCCAAAAAATCCTCCTGCTGCAAAATGGTTCTTGCCCTCACAAAATCTCCTGTGTTTATTTAAGGAAGACGTAGTGCTGAACATTTGTCCACAGTCTTTGCACTTGATTTGGGTTCTGCAATCAGCATGCATGCGCTTATGACGACAAAGGTTTGAAAACTGAGTATAGGATTTATGGCAGACCTCACCTGTATGTAAACAACAACAACAACACATCTCAGGCTTTATGATAATCGCCCCCACCCTCAAAATTTTGCAAATAACACCATTTTTTTACCCGCCAAATGTCAATTAGGAAGCCGTAAGGACAAGTCTGGGTGCACAAATGTACAAAAAGCTATTGTACTCTTCCAAAGCAAGGCATCCAAGCAGACAAATGTCTAAAGACAGCACCAAAACCCACTCCAACAAACCAGAAAAGGTCTGAAATCACTAAAAGACAAAGTTTCCTTGTTTGCTCTTTGTATTGCAGTGCTGCATAGCCGGTACTGTTATTCTGTGTTGCATTAGCACCCAGAACCCCGCCAAGCGCCGGGAACCCGCAGTGCTCCTGCACAAGCGAGCACTCGTGTCTTCAAATGACATCCGTTTATGTCACTATTCACACATGGAAAGTTAGTCATTAAAATAAATATTTGCAGGACCAGACAGGAGATAGACAGATCTGCCTCACAGAGCTTTCAGTCTGCAAGACCACAAGGATATGAAAGAGGTGAAGGAGAAGACAACCAGGTATTTCCAAGTGCATAACCTTATTAATAAACAACTTTTTTTTCCCACTTAAAATTAAAAATTTAATCTCATGAAAGTCCAGGCTAGAGCCTGAGTAACCTCAGTCCAGTACACCCATATGTCCAAAGTATTTCTATTTGTGTAATGCATACAGTCCCTACAGGTGCCTGGGATGCTGTAACTCTAAATTCCACATGTTAGTAACTTTACTAGTCTTAATATTGCTTATTTGTCTCTTGCACATGGAAAAATTTACTATATTTCAACAACAACTTCCTTTAAGAATGCAGCTGAATTTATTTGCCTGTCTTATGCTCCAAACAGCTTGATGGATTTCCTTTCAAACTCCTGTGGGATGAGAATAGCTTCAGCCTCACAAAAGCAGCACTTGGAGAACGTCTGAAACCCCAGGGGGGAGGAGATCTACCTTGAGCTTATGGGCCTGATCTAACCTGTGACACCTGGCAGGTCTGAGCACAGCTTCCAGCAACCATTCGCAGGAGGAGGAGGCTGAGAGCAGTTCCAGTGGTGCAGAGAGAGACACTATGAAGAGTGAATCACATCACTTAAGCAAACGCGATTTTGCAGGTCCCTGATTTTCTGGCTGCTACAAACCTTAGGGAGCAAATTGAGGCAGCAACCAAATCACAGGTCTGTAAGTTACAATGTGGTTTGGAAGAGAGTAACGCTCAGCTTCCCAAGACCTTCCTATGTCCCCTTTTGGCATCCGTTAGATGAGCAGGGGCATCGGGCAAGTCCCAAAGCTGTACTGTGTCTTGTGCTCTTCATTACACTAAAATTTATCCATACCTCTGCACTACCTTGCTTCTAACAGTATCAGCTTCAGCCTTGTTTAGAAACAAGGCAGCAGCATTATCAGTAAGCAGTGTTATCCCGCTGTAATAAATCCTTTTTTTTTTTTTTTTCCCAACCAGGAAAAAGCATGTGGCCACTTTATTTTTATTTAATTTGTGTTATATCATAAGCTCTCATCTTTCACACATCAAAGCCACGCAACAATACACATTGTGTATTCTGAGGCCTTTTTAACAATCATTTTCATGATTTGAGACAGACTGACATAATTTACAATGGCTCTATTTTAAGCCTGCAAAGGAAACTGAATTGAATGTATCCCATCCTGCACTCTTGGTTCCCATGAACTGCAATCACGTCCTCTAACTTCCACTCGCACCGGGGCCCGCGCTAACCTTCCTGCTCCTCTAAATCTCTGCCCTTGAGAAACTTGACCACTTGTTGTCATCTCTTAACTGTTTACCTCTTCAGCAGGCTGCTTCATATCTCAGCAACAATGCTCCTATTGTTTGAGGTCCTGATCCTGCCTGATCCACCCGTTTTCCCTGTTCACGTCCCGTTGACATCCCCGGGACAATTCATGGGGTAAAGAGTGCAGAATTGGGCCCAAACACAGGAAATTTGCAATGTGGTAATTCAGGAAGAATGTTTGTTGCTGTGTATCAGTTACTGTTCCTGCTGGAAATCTTCATTCACAAGGAAAAATAAGAAAGAAAAGAAGAAAATAAAATTAAAAATAAAGAAGAAAAAAAGATGGAAGAGAAAGTAAAAAGACAGACAAAAGGGAGAAGGAAGGAGAGAGGAGAGATGCTTCACTCAGGTAGAGTGGCAAGCGGGTGAAAAGAGGTGGATCAGCACTGATTTGGTCTTCCTAAAGGTTTGGAAATTCTCCCTTAAAAACTCAATACATTATTAAATTATTATTCTCCATTAATATATTCAAAAAATCAACAGAACCAAGAAATATTCTACTCTGGAGAAAAGCAAAAATATGCACTTACAATTGAGAGATATCCTTACAAACTATGAAGTGAGATGCAAATTAACCAGTTGACTAAGTATATTTTATCTCAGTTTTAAACTAAACTAAACCAATAATGGCAATGCCATTATAAAAGGTAAATATTTATTATCACCTCAATCAAACAATTAGCAGTTCTACTGAGGACTTTACCTTTTTGAGCATAAAAATTATTTTAAACTATTTAATGAGGCGCTACTTGCTTAAGGTGCCTCTTGCATTTAATAGGTAGCCTATTCAATTTATGAGATCTCAAGGCTGTCAAAGAAATTTTGGGCCCAGGTTCCAAGTCCTTACTCCCCGGAGCAGTCTTACTCTTGAGGACTGCTACCTGAAGCCTGGGTGTCACAGGGCATCAGCGAAGTGCAGAGGAGACTCTGTAAATCGATTGTGCCACCTCAACCTCTGTGGATATTCCCAGGAGATGGGACTCCTCAGGTAAGTTCATGTTATAAGATCTACCTCTTTTTCATCACATGACTTTTATTTCCAAGTGAAGTTTTGCTTAAACTTTAGTTGGTGGGGGATGGTTATCAGCTTTAATTGCTTCCACATATCAAAGCAACAGAAGCTGGGTTTGATTTCTCCTATTACACCTTATTACAACTTTTAAACCTCAGTGCCGTACTTTTAAGCAACTAACTTGTAAGAGAAGCTTTCCTCCTTGCAGCTTTTATTGCTCTACAGACCCAGGTTTAACACAGACTCCCAATCTGGCTCCCAAATTGCAAAAATTCATCTCATGCCTCGGCACACTCTGTACCGCGATTATCTCTGGACCCCAAATTAGCCAGCAGTTACGCTTGCATATTTTCTGCTTATTAAAAAAAATTACTGTAAGTACTATTTTGAATATGTTCAGTCTATTATGGCATGTGGTTTCTATTTGGAGAGGCTGGAGATTTTGTGAAGGCAGTGAGTAATTACCTTAGTGTTGTTGAGTTTTCACTCAAGCTTGGGCGGTGTACTGTAATAAGAGACAGTTGTCATAAACAGACTGGTACGAGTAAATCATGGTGTGTGGCCTTCTGGTGGAAAACAGATATCTCCTTTAGGTGACCCTACCTCCCTCCCATCGCTCAGCAAAGCCTACCAAACATGTGGTCTCCAAACTCTTTTGTTCGGCAATTACATGGCTGTTATTTGTAGGTTGCTCAATGGGTTTTCATCCCTCGCACTGCACATATGAAGAATGCCAGTTGCTGTTTGGATTTATCAGAATAAATAGTAACAAGGAGCATTTGAGACATTATTTCATTTGAGAGGTGCCACTTACAGACTTTTAGATAGGGAATTGCAACAGGACCATCTGAAGACTCCCTACCTAGCCAGAAGTTACTGTTTTCTGATCATTATAATCTTTAAGTGTAATTACTTAACCTGTAATCAGGTTTAAAAATTATTAGTGATATTTAATATTGGATCTAGTTACACATTTTCTCACTGAAGAAGCCCAAATCAAAAGTATTCTCTAACCCAATGGCAGGTATGCAGATTTCACACAAATTAACCTTTCAAGCCAATACTCCTCCTCTGGAGGAATTATCTTAGCATGTGGCCGCCACTTTGTCCAGCTGTGGTGTTGATACTTTGGTAAATTATTGTCAAGAGCAGCAAAAGATTGGGAAGTTTAGCAGACAAGTAGGGGAGATGGTCACAAGGTGCCTTTTAAGCCATAGCAGGTGCCTGGAAAGAGTGTGGTGGAGATGAGCACTACCAAGAACAATACTCTTAAATATTTTCTGCCTCTGGTGAAAGGAGAGAAAGCAGCCTGTAATGTTACCGTGCACCCAGCTCCTAGCAGGCTCTGGCTCGGCAGTAAACACAACCCGTGAGACTTTGAGGATCCGATTTATAGCCCAGTACAGGGTCAGGCCCACATAGAAGACAAGTTTTATTGCTGGAGCAGCTGTTGGCAAAGATCTAATAACTCAATACTTAAATTTGGGGTATGCAAAGAGCCTCAAGGAGGGTGGCAAGCTCCTCCAACTGAAATTCACTGCCTCTAAGGTTTATTTTCCAACTCCTGTGCTGCAGAGACCCTGTGGCTCAAAATTAACTCCTAAAGCAAAGCAGCCTTACAGGTACTGCTGGGTCTCCCCGATTCCCAGACTGTGGTGGCAGCCACTGCCACCCTCCTCTGTCCATCCTGGCACTGCCATCTCCTCCCCTGTGTCAGCACTAACAGCCGGATCCAGCACAGGGGCTGCTGCTCATGCAGTGGAGCAGAAAGGAGAGCAGCCACCTTGGCATGGCACAAAGCAAGGAGGCTGCAGCCGCCGAGCCTGGCACGGCTCCTTCTTGCTAAATCTCTTTCACCCCTTGCTCTTTGCATCTGTGCATGGAAAAATATCCCTGGGACAACAGGTACATTTATACGGCATACAGTGTCCGTCTGAAAAGGAAAATCGTATGAAAACAACGCTTTGTGTTAGACTACAAATTACCCAGAACTCATTTAATAACTCACAGCCCTTGTGAAACCAGTGGGAAATTCAAAGGGAGCACAACACAAACGCCTGCTTCCAGACTACGCTGCATTATAACAAAAGAAATAACACTTAACCAAAGACGTTTAGTTGAAGACTTACATATAAAAGGTTTGACACTGCTGTGGATGTGTTTATGCTGTTTGAGGCCTGAAGAAGTGGCAAAGGTTTTGCCACACTCTGGACAAGCGTGAGCACGAGCCCCAACATGCTGGGAACGAATATGCCTCTGAAGGTTGCTGGGGTCCGTGAAAACCTGCTAGGAAATGAGTACTGATTAACCAAGAAACTTGACTGCGGAAGAAGGCAGTTATTACAAGAGTCTTTTAAAATTCAAACCTTGGAGCTATTTGAGAGTATTTAAGATTAAAACCCTTGCTAAATGGGAGCTGTGCCTGCAGGACGGGACCTCATTTTCCCAGGATGGCCCAAGTATTTGGTGGATCTGGTACCCCCTTTGCAGCCACTGCAGCAGATGCTTTTGACCCTGCCGTTAGAAATTGTGCTTTTGAGGTCAGGGACTTCACAGAAAACGAGTCAAAATGTGGCTGCTTGAAACCTCTGAGCATTACTGCAACAGAAATACTTTATAGAGACAACTGTGTGCGTGATAGTGAGAAATCCTGTACACGACACAGTCCTAGAAGCCAGGGCTTGTCTTATGAGAGTCAGCTCAATATAAAATTCCCATTATTGCAGCAAAACTACTTAAAAACAAGTTAGTCCTCATGCAAAAGGCTCAAGCTTTGGGAATCTGATAAAAAGCAACGCAGAGCACCACATCCTATGCAAATAATCTACACGCCAAGCCCTGGGCTGGGAAGTTGAAAGAGATGCTCTAGAGATGAGATAGTTGCATTCACTTAGTACAGGATAGAAAAATAACATATTTATAAAGTAGAAGTGTAAACCCTTGAGAAACCATCTGGAGCATGGCAGAAGCCCTGTGCCCTCCTGCATCCCGGCCCCAGGCATCCCCACTTCCATGCTCCCATGCACCCAGCAGCACAAGAACCGCCGGGCAGCCTACAAATTCACTGTACCTTGGCACAGTTTTCACACTCGTAGTGCTTCCCACTGTCATGTGACATTTGGTGACGTATCAAGTTGGACTTCCAGTTAAAAGCTTTGGGGCACTGGTCACACTTGTACTCCCTTTCCTCGCTGTGCGACAGCATGTGCTTCTCCAGGCTGCAGAAACAGGAACAGGGCTCAGTGAGGTGTCCCACACACATAGGTTTATCAGACAGCAGACCACATAATTACAGAAAAACAAAACAAAACAAAACAACCCAAAAAAAGCCCCAAAGGCCCAATCCTGACAGACCCAAGTCCTTTCAGTACCAGGTTCGCCCCACCCAGGAGACAGAACATCCTCCTCCCTACCAGAATAACACACCCTCTTCTGTTTTGCCAGGCCACCTGCAAATGCTCCAGGAGATGCTGCTGCCATTGCTCCCTAAGGAGATAATTTCATACACCTCTCAGTATTTCACTCTAGTAATTCTTTCCTGCAGTCTGAATTATTTCTACCTTATGAATTCCCATCTAAACAAACCCTGGATCCCACCACCTGACATAACCCCACTCCTTAGATTGGAGTCAATTTTTCTTACAGCTGGAATGGATGACGAATAACTCCACTGGAGTAGGACAGGATGAGCATAAAAAGTCTCTAAATACAGTAGACTGCAAATGAAGTTATACTTGATGATTAATAACTGTATTAATTTGTGTAACTATTCATTTATTTCGTAGCAGTTTATTCAGTCTATTAGTATGGTATTCAATCTTCACCTATTTTCTGTTGCACATCTTTGAATTCATTATCATCTCTGAATTTTCTGAATTCCTGTTTTATTTTACATTTGTAGCAAATATATATTTTTAATCACCTGTATTGCTTGGTCACATACAGAGTTGTAACTCACACTATTGCTTGAGAAAAGATCACTACATAATGTAAGAGTGGATTCACAGAAAACCCACTGGAAATTGGGATTTTCAGTCTGGGATGTCAAACCAGCTCGATCTTTCCTCATGTGAAGCTCCCACTGATCTCTGCTGAATCAGTGGACAAAACCCACTGGATTTACAGCCCCATTTGGGTTTTGCAGCTGAAACAGCAACCCCCATTCTCAGCCACAGGTAATGGAAATGCTTTCACCCTGAGATGCTCTTCTACCCCTCTCAGTCTCCTTCCTTCAGGGAACAAAATTAATTCTTGCTTCCCCTCCTAATACTTCTATAACAATTGACTCTCCATCATACACTGGTAAACAAATTTTTTGTAAGACCTAGACAGACTCCTGTCCCCGCTCCGGCACCAGCTCCCCAGACACCTGCCGCAGGTATGTGATCTGCCATCAGCACTGGGCAGTCCTGGCCCCAAATTCTCCATCTTCCTGCTCAGCTCTTTCTCCATTTAATTACACACACCCTCAAGCATGGCTCATTCTGGCCTTTTGTTTTATATAATCTGGATATAGCACACTCCAGTACTTTTTTGCTGTGAACTGTCTTTGTGGTGTATTAGCCTTTCAATAATTCAAGAGTTCGGAGAATGACTGCATTCTCTCTCATTTTTCACTCTTTCTCACAGTATTGCCCATCTATTTATGATGACTCGTTCTTTGTTTTCTGCCCCTTCTCTTCAATATTTAATATTTTAAGCTAAATTTACATTTCCTCAATGATTCCCATATGTTAGATATCGTCCTCTGGTTTGCAGGCAGAAAAGAACTTTAACACCGAATAACTCACAACATGGAAAAATGTTACAGACCAGACTCCTGCATCACCCACCGTGCTGCAGCCCTTTTGACTCAATCTAACTACATCAGCCCTTTCAAATCAATCAGATTGAAAATTAGACACGTGGAGCCACATAGGGCTCGACATCAGTCACTGAATAAGACCTTGTGCCTGCACAAATTCCCACTCAGCGGGGTTGACCTAGTATTCAGGGAGCAACATTTGGCACATCATGTTTTAATTTTGGTGTCACTAATTTTGCGGAAGTGCAAGGATCGGGTCATACGACACACTGATCTGAAACCCCCCGCATGATGCTGAGCCACCTCTGCTCCATCAGGAGGAGTCTGTGTTTTGGGAGAGAGGGTTCCATCTTGCAGAGCCAGAAGCACCTGAAGCATCCAGGAGCAGTTGTTCAAAGGGCGTTTGTCCACAAGTGGGCGTGCACAAATCTGTCCTAACCTCTGACAGACACCACAACATCCTGAATCATAGACTAGCAAAGATTTCTGTGAAATATATGAACCCACCAAACACTCTACATTGACAAGTTAATATTTAAGGGGCATTTAAACAAAATTTAAGATTTTGAAGCAACGCAAATACACTGCTATCCCTAAAAGGGCTCTTAATATATTGTCACTTAGGTTGTGCCCACACAACATGGAAAGGAAATAAAGACACCGTGGAAGTGTGGGAGCTGTGCTACAGACTCTGCCTGAAAGCAAGAGATACCAGCCCAGGTCTGCTGCTGACACAAAGCAGCTTCCTAAGAAATGCACTGTCTCATCACAGTGGAGGATCTGGCCCAGGATTTTGCTGTTGACATATCTCAACATTACTATCAAATGTTGGCTGAGGTCAACCTTGCCCCAGTCCTCAAAGCATTAAGATGTGAATCTGCGAGGGATATGCTGCAGAAGTTCCAGTTTACTCTCAAGATCTTTCAGTAATTTGCAAAATTTGCCATAACCTGCACCATAATATGATATTTTAAATAGCCACAAAAATTACAGTGACAGGAAATATGCAAATCAGCATATAAAAGTCATACTTTCTGATACTATTTTATGTGTATTTCAGGTACATATGCACATGGGTCTATCTGTTTTGGCAGACAGATATACATTAAAAAAAGATGAACCCCGGTGTTTCAAGACAGTACAGCTATAAACATGTACTAACGTACAGACGTATACATACTAACATCTAGAACCTGCCTCTAACTAGCACGGCTTGTTTGCAAAGACAAAATTGGTAGCATCAGTGAACAGCACTTGGAAATGTTCTAAAGTTATTTCTACCTAAAATTAAGGAGCCTAGACTTAGTTGATCTGAACGGCAATCACTCCTCTGACTTCACTGCAACCAGCTCAGTTCATGCCAGCTAAAGATCTGATCATCAGAAGATCCAGTTCTTAGTTTAAGGTCCTCACTAAGGAATTCAGTACAAGGACCAAATTTCTGATTTATTGAGACTCCATTGCTTTCTATGCCACAAAACACCAATTGACACAGAAGTCTTATCCTTCTTCATCTTTGGTTTGTATAGAAGATGAAAGTATCAGACTCTGCCCTGGGTGACGCCCTGCACGATCTGACTGAAGCCATTACAGAATTTGCCTCGTTCGATTACGTTTTAAGCATCTACTCCTACCTTTGTAAGTCTGGGAAGACTTGATCGCACTCTTTACACTCCTGGATTTCATGCACATCCTGAAGGTCATTCTCATTGTCAAGCTTTTTCTGGAAGTCCTCCTCCACCATGGAGAAGGCAGAGTGAGGTGTGCTGCAGGGGAACTTCTGATGGTCTACAAGCTCAGCCTTGGACTCAAAGAGCTGGTCACAGTCCTCACAGCGATACTGGCGCTCCTCTGGAAGACAAAGGGGATGGAGACAGGGAGACCACATCAGTTTTCAGTCAGTTTTAACTACCATCCCATCAGGAGTTCGATGACAGGGTGGTTAAATAAATGGCTATTCAGCGAAAAAGAGAAGAACCTTAAAAGAAACAAGGATGCCTTAGAACACTTTGTAATAATGCTTTAATTCTACAATATATGACTGCAATACTACCTGTTAATTGCCTGAGTGACATTCAACAGGGTTCCCTAACACTGGCTTAGGAAAAAAGTCAGTGTGTTTATATATTATCCTAAAGGGGGATATACAGGGTCTAAATGGATATCCAGAGGAGGCTGCTAGTCTCTGCATTTCTGAATGAGGGAGACCAACTTAGACAAAAACATCAGCACCAAGAAGAGCCAAAAAGGTGTTTATAGAGTTTTTTAAAGTCTCTTCATTTCCATTAGCATCCTTTTGTAGCACCCAACCCTGTTCAAAGTAAGCCAGAAACACATGAAGATGCGGTAATGAATGCAGAGAGCCTTGCTTTAAATTCCATAAAATTGGTCATGTTTCTTATTGAAAACAAGCGTAGAAGATGGCTAGAGTGTCACTTTTGAGTGAATATTGCCTTCCATTAATTCGTAATTCCCACAAAACAATAGATTGTCTGAAGAAAATCCCAAAAAGCAAACTCAGAGAAGAGCATCCCAATGTACTTTTTTCTGTTGGATTTTCTACTGATGGTCCATATGAGAAACCAGACGCCCTGGTGTGGTTCCAGTGTTACGTGCCCTGCAGATATAAATGCCCAGGAGTTCTGAGTCAGAAAGGCACTGAGGAGTCTGGCTGAAATCTTAAATGTATGTAGCTGGTTGTTACTTGACAGTTGAGTTGATCCAGCGAAAGCATCATAGGACTTTGTTGTCCACTGACCGCGAGCAATACTTGGGCTCAGTCTGCTGCTAAATTGGCCCTGTGGGAGATATTTCTGCGTGTGATTGCAGAGATTTCCTTTGGTTTCATTTATACAATAGGTACTTGACCATAGGGACTAGGCATGGAAAACACTATGCCTGAAAAGGGGGACATCTTTAGTAGCAACTAAATAAAGTTACTGGGGGGAAAAAAAAAACAAACCAAAAACCAAAGACAAAAACCCCACAAAACCAAATTAGAATGAATGAATAATCCCCACCAATTTTTTAAGAGAACAAAAGACACTGGTCTAAATTTACAGACAGTTATAAGAAAGTGCAGCCCTGGATACGTCCTGCACTGGAAAAACTTCCCGAATCCCTACGAATTTATAAAACATCCAAATTGGCATAAATTGCAACCTAATGGGCATCAAGCAGATACCCTACACCCAGACCCCGCTGCGGCTGTATAACCCACTGCCCAACAGGCAGCAAAGCAAAAGGAGCTTTTGGAGGTGGGTGACAAATCTGAACAACAGCTCAGAAGCTTCAGACCCAGAATCTGCACATCGGATGAGCAATGAATGAGCACAAGGAGGAAGAATGGCTCAAATGTTCTCACAAGTGACAGCAACATTAACAACCTGAGATTTTTTTCTTTTCAAGATGACAGAAAACCTGTTTGGCTAAGTGACAAAAAATAACTTATAATCAGGGAACATATGTCCTGCAGGAGCAGGACAGCCTAGAGATAAGGACATGGACTCTTGTTCTCCTTTGGCAATACGCACAAAGTGATCACATTTCAATCTTGAAGCCTTACTACTGCCCTGTTACATCTGCAGACCTCTGTTTCTGCTAGGGGGGTTCAAGTAAGTGAGGGTAAAACCTGAACAGCATTAGGAGTATAAGGGATGCAATGCTGAGGAAATATCAACTGTGCAGACTAGAGTTCATCAGATTAGTGGGAAAAAATGAAACATCAAATGAAGCAACATTCAGCTGCATTCAAATGCAACACTGGATGAAGCTCTACTGCCGGTTGGACCAGGCTGGAATGATGGAGTGATGAAGAAAATAAAGAGAACCCCCAAATGCCAGCGTTGGCATCACTTTTGATAGCAGACTCACCCTTCAGTGTGACTGAAGGAGCTGTGATAATATTAGTTTATTCACTGAACAGCTTTCAGAGAAACAGGAGGGCAGAAGACAGACAAATACAAATGTGGTCCAGCTCTTATCCTTAGCTGCAGTGAAGCCATCTTAGGTTTCAAAAGGATTCCAACAGAGGAAATTTCCCTAGTTTTTTGCTTAATATCAATGATATTTTCTATTAAATTACACAGTAAGAAGTGGCTAACCATGAATGTCCGGAGCCATTGTTTCATGTGAATAATCTTCACTCTTCATGAACAGTAAGAGCTCCTCTCCTGGTTCAATATCTGCTACCACTCTGTAGAATATCTGGGGAAAAAAAAAAAAAAAAGATAAAGCAACGTGACTACCACAACAGGTAAAGAGGCACAAACCACTGCTGGTGAGTATTACAGGATCAAAATCATGCAGCCAGACCCTGCCCTGGTGTGGGTGCCGGCTGCTGTTTGCTGGAGAGATGCTGGCTTCGACTACGGCAGGTCTGCTCCTTCCATCCACAAAGCCATTGGTGCTTTGGGCTCTGTGAGGATAAAAAGGACGATTGCTTTCAACAGCCTCTGCTGCAAAATGAGCTGTGTGATGACTGCAAATATCAGCAGCAATTTTCATGCTTAGTTATACCAAACCCATGTACAAAGTAGCCCTAAAATGCATCCTTGAGTGATCCACGTAAGGGAGATAATTCCTGTCGCGCTGGGAAAAGGTACTAAAGCAGATGTGAGATGTTGCTGATTAAAGCACAGCCATCCAACCCCCCTGTAGCAATCACCTGCACGGTCCTGAGAGCTGTGAGGCGAGAGGCTTATACAAACCAGCGTGCCTGGTTACTCCTTAGCTTCAAATGGGAATCAAAGGAAAAATCGGTCCTGGATGAAGAAACACTGTGAGCAGCCTGGTGGTGACCCAGGCCGGTGGCACCTGGACCCCTGTACAAGTGACATCAGGCTCTGGGAAGGAGCCCGTCAGGGGTGCAGGATACTGCGTGGGGGCGAAGGGGCGGTGCACCCAGAGCACCGCGAGGCTCTGCCGAAAGGAAATTCCCAAAATCCATCTGCCTGATTTCTGTCTCAGCAGGAAATGTGAAGAGCACTAAAAAGCTCCACAAAGCAGCTCAAATAAATATTAGTAACTTCCTCAGGCCTTGTTAAACAAAAACACATGACAGCTATGTTTCCTATGCTAAAAAATGATGCCTTTGCCTTTTCTCAGACAAGTATTTTTAAAGGTTTCGCTCTCAAACTCTTAACTCTCAATACTCATTTCAGCGCACTGGGAGACAGGCAGACAATCACCCCTGCTGTTTAAAGTCAAACCGATGCACTGGTCACAAGGTAAGCTGGGGTATTTAGAGATGTGGGTATTTTCCTTGCCCGGTCGCACAGGAACCATCACCCATCGGGTGGCCCCGACAGCCGAGCCCATACCGATGTCCTCCAGGAGGTGGCCGTATAGCCTAATGGTTTCTTTCTACATAAGCAGCCTTTGCCCACAGATACGAGCTAAATACCTAAAAATAACGAAATAAGATGCATTTCCTCGGATTTGTTTTCTTATCTTTGCTTTGTCCCCAAAACCCCTCTAGAGGAGGTGTGCAGAGGAGTGGTGGTGAAGGCTGGAGGGGCCAGCTCGTCCCACCACCCCGGTGCTCACCTCTCTCCAGGTGCCAGATGTGTTGGCAAAACATATTGGGTACAAGATACTCATAGCACAACCTCCTTCTTATGACCAATTTCCCTCATAAAACCCAGGAGGAGGAGTTTATAGGCAGCCTGATCTTCCCAGGCTGCACCTGCCTACTCTTCCAACCGCCCTAGTTGAACCATCAGCTGGGTCTGGTTGGGCTTGCCATTTTTACCCCTTGTTGAGGGGATTTTGAACTCCACCAAGTATTTTGGAAGGCGCAAGGGGGAAAGAGAGCCATGAGAGAATCTCGTGCACGTCTCCTCGCACAGCCGGGTGAATGCCTGGTACCACAATCCCCTCTGGAGCTGATGCTGCCATTGGTGCTGAAGGACGTGGGGCTGCTGCGTGGGCTTCGGCATGCTGGGGATGTGGCTGGGGCAACGCAACTCATTTGATCAAAGACTGAAACACTTTAAGTGAAGCCAGCTTTTAACTCCCACAAAGAAATCTAATGTCAGCACCGTATCCAGTGAATACTTGCTTTAAGCGCTTGTTTTTCCTTTTATTAAGATAAATGTATTGAAAAGTGGCTTTTTTCTTCCAGAAGTATAATGGCCTCCAAACATCTGAAAGGGAAGCTGCAGTCCCATCTCTGGAAGATCAGCCTGGTTGCTGCCCGGCTTTGGGTAGAAATAATATGGGTACGGCATTGCACCCTGACTGGAGAGACTTCTGCAGACCTCCCTGCTGCAACAGCACCCACCTCCCACTTGGGGTGGGAGCAGGATCAGGCCCAACCCGTGGCCAGGTGGGATCTCCACCATCTCAGAGGAACCGTGACAAAGCTCCTGCTCTGCCCAGGACCTGCCTCAGTGTTCCCAGGTTTTGTCACACTAGGGTAAACTCAGCTGTTCTTCTGAGGTCAGTGGTGCATCCACAGCAAGGACAGAACAAAAACCACAGTGAAGCCTTCTCCAGTATTTTTCCTGTCTCATCAAAGGTGTTTTGATAGACCTTTTCACCTCTCATTGCACAGTGAGGACACATGGACCATACACAGGCATAAAGAGGGTCTTGTTCACCAAGCCCTGTGCTGGGGTGCATCACATCTCTTCAGGAAGCCCTGGTACGATGCAGCATCTTTCTTGCAGCTGTGGGACAAATCCTTAACCAGGGTGTGAACTCTGTAACCAACTAGCCTGTCTATGTATTTGAGAACACCGAGATATCAGAGACAATTAAGCTACCCATCAGAAACAACCTTGCCAGCCTCTCTGTACCTGAGCAGGGAGACAAGACAAAGTATCCTGAAAAACTCCATGTTTTAGGTTCAATGATGTTTCTGTATTTTTCATCTCAGAACTAATACCATCCAAAACAAGGTCCAAGTGAGAGATTTCCAGCTCTGGCATTCTGACATCATTATTATTATTATTATTATTATTATTATTATTATTATTATTATTATTATTCTAAATAATTATTATTAAAATAGTTTTTAAAAATTTCTTTATGTACAAAAAAACCCCACCTGCACTAACAGTTTATATACCAGATTGAGTTGCAGTGAGGAACTAAAATAAAATATATTGAACTTTAAACCAAAATGATTGTGCAGGTAAATTTAACCTGATTTTAACAGCTGTCCTTATCACTTCATGTGAAAAGCTTTTTTCACACTCTTCTCACCTAAAACCTCCTGGTTTATCTTGTCTGAGAAAAAACAAGAAGCTAACTGTGTCCCATGGAAATCAACTACATTATCCAAGTTTTTAGGCAGCAGCAGCTTACTGGGGCAGACGGCGTGGGGGTCCTGCAAGCCCCCAGATGGGAAAGCTCATAAATTACCCCCCAGCCCTGCAGGTCTCCTCCAGGCTGCCCTTGCTTTGGCAACAGCAACCTCTAGTGCAGGCAACATTTTTTGTATTTGGAAACACTAATGTGGAATAAATGGACTTTTACATTGTAAAGCCTGAAGATTTCTTAGACACAGCCCTGACTCTACTGCTAATGAAAGCTTTAATTTTCTGACTATCATTTCTTCAGCCTACCAAACCCATGGCGTTACCCGATTCTCTCGGGTTAACGTGTGCTCATGACACGAGTGTGCACCAGATCAGTCTGCCTCAAGAAGTATAGGAAGAGCTGTTGCACGGTAGAGGAACGTCCGGGAGGCGGGGAAAAAAAAAAAAATAAAAGCAAAGTCCAGATGCGCATTTCACATGCCCTGGGATCAGTGGTGTGTGACTGCAGTTTATATAGGAAGAGCAAAATCGGATCCAGATCTGGAAACACTTTCAAAGTTCAGGGGGTCTAAGGTGGGGAGAAGTTGGGGGAGGCCTAACTCATCAGTCCTCTGTGCCTGCCTACACTGCAGGTCATATATTTATGCTACCGAGCAGAAATAAAAGCTCCCAAACTGCAAAGCCGTAAAGGGAAAGGGGAGGGAGGAAAAAAAGGAACACACACAATTTACTTTTAAATGGATGAATAAGGCCTCATTGTTATGAATCCCAGTTTACTTTTCCTGGTCAGGCACTTGAAATTTTATTTATGCTTAATAGACTGCGTTTGGCATGTGTAAAGATGACAGAAGTGTGAATTATGAACAGCACGATACTGTGCAAAATAAATAACAAGTCTCCAGTGAATGAAAGAAATTATTGGCAGCAGTACAGCCACCATTACCAAATGTCAGAAATGTAAACACTAAAAAAAGAGAAAGTTAAAAGCGCCATAACTTTCCTTCCAAAAACGTCAAAACGCGGGTGCGTGTCTGCGTCGCAGAGGTAGATGCTGATGTTTCAGCTTAACGTGTATTTTCAGTTGCAGATCGCCAACGCCAACGCAAAGACAGTAAGTTGCTTTGACCAATGCACGTGATTCCACTTCTAATCTTTCCTAGCTATGCCAGCTCTTATTAAACATAAAGTATTTTAATTTGCTGTTTCCATTAATGTATATAGTTTCCTTTTCATACCACTGTTCCATAAATGCTCTGCCTTAAGAGAATTTCTCATTTTTTCAGTGTAAAGTATATTTCAACTTGGAAAATGTATTTTGCATTTACTCATAATCTTTATGGTTTCTCTAGCTAAACCAGCTGCTATATAAAAAAGAAATTATATCTCAGCTGGCTGGTTCATTCTGCGTTACGTGTGCTCAGGGCTGAATTGTAAAAGTTGAAAATTAAAAAAATCCTCTGTCATAGTTTCTGAAAAAGTTATTTAAACCAGTTTTAATCAACTATCTCACATGAGTGAAATACGTAACGCTGTGCTGGAAATAGCAGGCTGTCTCACGTTCATTTCCTAGACGTAAGGAATTTGATTAGAACGAATGATTTCTAATTGAAGCTTTGTGTCTGGTTGTGATTCTTCTTTCAATACTGTCAAGTCAATTAATTCGGCTAAAGATAATCTTTAACATTCACCTGATGCAGTTAATTAGGTGGTGAAAAATGAAACACCGATTAATTGAATCGAATCTTATGTTGCAGGTAGCAAAGTTTAAACTGGAAACAAGAATTTACAGTCAGTTGCTGCTTTGCTATTTTAGATATTTTACTTTAAAGCAGTATAGCTTTCTTAACCTAACTTCACCCATTAAAATATTTCATAACGGCATGTATTATCCGCAGACTAAAGCAAACCTTGGTTTAAGAAACACCTAATAACTCATCAGTATAACTGAAAACAAAAAATGCTTCACTGCGTCCTT
>NW_020799110.1:5201386-5208177 GCF_003259725.1 Athene cunicularia
CCCGCCGAGCCCCGCCGCCGCCCACGTGCTTTGAAGTACCCCAGGCATCCCGCCTGCCCCGGCGAGACCCCACTGCTCTGCCCCGACCCCCCCTGCGCCCCTGGGAAGCTTTAACGGAAGGATGCCGGTTTGGGGAGAAAAAGTGACACTTCAGCTGATGAGAGCGAGCAAAGGCACCAGCTGCTACGCGTGCATCTGTCGTGCTCAGCCCGTAAGAGGAGCTGTGTTCCGCTGCATCCAGCAGAACTGAATTCCTGTGTATACAAGAGCTTTGGAAAACATGGCATGTGCCACAGCGCTGCCTGGGAAATTCAGATTTTAAGGGCAGGCGAGAGATGCTGCTCAAGAGTCAGTGCTGTTTGTATTTTAACCCTCCAGGCGACGCACTGAACTTACAGCCGGCCCCACAGGTGACTTTGTCCTGAACCACACTGCTGCAAGAGGGAGGACCACGTGGAGAAACTGCTCTGCATGGGGGGGTGGGAAGGAACAGAAGACCCCAAAGGTGGAGAGCACCCCGGTGAAAGCCTGGTGAAGGCCACCAGCACCCGCAGAACCCTGCGCTCCTGCTCCTGCGCCAACATCCAGCGCCTGACAGGCTCCAGGTCTCTGCCATGGGCCGTGGGCATGTCCACCCTAAACAAAGTACCAGCCCCATCTCCCGGCCACTTTGGGGGGCTCCAGTGCACCAGAGGGGAGCATGCCCCGAGCTGGGACAGGAAAATGAGCATCTGGAGAGGTGGCGTGCACATTGCCAACTGGCATTTGCCTCCGCGCTGCTTTGGAGCAAGAGTGGAACTTGCCTGAGAAGCAAAGCAAATTCAATTTCCAAAACTAATAACAAGCATTATGTTCAAAGGAGCTCAATCAGAATCAGGATTTATGCCCACCAGAAAAATAAGAAAGACGAACAGATACCTAACCTCACAATGAGACATAATTAAACATCTGATGGGAAAAAATGAAAGAAAAAAAGTCGAAACAGCAAAGCTTCTATTTTAGCTCCTATGATGAACAACTTCTGCAGCTGGAGAACTGTATGATGAAACCTGATCCAGCTTCTTCTTGCCATACTCAGGCAAATGATAAATTGAAACGAACTAGAGTTTTTTCAAGGGCTAATGTAGAAGAGTCCTTCCCAAGCATGAGGCCCAAAGAAAACTTGAGCAAAAATCACAGGCAAAATTCAGCAAGTGTCTGTGTGCAAGTGGCTGCGGGGGCAAGGGTGGGAGCCCAGTGGGGAGGAGAGGACCCTCCCCTTCACTCTGCCAAGATGGTTGGGGAGCACCTCAGCATCAGGACTGCGAACCCTTTCCTTTCTTCTTTCTAAAATGCCCCGAAACTGCCACAGCGGATCAAGTAGGATGTGCTGGAGAGAGCATGCTCTCTTGAAATGGCACCAGGAATCCCCATTTTTCCACCTTTTGGGGTAAAAGGTGCCTCCTGCTCCCCTAGAGTGAGGAGGGAGCTGCAGGATGTCCCTCTGCAGGGCACCCTCTCCAGCATCTCAGGGGCTGCAGGCCACCTCCCCAGCCATACTCATGTCTTCTTCCAGTGTTGGTGAATTTTAGCCTCTGTGAAAGCCCTGGGTCTGGGTGAGGGGCTCTCCCATCCAGCCGAGCTGCTCTGGCCCTGCAAACCTGCTGAGGGGTCACCGACCACCGACACCAGACCACAACTTCCATGCGACCACCCATTCTCCTGAGGTGACCTCACCACACAGTTATCTTCTAACTTCCACCTCCATTCACGAACCACACAACGTATCGAGTGAGTTGCAGACTTATCCTGGCTCTGTGGACATCTATAATCCTCTGTTCTCTTCCCAGCAAGCATATGAGTACAATTTGACAGCTCTCAGCACAAAAAGGGCATTTTTGCTTAGAGACAATGCGCCTTACCACTTCTATTAAACACAAATTGTCAATAAAAAAGCTTATCACTTTGCAGAAATGGCAACAACTAGTTGCCAGTTTTGGTTGTAAACAATTTCCTTTAGGTCACGTCAGGACAGGCCAATGCCAGGAGTGGTACCACCACCAGTGCATTAAGCTCCAGATAACACCAGCTGATGTAGAGACAGGGCAGGAGCTTCACGCACAGCCTCAGCTCTAAATGCAGTAAGTGGAAAATCACCGCCAGCCCTAAGCTAACACGACCCCACTTCACTGGAGACAGATTTTCAGTGGGAGCTGGATTAAGCTTTATTTGCTTAATAAACTAATAACTCATAGGAAGAATCATGGCAGAATAGGGCCCCGTATGAGCTCAGCGTGTGTGTGCCCTCCTGACCCGCAACAGCCAAAACCTTAATTTCACTCTCTGACAACAAAGCCTCAAAACTATTCCTTAAACACACAACTTTTGCAGGTGGCTGTGTCCAGGGCTGCCGGAGGAGTCTCTGCCGTTTGCTGCCTGCAAGCTGCCTGACGCAGAGGGGGGGCAGCGGCAGTAAAATCTGAAACATGAAGCTGTGTCTGCAGATTAAAAAAGTTTGTAAAACTTGTAAGATGTGATCAGATCTGGTGAAACCTACAGCAGTAGGTTCACTGGTTTAAGTTTATATCACTGACATCGGGCACATTGTTAAGAGTGCAATACTACTGGTTTTCCTCCCATTGCAGTGGCATATACTTGAGTAGAAGGAAAAACACAAAATGCACATAAAGAAGAGCCTCAAAACCCTATTTCAGCACACACAGCAAACTGAAACCTCCGTAAACTGATCTTGAGCCACTGTGAGTTTTTCATGGATAAACCAAGGGAAATCTTCAGGAGCTGCTTGGCTGAGGGGGAAGAGACCTGGAAGCTCAGAGCAGTTTCACAGCATTATGTAGCTGTACCATGTCAAGAGTTCTGCAAGCAATAAGCAAGACAAAAACAATATTCAGGAGTTTTAACTTCAACTGCTACCGACTGCATTTCTTAAAAGAAAAAAATAAAAAAAATATATATTTCTTATAGCTTGAAGGTGACCGCGATCCCAGCCTGAAAATGTGCCTGGAACGTGTGACAGCCCCTGATGTGCCACTGCTATAGTCACTGCTGTATTTGCAACTGCACTTTCATTAACACATATATTTAAAAATAATGCTTTTGCTGGGATGACAGTGCTGCCAGAAAGCCTAACAGGGCTAATCATTCTGAAGTCATTAAAAAGTTGAACTAATAGATGTTTAATGATAACAGAGAGGAGTTGTCCGAGTTAGCAGAAACTGGTGTTGAATCCTAACTAACTCTGAGCTGAAAAAATGCATTCCAGGGCAATAACAGTGACAAGACTCTGCAGCTCTGCACACACTGCAGTCTCTTTGGGGGAAGGAAAAAAATGAGAGCACCCTGTTTGTGGAATTTTATTATTCATATACATCTTGAATTACATACGTTTAGGTTAGATTGGGTATGACAGGAGATAATAGGAAGACAGTGAAGAGAAATCCTAGATCAACCTCATTTGAAATTAAAAAAAATATTAAAAAATGCAGCTTTTAAAACCCTACTCCACCTCCAATCAAATGAAACATGAGTTGCATCCAGCGTGCATGTTTTGACTGCATCCCACCATTATTGAGCTGTTCATCTTAGCAAAGCTCATTTATACAGTCATAAGAAAGAGCCCAGGCCTTTTGTAAAGTTGATCCTAAGTGATGAAACCTAACCTCAACCGTGAGTCAGGGGGTGGGGTGGTATGTCTCTGAAAAAACTCCAAGAGAGAAAACAACAAAAAAAGTTTTTCTTTCACTCTTTTTGTCAAAGACAGAAGGTAGAGCTTAGCAGAGCGACTAGATTACACATCGCCCTGAGATTCATCTAAATCCTGCCTCAAGCAGTCTGGGAATCATACCTGTCTGTCAGTCAAGCTTGAATTTAGTAGCATAAACTTGTGGGCAGCATGAGGCTGGGAGCACTGGCAAGATCTTTTACCTTTTCAGGTACAGCCCAATGTTTGCTTGTGAATTTTACAGATGAGTTGAAGCAATTAGAGGTGAACAATTACTGCTGATCGAGTGTCTGTGCCTCGGGAGGGAGAGTGTCTCTCATAGAGGGGATGCTCCCCACGCGACCAGGGCTGCTGAGGCACTTATTTCTGGGGGTACCGGGAGGAACTGGGGTGCTCCCCGCACACCTGCACCCAGCACTGGCTGTGGCTCCAGCAGAGCTGGGGTCTCCTGTCCCATTTGGGCTGCATTGCCTCTGCCCTCCAGCTCTAGCTTCGACCACTGATACATGTCCTCAGGCTTCACTTTTTTTTTCCTTTTTTTCTTTTCCTTTTCTTCCTTTTTTTCCCCCTTTTTTTTTTCCTAGGAGCTGCAGAGGCTGAGTGACCCAAAGGCAGCCCCACGCAGTCTATACGCAGGCACATATTCATGCTCTTGCATTTGTCACTCCTTGTACATGCACACGTTTGGCCATGTAATGTCCATTTCCCAGTTTGCCTTCCTATTATATTTTATATTACCTCTGGTGAGCTTGTGCCAGAAGAAAGCAGAAGGAGGAGCTGTTAGAAAGGCTTTTTCGCTTTAAGATTCAAGAGCACATTTTTAGCATTAACTTTTTAGGCTCTGGTCATAAAACGTTGGAGTACGCGGACAATTTTGTGGGTAAATGTACAGCGTTTCCAGAGGGCCAAATGAACAACAATCTCTTGCTGACAGCACCCAGCACAACATGCTACTTGAAAGACAACCAGTTCTTAATTTGCAAATCTCAGCAACAATAAGCTATAAAAATATGGAATTATGAACAGCACGATACTGTGCAAAATAAATAACAAGTCTCCAGTGAATGAAAGAAATTATTGGCAGCAGTACAGCCACCATTACCAAATGTCAGAAATGTAAACACTAAAAAAAGAGAAAGTTAAAAGCGCCATAACTTTCCTTCCAAAAACGTCAAAACGCGGGTGCGTGTCTGCGTCGCAGAGGTAGATGCTGATGTTTCAGCTTAACGTGTATTTTCAGTTGCAGATCGCCAACGCCAACGCAAAGACAGTAAGTTGCTTTGACCAATGCACGTGATTCCACTTCTAATCTTTCCTAGCTATGCCAGCTCTTATTAAACATAAAGTATTTTAATTTGCTGTTTCCATTAATGTATATAGTTTCCTTTTCATACCACTGTTCCATAAATGCTCTGCCTTAAGAGAATTTCTCATTTTTTCAGTGTAAAGTATATTTCAACTTGGAAAATGTATTTTGCATTTACTCATAATCTTTATGGTTTCTCTAGCTAAACCAGCTGCTATATAAAAAAGAAATTATATCTCAGCTGGCTGGTTCATTCTGCGTTACGTGTGCTCAGGGCTGAATTGTAAAAGTTGAAAATTAAAAAAATCCTCTGTCATAGTTTCTGAAAAAGTTATTTAAACTAGTTTTAATCAACTATCTCACATGAGTGAAATACGTAACGCTGTGCTGGAAATAGCAGGCTGTCTCACGTTCATTTCCTAGACGTAAGGAATTTGATTAGAACGAATGATTTCTAATTGAAGCTTTGTGTCTGGTTGTGATTCTTCTTTCAATACTGTCAAGTCAATTAATTCGGCTAAAGATAATCTTTAACATTCACCTGATGCAGTTAATTAGGTGGTGAAAAATGAAACACCGATTAATTGAATCGAATCTTATGTTGCAGGTAGCAAAGTTTAAACTGGAAACAAGAATTTACAGTCAGTTGCTGCTTTGCTATTTTAGATATTTTACTTTAAAGCAGTATAGCTTTCTTAACCTAACTTCACCCATTAAAATATTTCATAACGGCATGTATTATCCGCAGACTAAAGCAAACCTTGGTTTAAGAAACACCTAATAACTCATCAGTATAACTGAAAACAAAAAATGCTTCACTGCGTCCTTCCCCTGCCTGTCCCAGCCTTTCTTCCAACTTACAAGGACAAGTAACGTTTCAGCCCAACAAAGAGTGGATTTAAGTGCAAGAAATTAAAAGAAAAAGAAAATCACTGCAGATCCTGGTTCAGCATACAAGTATTACGAGTTCCAGCAAAGTGTAGGGGAAGGCATAATAATATTCATGAACGCGTGCATTCAAATTCAAAGCCCCATACGTATAACTACATTGGCAGCATTATCAGTTTTGTGTCTTCCCCTCCACTCTTTCCATTAATTTTACATTACAGCTTCTGATCAACTCAACGGTTTTACTTAGCGATCCAAGTGCACTGGAACAGGAGCCAGAAAATGCTGCTAATTCAAAATCAGTAAATATTGCCTTTGTATTCCTGAGAAAGCACTCCCAATTTTTATCAGGTACAAGATTAAAAAAAAATAATTTATGAATTGCACAACAATGTGGAAAAATAGAAAATTCACATTACATATAGCCCATAATCAAAATTATTCTACTCTGCGTTTTACATCTGTGCCTTATCTTTTGCCATAACAGCAAACAGGCCAAAATCTGTTGTGAATTGCTGTTATTTTTTTTTTTCCATTGACACCTTAAAGTTCCTTAAAAAAATAAGTCCGGAAAGTGAACACCACATACCTGATCACTTATCTGACATGCAACAAGGTTGTGCTGATTGTAGCATCCAGCAAACTTGATATATTTGAGCCAGTTTCCTACATCTGGTTGACTGGCATCTATGCAGAACTTCACATTGCAAAACTCATCCAAGATCTAAAAGGAAGAATATGAAAGAGTAAATCTTTCTGTCGCTGTCTGGGCATACTAATCAAAAGATAAATCACAGGTTTCCAGATAAACAAATGGATAATAATAATAATAATAATAATAATAATAATAATAATAATAATAATAATAATAATAAT
>NW_020799110.1:5208227-5214297 GCF_003259725.1 Athene cunicularia
CGCCGGCAGCGGGAATGGGAATGGAATGGGAATGGAATGGAATGGAATGGAATGGAATGGAATGGAATGGAATGGAATGGAATGGAATGGGAATGGGAGCGGGAATGGGAATGGAATGGGAGAGGGAATGGGAATGGAATGGAATGGGAGAGGCAATGGGAATGGAAACGGGAGCGGGAATGGAATGGGGGAGCGAATGAGAATGGAATGGTAATGGGAGAGGGAATGGAAACAAGAGCAGGAATGGGAATGGAATGGGAAGGGAATGGAAATGGAAGAGGGAGTGGGAAGGGAATGGAAATGGAAGAGGGAGTGGGAAGGGAATGGAAATCGAACGGGAGTGGGAATGCAAATGGGAATGGGAGCAGGAGTGGGAAGGTGAATGGGAGTAGGGATGGGAGCGGGAGGTCTGCAGCTGCGGACCTGCCACTGCCTCTTTTGAGAGGGGAACACCCTGGTTTTGTTCGTTCCCCTTCGGCACCGCTCCCGGCGGCTCGGCTGTACCCCAGCCTCCGAGGAGGAGGAGAAGGATGGGGAGGAAGGCCCATGCCTCTGAGGTGGAGGGGCTGGTGGCGGGGAGCGGTGAGAGGTGTGGGGGGTCGAGTCTCGCCTGGCCGCCGGTCACGTGAGGGGACGTTGGAGCTGCACACACATATATATTTTTCTTCTTTCAAAGCAAGAATCTTTTAAACATATCTGCAGCCTTTTCTCTCTCCCCTTGGATGGTTTGGTAGGCGCTTCAAGAGGCCCAAATATTTCCACAGGGTCCCTTTTGCAATTGTTTATTTAAAATAAGTCGCTATATTAGTAGAGGCAGCAAGGAGTTAGTACTCGAGTCTGCTAGTAATTCCCACCAGGCTGTAAACTGATGCCTCTTTTAAGCCTTTAACTTCATGGTCGTCCCAGAAGTAAAAGTTCTCATAATGGAGACCCTATGGGCATCGTGCATTCCAGCACATCATTAAAGCAAAGCAAAGCAGCTCAGCCAAAGCCAGATGAAATAACTACACTGTCCACTTTTAATGGGCTTCCTGTGGACAAACACTGCAGAGGACAATGGTGAAAAATCAAAGTTGCTGGCGATTTTTAAAAATACCGTAAATGTTCATATTAGGCTTAATATCATCCTTATGTTTATAGAGCAAGCCACTTCATAACCGCATTTTTAAGTGGGGTTTAATGTTATATTTCTCAAGGTGACTAAACACAACATTGAGCATCCTGACTAACACTGCGGTGAGTGTTTAAAATACTGGGCTAGTGTATCAAGCAGGGAGAGAGAAAGGAAAAGCAAAGCAAAATAAACACACGGAAAACAACCGCCCTCCAACACATCCAAACGCTCCAGGACAGACCCAGGAAAACAGCAACAAGCAGGAAAGGCGACACAATTTCTGCATATTAATCCCTCCTGCCCTGTGTTGCAGTATCAACTTAAAAAAAATAATTAAGATCAAGAAAATACACAAGTGTTGCTGCTTATTTCAGGGTGAAGAGCCGGATCTCTTCCAGCCCATGTGTGAAGGAGTGGTGGTGGTGGTGGACATCGTGGTGCTGCCACAGCCCCTCGCACTGGTGCCCCGTCCCGGCCGCCCCTCCTGCCCTCACACGCTGCCGGGCTCGTCCCTCCTGGCCAAAAGGCAGTTTTCAAGTGAGGGAGAGGAGGAGGAAATTAAAGGTAAAAAAATGTAAATAAAAAATTTCCCTTGGTCTGGAAATGGGCCCAACTGAAAGCATGTTAATCTCCACCTCAGTAATTTGGTTCTTCTGGAGAAGACAGAAGCCCTGCTGCTGTGCCCTGCACTTCATAAATCACGTCTTTATGTGGACAAGGTCAGGGCACCTAACAGCTCAGACATGGGCCTTTGCAGTGGCTCGGAGGGCTCCGGCATGTTTATTCTCTCACACAGATCTCCGAGGAGCAGTCCAGCACGCTTCTAATTACTTTTGATTATTTTCATTTGCTCGGGTCAGGCTGGCTTTGCCGGCACTGCTGGAGGGTGGGTTTCCTCCCCCCGGCCTGGCTGTGGGACCCAGGGGGATTGGGGCTCCGCTGCACCCAGCACCCCCTTCCCCAAGGCAGTCCCCCAGGGCTCACCCCGCCGGTGGAGGGGGATCCCCTTCCCGCAGCTGCAGGGTGCAAAGCCCGAAACACCTCCAAGCTGTGGCGGAGACACCCAGCTGGGCTGTCCCCCCGTAACCAGACAGTAAGGGGCATTTACCTCTCTGAAATGAGGAGCGTGCAGAAAAGACACGCACCCTGCATCGAAAATACCAACTGCCTTTAGGGAAAAGAAATAAACGACCCCGTGCAAAAATTTAGAGTGGTGCATGTGCAGGCGATAAAAAAGTTGAAGGACCTCTGCGGCTCCTGTGGGGACGGGGCTGTGCTGGGGGAACTGCAGAGCATACACAGCCTCCAGCAGCACATGTTTAGGTCCCCTCTCCTTCTACTGCTGTGTGAAACCCCCCCCTCCCTGGCACAGGGCTTTATTGCTGGGGTAAATACATCCATACAGCGGATGCACGGCACCCACATGGAGCAGATGCATGTCAGGGGCACACGAGTTGTCCCCCAGCACTGGTAGGACCCGGGTGTGGGTGCAGCTGTCCCCGTGCTCCCACGGGCGCTGCTGCCTGCTTACACCCCCTCTTTTGGTCTGGAGCAGCCACGAGACTGCTACTGCCAGAAGCCAACTACCCAAGTACTCAGCAGAAAGGCTCCACTTTTCTAAAAATAGCACGTTCCTTCTTATCCTGACACAAACTTGACAGCCCAACTCTGCTTTCTCACATCCCATTGTCCTGGTGTGAGCAGGGTCCCAGCAGACCCGCTGCCCTCACGTCCCACCCAGCTCTCACACGTGCAACCCCACTGGTGTGCCGGGTGCTGGGGCAGGCACTGCCGTGTCCAGGCACCCATACATGTCCATCCCATCCCGCCGGTGAGGGTCTCCCTGCAGGTGTTGATTGTTGAGGAGAAACTTCCTGAGCAGGGGCTGCCGGGTGGGAAGGAGTTTTCTAGTCAGCATCAAGCCATGCTGCCAGGGTTTGAGCCTGAATGGTTTTGGATCTTGGGTGTTACTGCTGAAATCGCAGCAGATTTACCTTCTCCATCAGTAAGAAAGATGTAAAAATGGGTCAGTGATGAGTATCCAACTGCCTGGGTGAATTTGCTTCTCCAATGGGGAGGAAAGCTTGGAAACCCTGTAGAAACTGCCCTTCCTCGCAGCAGGAAAAGACGTTACACCTTACTGCGAACAAACCACGGCCCTCACAGCCAACCCCAAAACATGGTGCCAGGGGATGCTGTGCTGTTGTCCACCCCCTGCACAGGCAGCAGAAAGGGAGTTCCACCGGGAGAAATTGCCTTGTTTTCCTCCTTCAAATCTTCCCCCAGGTTTCCCTGCCAAGGCGCGTGCTCTGGCGCTCGATGTTGAGCACTGTTGCTGTTTTCCTTCATAGTGTTCATTACTTCCATTACAGAAGAGTCTGGAAGCCTCCAAATCCAGCCAGGGCCTTTCTCGTGCTCAGGGTTACTGCACCCGCAGGGCGAGACAGTCCCCGCCAGGCAAGTTTGGCACCAGCGTTTGCTAAGATAAAAGTCAGGGGGGAGGGTTCGGAAACCTGCACTAGCTACCTCATTTTAACACCTACTAGAGACGGGGCAATTTAAGGCTGAAGCTGATTGATGTGGGTGCGGGCCTCCCATCCACCCAGAAGCTGTGTGTTTTTCTGTGCTTCACCTTTCTCATGTTTTGAAAGCAAGCCAAAATTCTGGAGAATCTGGGAAACTCCACTGGTGATGCCCTTATTCTGCATCACCCCCCATATGTTGGGCAGCATGGCAGGGCTCTTTTCTCTCTTAATCATCCAAAGAGTAAAAGGCCTCTAAAACCTACCAAAATGACCCAAAAAAGTCCAATTTAGTTTTTTTTTCCTAGTACGCTCTTCTTCATCCTTGCTGAAATACAACTGAATAAATCTATATTAGGTTTGTGCCAACTCCTGATTCCCACAATTTGCTCATCCAGAGATCGAGCAGTGGGACACTACAGATGGAGGTTGTATGTGGGGTTGCCAGAGGCTCCCACCTGATGTAACCACTGATAGTCTGTCTGGAAACACAACTTTGTGCAAAAGTTTTTCTAAAAATGAAAGAAATCTAAAAAAACCCTCCCTGAGAAGGCACCATAGCCGGGAGGTAGAAAGCACTGTAAAAGGATTTTGCAGCCTTCCTTTGTATGTACGTGCATAAGAATTTAACAGGGATGCCTTAACTATTCATGTCTTCCAAACTTTTAATTTTCAAGCCTTCTCATTTGCCAACTAGTCTGAGGGCCTGCTTTGGAAGACCTTTTCCAGCCCCAGAGTCCCTCACTGCTTTGGGAAGAGCTGGGCCTGAAGGGTGTGGGGCAGCAAGCCCTGTTGACTATGCAAAGTCTGACAACAGAATTTGCAAACCAAAAGAATGGAAAAGAAAATGTCAAAGCAGGGGAAATGCCAGGCCAAAAGGGATTGGAAGGGTTAAGCAACAGAACTTTACACTACAAGAATTAATGTAATGCATAACAGGTAATTCTATTTTAATAATCAATTTTAGGAGCAACTGGCTATTTTCAAAGCATTCCTATTGTAGCCAAAGTTTTAACTAGGCGTACAAGAGTGGACATAAACACCTGTGGACTTTATAAGAGTAAGAAGCAATTTATCACCCAATAAAAAGTCAAACACTCATTTTAAAATTTTCAGGTTTGCATTTGCTATTTTAAATGTACACGTGTGGATGGTTCTAGCGGCGGTTCAGAGGAGGCGAATACACATCCTACACGCAGAAACACACGTGCAGACAGCCAACGTAACCAGCTCCTGCAGCAGGGAAGAAAAACCTGCCTGCAAGCATCGCTGTTACAGTTTCATCCCACCTACATTTCATGTTAAATCCGTTGTGATCATCGACCAGTGTTATCTAAAACCTAAACTAAACGGGCATTAAGTCAGCTGGCATATGAAATTACTGCAATTCGATTTTCAGATAAACCACAAAACTTGATGAACTAACATTGTTCCAGCTGAATTAACTCATCATCCTGGGAAAGAGAGGGTTGCAGAGGAAAGCAAGGGCTCTAATAGTGACGATTAATCCTCCTCCTATTGCAAGGAACTTGCTTATGAGTGGAGAGATAGCCTGTTAAAGGCAGGCTAAGGATCCACACTGCTGCCCTGCCAAGCTCTGACAGTAACGTTAGATATTATTTACATGTGGGTAGGACAGGGAGAATTCTTTGTTACGGGCTCGTTATGAAACTATAAATAGGTTAAAATCCCTGTCAATAGTCTGAGTCATGCTTGGTAGATAAATCCGCGGACTGAAATTCAGGAATGCTAATTTATTCAGCTGGTGGAGGAACTTGCAGGGTTGATCCTTATCCCATACTCAGGCAATCTCTCCGGGATTAAGTCGTAAAGTATTTGGACTATAGGTGCCACGTGAGTGGGTCAGGTTCCCCACCATCACAGGCAGAGCTATTCGAGTGCACCCAACCTGGGTGCTCAAACCAGGGTCCTGACCAGTAAATGCTTAACTAGCGCTGTGTGTGCACAGCAGCCCGCCTGGCCGTGCATTTGAAGTGCTGCTCCACATAAATTAGTCACACATGGGTAAAGGTGCCTGATTAATTTTGAAAAATCTTACTGCGAGAGCTACCTGGTTTGCACTAAAGAGATTTTGCACATGGAGATTTTGCTCACCGAGAAAATCTTGGGGGCGAGGAGAGAATATATTTGATGCAGGTGTCAAAATAAACCTGTCCTATAACCCACTGATCGCAATGGGTTATTAATGAAATAGGTGTGAACATCAGCATATCCTTGTGGCAGATTTCTTTCATAAAGGAGTTGAACATTTTCCAATTTCAAAAAAGTACTGCTACCTATAAAGTTGGAAATTAAGGGCTTTTCCCCCTAAGACTCAGATCCCTCAGGGCCCTTGTGTTCTGGCATGAATCCTTTATTTGTTGAAGAAATTTCAAACTTGGTAATTTAGGACCATACTGATAAAACAGGGGGG
>NW_020799110.1:5214347-5399347 GCF_003259725.1 Athene cunicularia
GGCATGTGTGTATGTGAAGAAGGAGGGAGGCAAGTGATACAGCTTTAGCTATTTTTTTTCCTGTGGCTTTTTCATCCACAAATCATGCTGCAGATTTTGTGTGAGATTCATAGAGAAAACATTCCCAAGATGCAAGGTATAAGATGCATATCAATCCATGAACCGAGTTTTGCAGATGCAAAATGACCTGCAGAATTTGAAGGAGGATGGAGACTGTTTTATAACCATTTTTCCATATAACTTATTTAAGCCGAAAATGTTGGGATAAATTTGCCACTAGCAGAATTATGAGTATTCGTATTATTAGTATTACAGCAGCACCTAGAGGCCCCAGTTGAAACTGGGACCCTTCCTGTGTAGAAAAATAAGAAACATGAGTCTCTGCCCTGAAAAGCTTACAGTTGGCATGGACGGGATGAAAAGTGTGCTGGATGGGAAGATTATAGTTTTGTTTTGACAGATGGAATATGGAGATCTGCTCATGGAGAAAATCGGTGGCGGTCTGGGAAGGAACCTCATGCAATATTTTCCCATAACTTTCATTCACCGAGAAGTTGCTTTTTGCTTCTTTCCTTTGACTGCAAGGAACAGAAACTCCTATCTGCCCACTGGTGTTCACGGCTTCTCATGGATGAATAGGGGAAGTCTGCTTGGTCTCTGCCAGTTAAAACAGCTCTTCATGCTTTAATATGGCTCATCTGTAGCAGAAATTGTACTTTATCGCCCTTTTTTAGCTAGGAAAATATTTAAGCTTTGGAAATGAACAGTTGAGGCTTTGGAACAGATCTTTAAACATAAGCACGTTGTGCTGATTGGTACCATGAATGAAAGCTGCTCCAACAGAAAAAGTTTTGGGGAGGATACATAAAACTGCCTTCGACTTTTGTGGGAGAAATGTGAAACGGAGTTCATGATGTCAAGTCTTGTTGCTAGGAGTCACCTAGCAATCGTTCAAGCGCAGAACATAGGATGGATCACGATCCCCACCAGGCAGAGCCAGGGACAGCCTGCCCCAACCACAACACCGGCCGCTGCTAAACCTCACTAAGTGGGCGCAAAATGCAGCAGGGCATGGACATGCTCTCAAGGTTGCAATTTTTGGGGCCCATAGAAGCAAAGGGAGGCAATGTGTTAAGAATAGATGTCTTTCTACCAGGAAGGATTTCAGAGGCTGAATGATCTGTATTGCTGAGAATCCAGTATAGTAAATACAGCACTTAAGATTATTTTTTTCCTTTTATAAAACTCTTCCCTGTGCATCCTCCAGGCCAGATCCTCACATGGGGCAAAGCAGAAGATTCGCTGAGGTTAAGGGAGCTATCGTAGGATGTATCAGCTAAGGAAGGTGGTAATTTCTGTTGACTTTTCAAGGAGTTATAATGTGATCGGGGCCTGGGAAGATGGTTGCGTGTTCATCAGGAAAGCACCAGCAGCTCAAAATGCTGAAGACAGCACTGACATAAGATAGCTGACTACCTTGGAGCTGAACTGGTGGTCAGAAGGAATGACTGAGCTCAGACAGAGTCCAATTTCCACCCAAAATTACTGTGTAATCCCAGGATTGGACAGGATGCTCAGACAATACCCAGGCTGCCCCAAGGGCTGTGGAGGGAAGAGCTGGTCCATCTCCAGACAAAAGCCAGTCCTAGATACGCCCCCACCCCTATCCCCTTTCAACTTCAGGACCGGGGGGCTGGGGCACAGTACTGGCACTTGGGGTGCTGGAGCACATCACGGCTGCAGCCCTGGACAAGGTCTGGATCAAACCCAAGCATGGTGCCTCTGGGAACCTGCAGGAATCACAGGATATGCCAGATACTTGTGCATCCCGTCATTTTGATGTAATATTTGTTACACCTCCCAAAATAAACTGAAGATAGAAGCTCTCCTGCCAGGCACTGTGAACAGAAGCTCAAACCAGTTATATGTTGCACGAAGGAAATCTGTCAGCTTAGGCAATAAAGTACAAATATATGTCACAATGTGAATGACTACAATTTTCCCTAGTGTTTGTGGTATATTTAACAATGCTATAAAAGATGAAAGTGGGAGCTGTGAGTGCTCATTAGCACTTCAGAATTACTTAATTCTTATTTAATTCTCTAAGTTAATTCATGAATTTTGTCTCAAACAGAAAACAGTAGGTTTAGATCAAGGTTGTTGTGGACCAGGAGATACTTCTAAGAAAGAAGAAACTGAATTAGCTTGAATGATTTATAAAATGTGAGGGTTTCATTCCAAAATATCATTTATATGCCCAGAAATCTGCTCAGCAAATCTAATCCGGCAAAGGAAAATGAATATTGTCAATCCGTGAATAAAGATGGGAAGTAATTCTGTAGCTGTTTCAGACTGTGCTTGCCCATGTATGACAAGCAACTGATCTGAAGCCTTTTTACACATCTATTATGTTTGTATTTGCCCTAAGTTTAGCAGGATAAATGTGGGAACACAGAACACCATAATAATCTTGAAGAAAGCAATAATGATGGCAGCTACTGGCCACACTAAGAGCCAAACACATCCTTCCTTCATTAACACATCTACTGATGGGAAGAAGGGAGGAAGGTCAACACCAAATGCAAAGACTGACCAGAACCCACAAAACTCCAGTAAATCCTTGTTCCTTTCGATACAGTACAGCTCCACCAGTTTAAGGGGCATGGAAAGATTAAGACATAAATGGGTTATATATGAATGGGATATAACAAAATCTTTGGCTGTCCTGATTTCCAACCAACCACATGAAGGCTTTGGTGACCACAGATGATGTTGTTCCAGGTGATTCATTGCAACTCCTGTCAGTAGTCAAGTGTCCAGCAGACACATCTGAAGTGACCTTGGCTTGTGTGAGCGAGGCCGGTAGTAAAAGCAAACGGAAGTTAAAATGAAAGGTGTATATTTTTTCGGAAGAATTTGTAGTGTTTGGACTCCAGCTTTGGATGGCTCAAGAGTATTTTGTAAGCCAAAAATCTGTTCTTTGGTTTTGGTTTGTTGATTAAATATACTTGTTACCAAGAACTTCAGGCAGAAAAAAATTTAAAAGAGACTTCAACTAAGATATTATCAGGTTCAGCTGCAGCATGAACAACTAAAGTGTAATAGCTCTTCAGATCTCAAGTTATTTCTACTGACTGCTGTATAATCAGCATGTTAAATCTGGGCATCTCTTCAGGCACAGTTATTTGTGTGATATATACAGATCAATACCTATTGATTTTCTAATTTTGATTCATCTCCATGCAGTGATTCAGTTTCACATCCTCTTATTTATCAAGCTCTTCTCTCTACCTCTGCTTCCAAGCTTTCCGGCACTTCCAGGCCACTCAAGCAAGGTCCCGCCGCAACCACCCCCTTTGGCCCCTGCACACAATTTCAGTGGACACACATTTGGTCATGTCCTGAGGAGTTTTGTGTGCTAAGAGCTGCTACAGGATACCTAAAGTAGTTAACACATGAGGATGAAGTTCATAAACCTCCTTTGTTAATGCCACGACCCCACTGTACCTGCTGGATCTGGAGCCATCCCCAGACGACACAGATAAGTATTTCTCACCCAGTGGCCATACCTTCAGACTTCCCTCTGTGCTGGTTTATGAAGGTATGGGGGTGGCTAAAATTTCGCACTGAATATTAAAAATTTGTTCTTTTTACCCCTGGAGCTTTTTGGGACCCGTGCTGGCACCTGCAGACCTTCCCCGCTGTGGCTGCTCGTGCACACAGCAGCAGAATGAGCAGAGAAGCTGGCACGAAAAGCCCGACGGTGACTGATTAGCAGCGACCTGCTTGATATACTAGAGGAAACCAGTGCCATTGCTACTGCTGGCAAGCACATCAGGGAAATCCTGTTAACTTCTCTGGATTGCATACATGCAAATGATAGCAGATTAGAAAACACTAGTGAAGCCGCTGTTCCCACTGAGCTCACACCCGTTTGCATCAGAATAAATGGTGTCTGGATGTACTAGAGATGCCCTAAATAGACTAAATCATGATTTAGCAATTGAGTTCTGCCCAAAGCTCCAGCTAGATGGGGCAAACCTGGTCTCTACTGATGTGCCTGCCACCAGCATGCTGCATTCCTGCTGACAGCCCTTACGCAGCACTGCTGGGGCCCACAGTAACAGGATGTGGAGCAAAAGTGGTTTAAAAACCATCAGCTGAAATCCATGTGATGAGTGAATTTAAGGGAAACAGGAAAATTTCTTTATGTTGAAAATGCCCAACAAAGAGAACGGAACTCTGTTCCAATGCAACAATTTCAAAATGTTTTTTCAGAAGGTGCCAAAGGGAGCTAGGATGTACTGCATCCGTGAAATGGAAGTTATTAGGGTGAATGCCTTCTGGAAGGAAAACAAAAAGGGCTGATGAAGACTAAACAACATTTCAGGGGTGCTCACACACTGCAGCAAGGTAGAAAGCATGGGCTAATTACAAAATAAGACCTATCACCGTGCAGAAATAAATGACTTCAAAAATAGCTTTAGATATCATGTTAAAAGCACCTTTAGGAACAAAAAGATGTGATGCTAAAAACATGAGATCTAAAGAGCTGTTATTACACATCCATTACATTTTCTGAGCTGTCTCATTTACTTTTTGAAGTTCTGTATACATGATACAGCAAGGCAAAACATTTTATGTACCGTAAGAAATTTGAAACAATGTTTAACATTCAGAAGATAAAGTTAACAAAACTACACTTCAGTGGCTTTTTTTTTTTATTTCCCTATTTTATGACCTTTCAAGAAGCTAGAGTAAAAGGAAACAAGAAGGAAGGATAAGCAACCATATGCTCCTGCTTGCTTTTTTCTACATTGCTGATCAGAGCCCAAGGCAGAAATCATAATAAAAAATGCCTTCTTTTGAATGTCTAAATAGGAGCAGTTGAAACATTGATGGTACAACGTGTTTTGGGATGGAAAGCATTTGTTCCTCTTGCAGTTATCAACAGACATATGTTACATGATTTTCCGATTTTTCTCCCTGAAATTACAGAAGCCCATCACGTCTTCACAACTGTTAGGAATGGGTTTTCTGCTTTTTCTAAAACCAAACCCAGCTACAACTATGACTCCCAATAACTATTTCTACAAGCATCAGGCAATTCAGGTTTTCTCTCTGTTCTCTAAATACCCTCAGTCATATCATTACAGATCTCTCAATGACAGCGATAACAGTAATTACTGAATGTATTGGGCAGTGATCCCCCCTTTCCTCAAGCTTCCACCCTGAAGGATGCCAAAATGCTTGTGATGCAGCTGCTGCGGGGCACACACACACACAAAATCCACTTTCCAGTCTGAATACCCACTTCAAATTCAAACACTCACTATGTATCGACTCATGTGGGGAAGAGAAAAAAGTGATGTATGAAAAGCTGCTCATTTCCCTTGGAAGGAGAAGGTAACTACAAAAAAAAAAAAAAAGGAGAAAAAAGAGTAAACATGGGAGATTGATGTGAATTTTAGAGCATGGTGTAGTTCGCTAATATATTGGCCTAATGAAGAAAAAATTGACATCTGAGTGGCATAAGCTACATCGAAGCTAGCATCTTGCCAAATCTACATTAGAGGGGAACAGGTGCTTAGTTTAAACTGTCACATTGCTACTGTAAAAATCTTTCACAGTTGTACATCTATGCTACTGGTGAACAGAGGGTCTGGTAGAAAGTAAGCAATTATTTCTGCTGATTTCAGCAGGAAGAAGCAACAGAAATGGCAAGAATATAAACAATGTTTTTAAAAATGTATTTCACAAAATATCTTAAAAGAATAATCGTTGAACTTTTAAAAATCCTAGTATTTTTCTGTAGCACTAAAGACTATATTCAAATGTTTTGAACATTTCTTAATTTGTTTTTTGATGTCTGTTGTTACTCTCAAATGACAGATTTTTATTTTTTTTATTTAAAATGTAAGTTTCAATGGAATGTCTTCTATTACAATCCTGCAGATTTAACTTCTGTATTTCAGAGTTAAGGCTAACCAAATCTAAAGGGATTTTAGGTGACAGAGTACCTGCAATCCAAGTTCACTTAGTCAGATTCATTCCTTGTATAGCTTCATTGAACATTTCACAGTGATTTTTTTACTTGGGAAGAATTTACACTTGGATGGATTTATTCCTGGCCTGAATTTCAATGCCAGAATAAAAATCAGGTACAGCTACTTCGGGTGACACCCCTTGACTAAAATAAAATGCATGGAGAAAAAAGTTCGGTGGGTGGCTGGGGGGTAGCCTGGTGGTGGTTTAGATGGTGATATCTGTGGAGGACAGGTATATGGTATCTCCTCAGCTAATATTATGTCTTGCTGCATCATGGTAAAGTGTACAGTAAGTTGGGAGTTGCCTATAGCAGGTCAGCAAGACACAGGTGCCCTCTCCTATGTTTAAAGCAAAGGGTGCGATGGCAAAAGCAGCAATGAACAGAGAAAAAAGCCTGCTTCTTCAGGAGCTAATTCATTGACCCTCAGACATCTTCTCCACTCATTTTATTGAAAAAATATTACTATCTCTTTCAACATCAAACTCTATAGGGAACTCACATCCTTCCTGTCTGAACAGGCAAAGAGCCGGGGGTTGGAGCAGGAAGGCAGTGAAGCGAGGAGTACCAACACCAGCTGGGAGCTCCTTGGCTGTGTGAAATAGTTGGTTACCACATTAGCATTTCAGGTGAACACAGAGTTAACATCTAAGCCGTTCAGAAATGATCTTTAATGACCCACTCACCCTCTGAAAGAACACCTCCATACACGTAACAGTCACACGGGTTCAACAGCGGCCCGGGGAAAGTGTCACCTCCTGAATCACAAGGGATGCTTCCAGTAACATCAATATTTTCCCGAGAGGTCTCTCAGCCAAAGCCTGTCTTGGCCCAGCCTTGCTTGAAAGATCTTCCAGGGCCGTAGCACAAGGTGGTATGTCTGGAGACCAAGTCAAGGCATTATTTTATTTTGCTTTGGTTAGCAGAGTTGATATTTGGTCAAAGGCTCCTAGCTGTGAAATGATGAGGAGCTGCCAATTTCTAAGCTAAACGTTGTACATTCATATCCTGCTACCACTAACTCCATTATGATTAGTCAGGAGTGAACTTAGAAGGTTCAGAAATAAGGTTTGGATAAACATCCCCAAATTTTGGATGCTTATCTGAGCCTGACCCAAACCCCCTGAGTATGCAGAATTGAGCTGGAAATCTGGCAAGAATGTTAATTTCCACACTTTTCATTTCTCTCTTGAAGGCTATATTTGCAGTTTAAGAAATTTCCTTTAATTGGAATTAGCATAATACATTATTTCCCTGTGGTGAGAACAGCTTTTCTGTAGTTACTCTGCCTGTTTGGATTTCGTCCAAGGAAGTACAAAAGGGGATGAAAGTGAACACAAAAATCCAAAGTAAATAAGTGAATCAAACTCTTTAAAAGCCCCACAAATGAGTAGATTCTGCTTAAGACTTCCCCCAAAATAAATGATTTGGTTCAATCCTAAAACAATGTCCTTCGGTTTTAATGGTGCCTCTGTATGAATGCCAGCTTCACCCCTTTCACATACATTTGGTAACAATTAATGCTTTGGGGCATTTTATGCCCCTTCTTTTTTTGGGGTGTATCGCTGCTTCAGATAGCATCTTGTTTCATTTTATTAATTTATGATTATCAAGATCTACAAAAATACTGTGCTAAGATATGTCAAATCTTGGGGGAGTTTGGTGTTACAATCAGTGGATATCTGACCCTGCAAAATTTAAGGACTATGAGATGCTGACTCCATTCATATATTAAATTCTGTGATATTTGGTGTGAAAATGAATTATTTAAGCAACCAATGGAGCCTTCAGATGAGGGGAGCTTTATGCCCAGGTTGCACATTGGAGGCCCAACCTGCCACAGAAAAGCTATCAGCTTTTCTATCAGCTTTTACCTATCAGCTTGGATGGACTGTAAAGTGAAAACCTTGCAATTACCCAAAGTGATATTCTTTGAAAATTAGCCTCTTTGCAAATCAGCTGGTGACACGAGGTGCGTTCGGAAGGACGCAAGTGACCTTCTCACACCCTTTCCAGACGTGGGGCTGGGGAGGCTGAGGCAGCACCCAGCTGCTCACCCTTCCTCCTTGCCTCACTTCTCAGGCATTCCTGGCTCCCAAGGAGCAAACTTAATACAGCGGCAGTCTGTGTGTGGGGGGGTGTCAGGTATAAGCACAGCACAGGTATATATCCATGTACATCCATGAACCCGAATGTTTGCTCGCATTTAATAATGAGTCAAATAAATGAGTATTGACAGAAATGCATGTTACCCAAAGCTCCCAGGGAAGAAAAGCCAAGTGCTATTCCATAAACAGTACACTTGGTACTCAAAAATAATCCCTTTCTAGCTCAAATCCAGAACATTGCACCTACACCGCCAGCTTGGGCACCGAGACAGAAAGCCAGCCTGATGTTTCCCAGCTCCTTGTTCCTTATCAGGGGAGATCTGGGCAAGCTGCCGGGCAGAAGGCTATGCCGCTCCTCCCTGCCAGCCAGGACGGGGCCGTGCTGCCTGCCGCTTGGGAAAGAAGAAAATGTCATCCAACCCGAACACAAAGGGCAAGATGGTATCTCACTGCTGGTGTGGTGAAGTCATGTACAAGGAAAAATATATTTAGCTGTTTCTGGGCAGAGTCCCCAGGAGGCTGCAGAGCTGGTCCGATACCAACATTGCGCTGTTCGCCTGCCCCAAAGCACCACGCGCGACCCTCGAGGCCACCTCCTGAAGAGGCTCAGAGCAAGACTTGGTCCCTATATGAGGGTGAGCCCTCGGGAGCACTGCAGGAAGGGGGGGCTCACACTGTTTGCACAGCTGAAGATGTGCCAAATGCTGCCACCCAGTCCCTCGCTTCAAAACACAACAGACTTAGAGGGGGATAGCCACAACCAGACCCTCTGCTCCCCCTGAGGCCCCCTCCAGCCAAGCAGACACCAGTGCAGGGCAGCTACCCACGGCCAGGGTTTGGTTTGGGACTGGAGGGTGTTTGGGGGCTGCAGGGGACAGCACGGCCCCCTGAGGCCCTGCAGCAGCAGACCACCAGACCACCGTGCTGGTATATATTGTACTTAGTTAATCTACAGAGCTACTTAAGCCTAATTGTACCCAATTAATTTCTTTGTGTAAAAGTAAAGGCTGTGTTCAGGGAAGAGGGCAGGAGTGGGAAGGGGGCAGACCCCACCGCGGGGGGCTGGGGATCACCCCTGGGATGGGAATGCTGCATGGTCCTGCACTCACGACATTCTCCTGAGTCTGCTTCTCTCTCCCTCATGTTTTAATTATACATTGTCATATACCAAAGAGTGGATTTTTACTGGCTTCTCATATAGAAAATAATTTCTAAAAATAAGTACTCTAACAAGAGTTTAAATGTTAGAATCAAATCTGCTTCTATGAAGCCTCCCAGATTCGGGGGTAGGATGGGGTTTGCTGCTGATGGCTGATGCCGTTCCACTGCAGTCAGTGGAGCAACGTTGATGTAAACTCAGAGCGGCCATGGTCATCTACTCCATGTGGAGTTGGCATTCTATTCTCTAGGAGTGCAGCCTCAGAAACATAAACTGCCATAATAATATTTTTGTTTGAAAGATTTGGGTTAGAACATCTTTTCAGAGCACCACTCAATAAAAAAACCAAACAGCCAATTAATTGAAAATTGTACTTTTCTGGATACTTCATGTTTGGATGTGTAGTTGGAAGAACAGGATATGAAGCGTAAGTCCATATTCAGGGCTCAGTGGAGTGGACACTTTTACTGGGGGAGCCGTTGGCTATACATCGGAGGACTTGGTTCCTTGAGGTCAGTAGGACCTCTTTCATTGCTTCAGAAAAGGGAATTGTGACATATATTTTTTTCTCCATGAAGCTGTGGCACAGGGACTAATAAACGTGAAATAGAGAGAGAGACACCTGGAAGAGGGTTTGTGGCACAGAGACAACACAGAGACAGAGGTAAAGGCTTTGTTTTGATGCTAAATTCCCAAAGGGAAACTGAGATCTCCTGTGTGTAATACGGCACTTTTAAGAGAGGGAAAATGAAAGGCATTTCAGAAGAATGCAATGTAAAAAGTGAGTTTTTTAACTTTGATAAGTTTCCATTCTGGAACATCTTTACCCAAAACTGAAAGCAGCCAGCAGTGATAAGAATAATTTACTAAGGGATATGTCTGATAAATCTCTGGAAGTAGAGGAGGTCCCCCTAGCATACGGGAGATGTCAGAGTTTGACTGAAGAAGACAACCAAGATCATACAGAGAGATCCACTATAAAGTCACCAGAAACAAATGCTCAAAGTACAGAGCAGAAGCTTAAAAATATTCCCATCATGAAATCCTGTCCCGACTGAGAGCAATAGAGAAACCCCGATTGCCTTTAGACAGAGAGCACAACAATTCAAGGGTTTATTTAGCAGTCAGAGAAGGAACATTACCTGGCGTACAGCCCACACTGCTTTGTGATAAACATGTTATAAACCAGATATTTGCCTGGAGCTCCTATTGCTTACAATGGGAAAATCACAGGGTGAGGTGGGGTTTTTTATTTGCTGCAGAAGAGCACAGGCTGGAGGGTGCTGGCAGTTCTGCTCTCCTGGCTCAGTATCCTGAATTTTGTTGTCTCTTCTGCTGTTTCTTCTGTCACGTTACCATAATTTCACAGTTGAACTCATCAGTTGGCATTAGCCAGCATCGCCCTCTTTAATAGCACCGTAAAACAAACAACCCAGAGGAGTTTGTCACTGCAGCCATGTACTTTATAAGGCACGAGTCTGAATAAATATGTAACTGTTCACACCCTTTCAAAAGTGCTGGAACAAGAACACACTGAACCAAAAGCACTGATTTATATCTAAAGCAACATTTACCCCAAATAAAGAGTGAAAAGGTAGGTAAGATGGATAGTGGGTGCTACAAAGAGTTATTGCTCTGTCATTTTACACCTTAGAGGGCTGTGTGGGGTGGGCAAGAGCAGAGAGCAAGACAAGATGGAAAACAGCCCCCCTGAATGCATGGACTGGAAACAAAGGACAGTCACAGCTCATCCTACCTGACTGAAAATACTGTTTAATATCATAATTTGCAGTATAAATCAAGATGAAGGGTGGGAGGGTTATCTCTCAGAAATATCTCTCTACTTTCCTGGGAAGACATAGACTTTCCAAAAATACACAACGGAGCCTGAACAGCTACATGGGACTGCTCAGTTACTTTCAATGCATGGATCAAATCAGCTGAAAGGCCCCATTGAATTTAGTTGTGTTAATAAACAGAAAGTTATGTGTCTGCACTGACCACAGGGAAATGCTGACAAATGCTTTGAGATCCTATCTTCTGGATTTCTCCTACGTAGGCTGGGAGAGCAGAGAGAATTACTTCTGGGCAACCCTTTTGGATTTAGCAAGCTGAGTTTTAATAAATGAGCAAATGAGCAGACTGTCCATGTAATTTTTTGTTCACACACAAAAGTCACAGTATCAGTACATATACTGTGATTTACTTTGTGGCATTCATGTGAAAAATAATAATTAGGCATTGCACTATAGACCCTCATTTCCCAATGCTAAGCACCAAACCAAAGCACCCACATGTTCAAAGCACTTTGATTTCATTCTTAATGTCAAAATTCTAAAAAAAAAAAAAAAAAAAAAAATTTCAGTAGGGAATTAGCATGGTCAGGTTGCTTGAGATTCACTCTGATGTACTCTAAATGATGTGTTAAATGATGATTTCCAACACAGCCTGTAGCAGAGAGTTTGTTTGGAATGACATTTGTTGTGGCACCAGTGGCCACTACGAAGATGAATTTATATATACACTTAAAGCACCTGCCTATGGAGGTGTCGCAGATACGTTCTGCATGAGCAGATGACAACAGAAATCTTGCAAGCAGTCACAAACTGAATTTATGCTCCAAAATAGCAATGAAAAGGTTGTCTGCAGCGCTTTCTCCACTGCTTTCATGAACTGTATGCAGCCAGACTGCCGGCTGTTGTTATTAAACGCTACACGGCGATTTCTTCAGCAAATAGCAAACCATCCCACGTTGCTGTGGTTGCTTGCAACTTGTTTAACTTTTAGTTGTGCAGGTTTTGCAGAACTCCTTCTCTTTGCTACGTGATTGTGAACAGTGACATTTATAAATGAATATGATGTTTGAAATTGTATTCAGACCTATTTAAACACCAACATCCACACAAACAAAGCTCTGATACTCAGAGATTAGCAGAATACTGATAGAAAGATAACCTACGCGAAGGCTGAGTAAGGAGCAGTGATGGATTTGCCCACTATTCTTTCAGCTTTGTTAAGGAACCCTTCCCAGTGAAGTCACTTCTTTACCCTGCAAACATTTAGCTCCGGTTTTACAGCTGTGTGTTTTCATATAAATATGACAACAATGCCCTTGTCAGTCCTGGAAACCAATGCTATTTGCCCTGAGGACAGTGATCACAGTCGGAGCTCCTCTCCTGGGGATCTCTCTGTTGCTTTGCCACCTCTTTTGAGAGTGTTTGTTCTTCTCTGGGCTACTGGTACAAAACTCTTATCCTCCCAGGTGAGAGAGGGTTTCCCTATTTGCAGTGCATTTCTTCCTCACCTGCAGACTCACCTCCCTCTGAGGATGACCTGGGATCTGTTTGGGCTCTTTGAGAGGTCAGGGCAGGAGCAGGGTGAGCTCCCCTGGCCTCTCCATGGGGCCAGCTTGCTGTTCATCTCAAGCCCTGGGGAGCCAGCTCAGGAAGCTAATTTGGCGGGAAAGTATTGACTTTTTTAAAGTTTGTTTTGGGGGAGTTCCTCTGCCTTAGTCAGCTTCTTTCGTGGTGAAGCAAACGCCTGTACAAGGGTGAGCTGCACCCAGGGAGCAGGAGGGGAACATGGCAGCACCTTCCCTTATGGACCCATCCCCATGCCTGTTTTGCTTGGCCATATTGTACAGCTGCCTGGCCCATGCCTCCTTGCTCGGCTCTGAAATGCCTTTCTAAGCCTGCTCACATGAGTTTGGGCCCTTATTATTCCAAATCTTACTTGGCCTGGTGCAAACTACCTTTGCAGGTGAGGGAGAGGAGAGGCCAAGTCTCCCACAGGACACAGTCCTGGCATTGCCCCTGAATTGGATCCAACCTCTGCAGAAGGAGTAGCTCATCTCTGCCATGCTTTCCCTTCCCTCTCATGCATCCCAGCCACACCTGCCAGCCTCCTGCCTAAATAATTTTGAAAGTTTTCCAGCCTGTCATTATGACAAGGACACCAGCAGGACGCTTTCCACCAAGTTCTTAGCCAGTTTCTAAAGTCTGAGAATACGCACTAAGTGGGAAGGGAACGTTTCACTTTTATGCTCAGACAGCCCTCCTAAATGCCAACAGAGGCTGCCAGTCCCTGGTATTCCAGCAGGTTTTGTACTGTGAGAGCAGCTTCCTACCAGTGCACATCATCAAGTGGTTTCACAAACACCCTGCAGTGGCCTTTATGCTAAAACCAGTTGTGTCTGAAGAGCCTGCTGAGTTTAGCTAATATACAAGCCAAAAAGCAAGCAAGCCTAACTTCCTAAGTGCTTTCTTTGCTTTCAGATGCTTTTTTCTTTACTAGTTTTCCATTGTCTGGCATATACAATATACCCGCGGAGGTAGAAAGGCATATATTTACCTCTCTTTCCTATCAAAGCTACTTTAAACTTACGGCACAGTGCTGTTTCCATTTGGAAAATTTTTTGTACAAGCCATTTACAAGGCCTTTACAAGTCATGGTATGCCAAGACCTCTCCAATTTCCAATTTATTGCAACCAAGTCTAGCTGGCACAGAGAAGGGAGGAGGGCGACTATCCCACCCAAACGCCAACTGGAGGATAGAGCTACTGCTACGTGAGGACAGCAAAGCTGCAGATAGAGTAGGGGGAAGCCTGGAAGGCAGTGGAGGCAGTGAATCCGTCTGCAGAGAGGACCAAAATTGAAAATGTTTGCTACGCTCCAGAAGTTCTCTTGCTGGGACACACAGCCAGCCTGGTTTCTGCTGAGGCGGGTTGTGAGCTACTCACAATTTCTTCAAACCACTTGGATAGAATTGATGGCAGAATGAACAAGCATACTCATTAAGCCCTAAATACATCTGAAAAGATATATTTAAAAAATATATATATATATATATATATAAATAATGATGTAAATCGCTTCAAACTTTGGCACAATTTATTTCTTAGCTTGCTACTGTTCTCATGGCTAGTGGTCCCATCATCTGACACATAAATGACCTTCTACAATAGCGCTGGTCCAGGGAGGTTCAGTGCCAGCTTTGCAGCAAAAAAATCATCATCTAATAGCCTCAGCAGGGGCTGAGAGCCAGAATCTGCTGCCATTTACTGTTGGCCTGATGTGGTTTCTTGTCCCGTGAGCATCCCACACTGCCAAGCAGAGGTAGCACCAAGCACACAAGCACCTTTTGGAGAGTGGAGAGGATGCAGGTACTCTGTCTAGCTGTTTCTTTGCAAATGAAAGAATTAACATGATTTGGAAAGAACTTAATCTAAAATAATGCCACACTGGGGTGAATGAAAGACAAGTTGGAAGGCATTAGGAGCAGCAGGAGAAAGGCCAAGAAAGGCACATGTAGAGTGCAAACAGGGCTTCCCCGGGGCCAGGACAGGCTTGGGGCCACTCCTGGCTGCACTCGATGGCTTCACAAACACCCCGGCGCAACACATGAGTGTAATATAAACCTCAACTCCTTGAGATTAGTGATGGCTGGGAAATAATGTTATCGCTCCCCATTACACTTCAGGAGCCCCTTCAGAAAAAGTCCCCGAAATTCCCACGGGCTTTAAAGGAGGGTGAGATTTTCCCCTGGTATCCGTCCTCCTTGCCTAGGGAATCTTATGTCCTGCACACCTCACGTCTTCTTAGTCATCGCCCAACCATGCAAGAGCTTAACCTGTTGCCCAGTAATTTCATTCTATGGAGATGCTGCTTCATTTTCTCTGCCTCTCAATCTCTCCTCTTCTGAAATCAGGGGATCTGGGGCTTTTATGCTGGGTCAAAACCCAATCTCCTTCCTCACAGGGGGTCAGTTTCATTACGTGTCACTGTGCCAGACGGTGACTGTTAGTACCACCCAGTTTCATTAGTTATCAAGGGCTAAAGTTGCAGTTCGAACATTCATCAATCAGTAGGAAAAAATACACATCAAATTAAAACTCCCAGAAAACTCCAACACCTTAGGGCTTTTTCCTTTTACAAGTGACATTTTCTTCCACTGAAAACAGAACTACTTGTGCAGGTGGTTTTTAAACACAAACAGCTGCTCCATGGAAATGCAGTCAGGGAAAATAATTCAGAAAAGCCAAAGTCATGGGTGTGGAGCAAGAATCTATACTGCCTCAATTCCCAGGAAAATCTAGGAAGGGAAGAGAAACCTCAGATATAAACAGTAAGTGAAATTTCCATTGCAATGGTCCCAGTAAACACACTGGTTTTAGGGGAAGAAAAACGGGATCAAGGGACCAGAGTGAGCCAGTCGGTATTGCAAGGGAAAGCGTGGCTGAGGGGTATGGCTCGTAAAAAGCCACTTCATCTTTCAGCGTCAGGACAATGCCCGGGTGGATGTTAAACTGTGGTATCAGTGAGGGAAGCAGAGCAAGGCTGGGATAAACAGCACTAGATATCCAGGCAGGGTTTTGTGGTCATGATTTACTCCTAACTTTCCAGATAGCTCATCCTTTCTTTTTTCTTCATTTCAATTTGTCCATCTTTTAAAAGGTCCTATAGGAAGTTACAGTTTTTAGCACTGCCATCATCATTTTAATTACCAATACAACATTCTTCAGATATAGAGTATTAAAAAAAACCCCTAGGTAGTTGTACTGTGGCCAGACTGTGAGGGGATACTGCCCAAGATGACAGACTAATGTTGCTGCTCTTTCGCCATTCCACTGCTTTGGCCTGTAATGTCTCTGAATCCCTCCATTGCCTCTCTCTTCTGTGCTTCTCCTCAAGTGAAAACTGCTGTCTTCTCTTCCAGGGCACTTTGTCCTTCAGCACATGGTGTGTGCCATCACAGCGTAGAACACGGGGTCAACTTCCCTTCCAATAACAGACCGCAGAGATAACTCTTGAAATGCTGCATTTTCTCCAGCCCTGCCCTCCAGATGGAGGAGGCTCTCTCTGCAAACACCCTCAAAGCTATTTCACCAGGCTCCTCCTAACTCTCCTTCAAATTCCTCTTTGAATTCATAGGGATTAATCGTAAAGTATGCTACAGCTGCTGTCAAGATAACAAGTCTTGGTTTCCTCTGCTCTTATATGCATCCATTAAAGCTCTCTTTATCTGTAAGGTCCTAGAGCAAGAACCATCTCTGTGCCCTTTATTCCCCCACCCATCACCTAGGTCTCCTGGCTTCTGCTGTCCTAGTGGTGAAGCCCCCAAATAATTTTGAGTAAAGAGTGAAAAAGGAGTAATTCATTAACCATTTGCACATATAAGAGGGTTATTATCTCAACTAATATGAGCAGGCATGGTGCCACCTTCCTATCTGAGCAAGAGTAACGCTATTGTAACAAAAACCCCGGAGTGTAACCCAGTACTTTTCCTGGTGCCAACAGTGTATAAATTACTTCATGTACAGACATGAAGATGGAGTCTCCACCTTGGGAACTACATTCCAAGAAAATGACATGAGCAGAGAAGAGGTGCAATGAAAGTCACTCTGATGCTGGTGAAGGCACCCATGTCACTTGTTAGTTCCACTGTTATTTTCCCTTTCTCTGTACTACTATTGTGTTAAAGTTCTTTGAGACAGGGACTTTGCATTAGGATAAGCTCTTTTATCAAACCAAATCAGACCAGTAGTGTCCCGACCTGGGAAAGACTGAGTGCCAGATAGCACTGGAAGGTGTGCAGTCCTTGTAGCAGACAAATCAGTAGCAAAACCTTAAACATTCAGGAACACAGAATAATCAATTGCAATATTAACGTGCTGGTAAAATGATTAAAGTTGGGTGATACACATATTTTCAAATGTACTGACACTTCATTCTCATAAAGGCCAGCTCAGTTATGTTTGATTTGTATTCATATCCTCTAATGTGAATATATTTGCTCAAAATCGCTTAGTAGTAAATCACCATCACAGAAATAAGCTTATATTTATTTTTAGTATTCATGAATTGCATGGTATTGGACCACCATATATTTAACACCTCTGAAGAAATCCAACAGTAACTTTTGAAAGCAACACCTTTATATATCATTATGGACGTTGTTTCCTTAACAGTTAATCACACACTCTCTAATCATGTGACTTTTACCTTAAGAGAGAAAAATTAATGACTCTTTAGCTTGAAATGTAAAGCCCTCTACTTGACCTTTCAATGTGAAAAACCACATCGGGACAGGTCCTGAGGGTGCTGAGCACTCTTGGCCGCACACTGAGGACCCTTGGCTTCCACTGAAGCTGACAGAAGTTGAAGGCATTCAACAGCTTGCCAGATCAAGCCTGTAATCACTAAAAGCTCTCTCTAGAGTGATATAAATATGGACAGTCACTTCACAGATTTAGTCCAGCATTAGGGTTACTTTAAAACCAAAGCTGTCGGAGAAAATGTTGGATCTATGATATGACTTTGAACCTAGGTCACTAAAATCTTTCCCAACGCAGCATCTTCTTTGGGATTCTTAAGAAAGCTAAACCTGCAAAGACAAATATTATGGCAACAAAAATAAATGCGTGAGTTTTTAACCTTTTCAGGGAAAGTAATTCCTTTATTGGCTGCAGCTAAAACTTCCTACCTTTCTTTCCCTTTTTGTTGTATCTGTGAGTAATTTCTTCAGTCAGATTGTTTATAAGAAGTGAAGTTATTCGTAATCATGCCTTAAGAGTATGTACACAAACTGGACATCCTAATAGAGCACTATGTATTAAATTCCTGATTGTTTGACATAAATTCTCTCTCTTTCTTTTACTCAGACAGGAAGCTTCCCATTTATTTACGAATAGGTTAAGACCCTAGTCATGTTCCTAACCATGTTCCTAAGTGCTAACATATATTAAGTAAATTTAGAGCCTCTTCTGCATAGGAAACAAATTAAACTGGTTAAACATGGAGAAAGACTAAATGTAATCTATCTTTTGTCATGTTTATGATATCGGAACGCATCTTATATGAATGTTCCAATTTGGCTGTTACAGCAGATGGGTTGCTTATGATAAACCACAACTACAGACAGAGAATGTGATAATATAAATCATAAAGAAGATAAATAATGAAATTCTTTGAAATAACATTGGTTAAATATTTAGACATTTGGTTTCTAAGCTTGCTTGCATATATGAAATAGTATTCTCAACTGATGGAAAGAAACGTTCTCAAAAATAATCATATTGGGCCAAAAAAGTCTACGGTACCTATTTGCATTTACAGGACTCTTTGGATTTCTATAAAATTTGCGTATGCAGGGAAGACATTTGCTCTCAGGGGAGCAGTCTGGTATGGAAACCTGCATAAAAAAGTAAGGATAACCCGTGATTGAGCTATTCTGCCTTATACTGAAGTGCTGCTGCTTTCTCCTCTGTGCTTCTTTGTGTAAAGTGCACAAGTCTGGGGAAAAAAATGAAATCTTGACTTTATCCTCACTAATTTATAGCTGGCCTAGCTGAGGTAGGTACCAAACCTCAAAATTATTACCAGGCAGAACTTCAACTTTCCAATTCACAAAAGTCCTAGAAACCTGATTTCTACCAGTAACTTAAGAAGGAAGATTAGCGTGCAAATCCAATGAGGGAGGCGCACAACTGAGCTTATGACTGCACCAAAGAAAGTAATCCACTTCTCGCAGATTTTATTTTTACTGGAAGCTTTACACATTTCTAAGGTAGGTGTTGGGTCCAAGCTGCCCTTAGAGAGAGATTAGACTTCATGAATGCAACCCTCAGCATCCTCACCTAGGTGTTTATAGGAAAATAGGTGAATTGCCCCCAAGAGGTGCCTCTCTTTTTAAACTTATAATCAATTTTAATTGCTGAGCAATAGATGGCTAATGTAGGCTGGATGTCTAAGGATGACATTTTATGTGGCTAAAGGTGGAGATGTTTAATGATTGTCTTGGTGTTTCAATTTCAAATACCATTTGTGTATTTTGCTCGATGAGGGCCCAGAAAAAGTCTGAGCAATCAGGAGGTAGATTAAAAATCATTTATGTACTGGGTTAGAAAATGGAGCTAAACGAGTGCCTCCTGAAATACAAAGAATACCTGCCTCAACTTTATTCAGAGTGGGACTAAGACTTGTCCTTTTCTGAGTTTTCCATGAGATACACATCATTTTACATGATTCTTGGTGAGTTCCATTTAATCCCTACAGCAGTGAAAGCAACTGAGGTATTCATTAAAGACATTGGAATATCCACAATGGCATCATTCCTCTGCCCAAATTCTGGCACATTTTACGTCCCAGGGATCAAAGGGCTGCAAGGGCAGCCCACAGCCAAGTGCAGGCAGCCAATATTCTCCTCCCAGGAACTGACGCATGATTAAACGCACAGAAACTGAAACACACGTGGTGCCTCTTTCTTTTAAATTAAGGCTCTTACCTTTTTAAATGAAGTGATTATGATGAGGGCACTGGGATTAAGAGAGGACCAGTGCCTTTTGTGCAGGTGGTTTCCCTAATAGGAGATTTTTTAGCAAGAGAGCACTATATATTCTTCAGACTCAAAGCTAAACTTCTATTAAAACCAATTAATTCATTGAACAGCCTTGTATCGCTTTACAGTGCCTGGGCCTCTGCTTAAAAGAAATCAATTGTATGAGTACAGCTGAGAAATAACCACTATAATAGATGTTTTAGCTCTTGCTTTTACTTTTCTCTGATAGCCCTTAAGGTGGTCAGAGGTAAAAGCTAAAGATGCATTGTAGCCTAAGGGATGATTGAATGAAAAAATGGGGGATGGGAGCAGAGCTATGCTGATAGACCAATTTCCCACCACTGCAAGCCAGCGCAATTGATTGATGAATCCTTGCTCTGTCAAGAGGCAGCCCTTCAGATTTGATCACATAAATACTCATTCAACTCAAATTCTGCTTGACAAGCCTCAGACAGCTTTGTTCTGTCACAGATATCATTGGAAGGAAAATGCTCCATTAATCATCCTTAATTAACTTTACCATAGTCTGCTGGAACCAATATGTTCCCTGGCTAAATCCCTAAGACTTAGCTAGATTTCTGTAGTTATCAAATAGAGAGTTGTTTTTAAAGTTCCTCTCCCTTATTGCTGTTAACTACAGGAAATCTTTACCTGCCTGTTTTCTAGGAAGTCACATCCATTGATCAGGATGTGGCTTAATCCTTGACAGTTAAGCTCCTTTACCAGAGACACACAGTTATGCCTATTTCTGATTATAAAAGATTACTGTTACATCCACAGAAAGTGCTAAGGTGTTTTGTTTCCAAAACACCCAGTTGTCTTTGGGCTGCAAGAAAGCAAAAAACCCAACCAAAAAAACCCAACCCAAACCAAACCAACTTATAAAAAGGGAATAGAAAGAAACACAATGGATTAGTTGGATTTAACTAGAAGTAACAGATAATATTTCATGTGCAAAGCAATTGAAAAGCGTGAAGACATGTTCGTTAGCCTGGGATGCCACTGTCTTCTCTCACTCAGCAGTTTTGTTCTGCCAATGAGCTGGATGAAGCTCTGGGACCATCGTGTTAACATTTTACCACCAAGAGAAAGAATCCTCAAATAGCTCCTGCTTTTGATGGATGTCCTCCATACATGGGGATGCTCCTGAAGCACTCAGAAGTACATTTACCCATGGAGTTCCCCCATCCTTGTGCACTGTTACACTGATAATATTTATTTATTTCTGACACCTTTCTGATGCTCCCTTTTAATGTCGTGAAAACTCTATATTCCTTAGGAATTTTAAATGGCACTTGAGAGGTCTAATACCTTGCCGGATTGGGACCTTGGTGCTCTAGGTGCTTCACAGAGGCAATGGGATCAACAGACCAGGCAAATAAATTCCTGGATATGTCCCTGTTAAAGTATTCACTGAAGATGAGGAAAGAAAATATCACAGAAGCCATTTGATTAAATAGGAACAAGTGTGGGAACCATTTCTTTAGTGAAACAAAGGCTTACATTTGTTAATCTTACAAAACCTTACATGTATGAGCAGCCTTTATTCCTGAAAACTGTATTACTGAAAGCTTAGGAGAACATGGGCTATCTATATTGCTGAACATTTATGTGTGAAGCTGGGTACAAGCGATGAAATATAACCTAAACTGTTGAGCAAATTTAATGCTAAAAGCTAATGCTTCTTTTATTAAGGAAACATAGTATTTTAAAGTAAACACTGCAGCACGGGCTGGGGGGGGGAAAGATCATACTCTATCCCTGTGTACGTCAGAAATCTTCTGCTCGCTCTGGGGAGAAGTCGCTTTGTGTTATGCTCTCTACCAACCTTGGACTGTAGTCAATTTAATCAACGTTCCTCCTGACGGCAGCACTGCTTATTCGAAAATGGAAGTGACCATTTCAAGCTGTGCACTCCGAGAAGCCAGCTGGCCTATTTTAAAGTCTCTGGAAACTTGACATACTAACATTTTCTTTACAGCACCAAATATACTAGTTATAAAGGCATCTTCTCAGGTTATACAACAGAAAAAGGACAGATGCATAAATCGGGGCTACCAAGCTTTTGCACAGCAGAGCACCAAAACAGAGAAGCATCGGCTGGCAGCAAGATGACAATGAATTGAGTCCAGAAATGAGAGATATCTACATAAAAAAATATAAACTATTTCTGTTTTCTTGTCTTGTCCTTGGGAAGAGCTGAAGCCTGAAGAAATAGCCAAAGTTGGGACATTTTCAAATAGCATAAAACTTTCCATAGGGTTAGGCTCTCTTTGCCATCAGTGCGCCTTTCCCTCAGCTCCTTCTTGTTTTCCCGCATACTTGTCTCCACCTCTCACTCTCTTTCTGCTTTATTTTCTCCCTCTTTAATGAATATTTTGCAGAAATTTCTCTCCCCACTGAACAGGGAACTAATCTGCCCTCCTGCAGCTCACAGAGTTGTGGGTTATGTTTCCCCCCTCACCTCAACACAGAGGTGCTGGGGGAGAGGAGAAGGGCAAGATAATGAAGGTCTCAGGAGGAAGGAGTCTTCTAGCCATAGTGCCTGCCTAATTCTGCCTGGAAAGCAATGATAAAGCAGGTTTATCACTGCTAACCTGTGTTTTGCTCTTAAAGCAGGGAGGTGGGAGCCCCAGTGATCCTGCTCCTTCCAGCACTGGGATCCGTGGTTGTCTTTCTTACTCAATGTTGCCTCCAAATACAGGCATGATATAAACTGATGGGCAAAATGCATAACTAAAAGAATTCTTAGATTCAGGAAACTAAAAAAAAAATAAAAAAATAAAAAAAATCTAGACTTCTATGAGACCATCCACTTCATCTTTAAATCACAAAATTAAATAAACAGGATCAGATGTATAGTGAAAAACCTGTAAATGTCCTTTCTCATTACGGAGGTCAAAGAATACATTAGTTATTTTTAACTAATGTCTTATTCGACCCCATGCAAACTTAAATCAGTTTGGGTCTGACTGATTCAAAGCTGTTCTCTGGTTCCCTGCTCTGCTGTAATAATTGACTAGGCTAGACTTTAGAAAGGTCAAAAAAAGCAGCCCCGCTTCATATTATTTCAGCTAATAACTCAGTTCTTAAATCAAAATTTAAGAACTAATCTCTCAAAGCACTACTTCCTCCCCCTCCATTAAATCCATATGTAATTTCAAATTAAATGATAGATGTCGAAAATCGTTACTTTTTGCTTAATTACTTTTAAGTTACTGGGGGACACAGCATGAGGGTTTGTTAGAAGATATAGGATTCTCCAGAAAAACTGGAATTAAGAAAATCTAACGAAATCTCAGAAAGTGTAGCAGCGACTAAAGAACCTCAGGAAAAAACAGCAGGCTATGGACGATCTAAAGGAAAAAAACAGGCAGACACATTGCAGCATCTAACACAGGCTCAGAAATGGCTGGGAAGCAGATCTGTAGGGTAGGTGCGGTAGGGCTGATAGGAAACTTGTCAGCACAGATGAGACGTGTTAGTCACAACAAACATACTGGGGGCTTCCTTTGAGTGGCAGACAATAAAGGCTTCAAATTAAGCTATCATCACTCTCTTCTTTAAATATATACATTCCAGGAGGACACCAGCATAAGGCTTATTAAGTGTAAACCTAGAGTCATGTCAACTGTTTAACATAAAAGTTGACTTGTAACTCGTTTTTACAAAAGATTCTGATATTAATTCACAAAACCAAAAAATCCAAGTGTTTTAATTTCATTACAGTAGTTTGCAATGTTAAATTCACTCACAAAAAACCTAATTCTGTGTTCAGCATATATTAATTTCATTCTGCTATCCTTATCTGACTCCCTTCAACAGAAAATTTGCCTTAATCCCAATGTAGGAATGCAAGATGAAGATGATGAGGAAGTACAGCAGTGTTAACAGGGGCTGTGGTTCCTCCAAGGTCATTATGGTTGTTTTTAAATAAAAAGAGTGAGAAAAGTAACTTCACTTGCACATGTAAGAAGGAGACCACTTTGTCCCATTGGAAGTCACCAATAAACTTCTGATTCCCAAGGATGAGGATGGGAGGATGTTTCATCAAGCACATGTGCATGAACATCCGGGGGACCCTTTTTGTACACACGTTGCTGCCCCACACATCCCATTTTGCCTCAGTATCATGAAAACAGAAATTTCAAATTGGTCACGGCACAATTAGACATCTGTTGTAGTCAACCAGTTGACACAGCAGTGTTTTCTCTCCCTCCAGCTCCCCCCTTACCTCCCGCAAAACGTCTTTTCTTTTTCCACTTTCAAATAGATATTTTTTTAAAGACACCAAATGCTGGGCTTTCACTGCTGTTTATGGGATACTTGCTTGTGTCTGCAATAAACTGCGAGTGGTTTGAGGTTGGCTCTTCAAACTGCAACTGCTGTTGGGTTTTGTGTTGGTTTTTCTGCCGAGGGAGCTTTTTCTTTCCCACTTCCCCTCAGTCGCTCTGCACTGGACTTTTGTTTGGCCTCTCGGCACAGCGTTGTTTATTTGCACTAACAGCGCCAGCCATGCTCCCCGTGGACTGTTTGTCCAGTGGCCTGTGGAGTCTCCATGACTTTATTGTTGACAAGTGGTAGGTGGGATCCAAGATTTTGTGGTTAAATTGTTTATTGATAATTACCTGTTAATTACTATTGCTGCGAGCTTCCTATAATTTATCATAATCACTGTTTTTTCTTGCTCTTAGAAATACATGTGAAAAAGGAGGGATAACAAAGAGGGCAAAAGAAGAGGGCCCAATTGTGATCTCTCCTTCCTGAGTTTTAAAAATTGCATGATTTGTTTAATTTAACATCTGGCCAGCTCTTGTCAGTGCAAGCCATCATATGATGAGAGTGTCCCCTCCCCAGGAGCTGCCAGTCAGGGACAGCTCTTCTCCTGTGTTTGTACAGGGAATGGATTCAGTGTAAGAGCTCAACCCAGTCACGCTTTCCCTGAACTGTGGAAAAATGTAAACACTTCAGAAAGTCCTTTTTTTTTTTTTTTTTTTTTCTTATACAGGGCATAAAATGTCTGAAGAAGGAACATATTTTAGAGATTTAGGTTTTTTGGTACACTGTTTGGAAGCTGACTTCCTCTGTGCACCAAGACGTCACCATAGGACATCTGCAGAAAGACTAAGTGGTACCCTCAGTTGTACCACTCTAAACATTTTGCTCCAGGACAAGCCAGAGAGTCGTGTCCCCCAGCTGTGGGAGAGCTGTCCAGTGAATTGGGGAGGGAAGAAGCCTGCCTGGGGTGAAACTTGCTCCTTGAGTGTGGACCACCTTGGCCACTGGCTCTGCCTCCCATGACTGGTGAGGGTGCAGCCGGTTGGCTCTTCAGAGGGTTTCTGCTAGCCACAGGATTTCTCTCTAAAGACTGAAACTAAAACTAAGTCCATGTATTTATGTCCTTAAGTATATTTCCGTGCCTATGAATCCCATGTTGAAAGTCACAGTGTTTGCAATGCATTTCCAAGGGGTAAGAATGATAACGCAACACCCCTTTTGAGATGCTGCCCAACTATCAAATTAAATCTGTTCAATAATACAAAGCATGAAATCAGCACCATCAGCAGCCCTGGAAGGGATATGGAAAACCAAGAGCAGCCCAACACCAGTGGGTACCCACCAATACATTTTCATGAACACGTTACTGCAAACCATTAAAATTGCTGTAGATACAAAACAAACAATCACGTTTCCATGTTTTGATGAGGTTACACAGTTCCCCCTTTTGGAAGTTACAGCTGGGAAGGAACTCTTCATTTTGATACATTTATAGAAATTTTATTCTAGGTGCATATTTACACATTTCCTGGACTAAACAATAACCCCCTGCCCCCCCGTGCCACGTGCACATCAGTCACTGCCCGGCACCATCCCTCCATGTGACTCAGGCTGTGTACAATTGTCCAAGCAACTCACAACAGTTTATCATCATTGTTTGGTATAACTGGAAGCAGAAGTATTTACACACACCCGTGTACCTACAAGTAAATTCATAAAGTCAACTGTCTTTTTTAATCTATAGCATGGCCAGTGTAAACAGTAATTTGAAGGAATATTCAGATTTATTATATTACTCACTTAAAGATCAATGTTTAAAATGGGTATATATTCCGTTAATCCAAACACACAACAAATCATAAAGCTATTTACACAATAAATTTACAATTCCCGCAGACACTGTAATCCTGTTTCTGCTTCCAAGGAGCACTCTTGTCTGCACACACACATAGCCACCCGCAAACACACTCTCAATGTACTACTGTAATGTTAATTAACCTAATTTATAAACTCCCAGCTAGACCCGTAACCACAGCACAATATACATTTAACCATAAAGATGTGAATTAAAGTCACATTAAGGGGAATAGACAAAAGTAAAGAAATTTTGTTTGGGGCTGACACTAGATCCCAACCTCAGCCCCGTGGCACCTCCCCAGTGTCACCTCTCCGTGAGACAACAGCATCCCTTTGGGCTTCAATCCCGCTCGTCTCACCTTCCTACGGCTAAGTCATACCCCAAGTTATTTAAACTTCATTTCTGTGGTTTAAAATAATATCCCATTGACGTGGGATCCAAAACTCCTTCAGAGCTAATAAAATGTCACCCTGCCAAACTGAGACGATACGTGCCAACCTTTAGCCTAGTGTGAAATTTTATAACTGAGTTATAAACCCCTCAAAAAACAGGGCTTATAATGGAAAGGCTGACAGATTCTTAACTATACAGTTTCCAGTGGGCTTCTGCTTAATATACTGTATTTCTTCTTCTTGAAGATATTAATTTACTTTTTGAAATGTTCATTGCTAAGATTAAGCGTAGGGTTTTGAAATGTGTTCACAGGCAATTTATGCAGGCACACAAATGTACTCTTCTCCAGATGTACAGAATACTAATTTGAAAATGATTTATATGCCATGCCATACTGTACATCCATCCCCTGCTCAAAATGTTTTGCTCTGACACAACACTGGGATCATCTCATATATTAACCCTACAATAGCATTAGAAATTCGTTGAAAAATTGATGAGGATTTCGGTCGATGGCATGGGCTGGAATGAATTTTGTGGACTTCAGCAAAATTGCCAAGAAGGACAGAATAGACACAGAATAGACTTGTCAACAAGTGAATACATGGGAAAATAATGTCTATATGTATAAAATATATACTTCTATGAGAGGACAAGCAACAGGGAGGTTCAGAAAGACTGTGGAAATACAGCAAGTTGCTAAATCCTTAGAACACCAGTACATAATCCAATGACTTAGTATTTGGCTGTGTACATGCACCATGCTGACCATCGTATTTCCACAGTAGCCCCCGGCTGCTGATTGTACAGAAGGATGGAAGGTTCTAGCCAAAATGTAGTAACAGGCCTCAGCTGACACTAAAATGAGCTTTTTGCAGATTTATACATCACTTGACACGTGAATATTTAGCCACAAATACCCTCTCAGCAATTAAAAATACTTTAAAACTACATTTCCACTGTTGCGTCTCCATCAGGAGCTCACTTTTCCTTTCCTCACTTGGTCCCCAGCTCCTCCACATGTAGATGTTTTGATGTATGCTATGTACACATCAATGGTTTGCCTCCCCTACATGACAAAAAGAAACGGCATATGCTTGAAAACAATTTCAACCTTTTCAAAGGAAAAATCTTTTCTTTGAAGCAACATGAATTTCTATATTCACTATAAATACAGGAGTATAAAATGCTTCAGCGATGAGAAAACACACTTGCCTTTGAAGGGTGTAGGCATGGGAAAGGCAAGCGGATTTTCTTTATTTTTGACCATAATAAAATTTTCTGGGCTTTGCACCCCCGCTCAATCTCATTTGGCCTCTTGGAGCACCATAAGAGAAATAGCACCAGACACCTGAAGGCTCATTCAACACTCATAGGAGATGAGAGAGAGAATTTATAGATACAGTGGGTGAGATTTCTCATATAGTCTGCTTCATCTCTACCACAATTTTATCAAAAAATATACTGACAGTCAAGGTGAGTGGTTCCCACATGAGATAAAGACAAATATATGTATCATAAACAAACGACCCTAAATTGCCTTAAAGTAAAAGGTATAGAGGCAAGCTCTGAGCTCCTCAGGAATCATTCTGTTGTTTGAATTTCACATTACGCCATGGATCTTAATAAAATTAGTCCCCTAATTTCAACTGGACACGAAGGCTAAACAAACCAATTCATATGGGAAAATCGCTCATCAGCGTTCCCTCCAGAGGACTGGTGGAAGTGATGCTTTTGTTAGTGATGCAAAGGGAGAAGCTCCCCTTATTCCTCAGGGCACAGACCAAAATATCCCTCAGAAATCAGTGTCTCGGGGAGCCCAGGGAGGTGGTACTAACCATGCCAGACTCACATGGCCAGCAGCTCCCACAGGGCCATGGGCATCCTGCAGACCTTGCCCTGCCACAGGTCCAGTGGTCCCTGTGTTGGTGCCGTGCAGACCTGGACCTTCCCGGGGCTGGAAACTGCTCTGCCAGTCATGAGTGACCAAACCCAAAGCTTTTCAGCTGTGCACAAGACCCCTAACAGTTTATATTTAGTATATTTAATTTTAGGGAATATCTTCAATTTTTTGCAAAAGTATTTTAATGCCTTTTTGCTTTTTTTTATCTATCACCTTCATTATTATTTAATCCCAGCTTGGCTGCTACCTGTAGAGTTGGTGAAGTGCAGATATAGGAGCTTTTTTCCCTGAAATTATTTAAACTAGATTGGAAAGATCCTGGAATAGATTCTACACAAGACTTTTAGAATTCTTATTCAATAAAGCTGGTCTCGGTTTCAGTGGACGGTAGTAAAGAACAAACAGTGGGCCTGGCTTTGCTCCCACTTAGCTCAAAGGGATATTGCTACTGATGAAGCCTCATCCTATATCAGAGACTATAGCTCCACTGAGGCCATGAAGATCATTATTAAATCAATGAGGTACCCGGTAAAGATCTGATTCACTGTGTTTAATAGTACCTGGGTCACAAGCTACCATTATCTTTCAACATGAAGACTTTTAAGAACCGCTAAGGAGCTTACCTCAAACTCAGAATTAGGTATCTTTGCTGAAGAGTTGAATGTAATTATGATTTTAGAAAAGATACTTAATATATCCAGTGGAGGAAATTCAGTAATTTGTTCTGTCAACTGTGAGAAGAACTTCAGTAGAAAACTATTTCATCTGCCCCTGCTTGAGATGATATATTTTATTTGAAATAATTTCCTCGGTCTGTGTCTGGAGGGTGAAAACTGACTTGTTCTTATTTATCTTTCTTTTGGGGCTGCATGTATTTCAGACTCATGAAAGTGAGCGACTGATAGCAGTTAAGCGAGGCAGAGCATTGGCAGGTGAGTTCAGAGCTTCCACACCGCTGCCAATGTGTCTCCACTGCAGCCCCAAATACCTCTATATTCTAGGGAATAGCCAGTCTTTAACAGGCATTGCCACTTTTAAAATACCAATAACCGTGATCTATGACTTGGCTTTCCTATGGAATGGCAACTAGATTGGTTTCAAAACTACTTCTCCCCTATCTGCATTAAGAGTTTGTTGAACACCCTTTGCTGCAATATCCAAATGCTAATTCAGACCATTAATCCCCAAGCACAGGCACTGAAATGCTGGGTGCCCACGTGGTGGTAGTGCTCCGAGGGACAGCGGGGGAGTCAGAGATGTGCCTTGATTTAAATGACAGCGGGGAGCAATGCAGCACCACCAAACAGCAGCAACAATGGAAAGTATAACTCGTTTCATGCTGATAAATTGCACCTTTCAGAGCTTAATAAGAAGCCAAAGTATGTCTAAAATGGAGATGGAAACATGGATTTCCAAAACTTACATCTTGTGGTGGGTACATCTGCAGGTAGGTACTTCAAAGGATTTTGGTTTAATTCTGCCCTGTAGTTTCTCTAGCAAGACCTAGAGAAAAGGTTGAGCTTGTTTTTGTGCTGGGACAGCTGAGCCCAGACGCACAGGCGCTGCTGAGATGCATCTTGGGGACCATTTTCCGGTAACCACTGGATTTAGCCTTACATGATACGCTATAGCTTAAACAAAACTCTACGGTAGTTACAAATCTACAAAAGTTTCAATTGTACTGGAAACACCAACACAACTTTATAGTAGTATCCTGAAGACACCGCTACGGCTCACGGCCAGGAAACACAGCCACGCGTTACAGAGACCTGAACATCATTTGGTTACGTTAGCTCTGGGTTTGGAGGTTTGGGTTCTCACTGCATTGAAAATTCATGTCATGCTGTTCCTCACAACCCAAGTTCTCAAAGAATAAAGAACAAATAAGATAATATATATTCCCTATGAATCATAAACTATCAGTTTTCAGTACAACCAACAGCCCAGGTTCTCAGAGAATAAGGAAGAAATAGGATAGTATTTATCCCCTATGAATCATAAGATATCACTTTTCAGTGCAACCAATCGTCTTTCATCCACGCTCTCCTCAGAACAGATTTTATACAGTACATGAAACCAAAGGTTGTTGGGAATCATAAGGCAGAGATGAATCAGTTAGGAAGAACCCATTAAACATGAATCCATGGAAATCCTCCTTTTTTGTTGTTAAATATGCCTACAATAAACGCTACAGTGTGACTTGCAATTTCCTCAAGTTCCTTTTCTCAGAACAATGATGGTTGGCAGCTGCTCAAACTGCTTCAGTAAACTTTGCAAGATAGAAAGCAATTTAGTTTCCCTTTAAGACTTCATTGCTAAAGTTATGCTCATTGATTTCCAGCCTCATAATTAAAATTCCTCATTAAACATGCCTGACAGCTGAATGTGATTCCTTTTACCTGCAACTGCTACCTTTTTTTTTTTTTCCTTGTGATACCATTTCATTACAAAAGAACAATAGATTTCCTTTCAGGGTAATATAAGGGCACAGTGAGTAATGTACTTTGTATCCTACAGAAGGCCTAATATTGTTAATTTGCTAAATCAATTAAAAGAAACCACTTTGGAGAACACTGCAAGTCTTGCATATGGATCACATCAGCTGTAATGTGCAGGAGTTCAAAGGCTGGCATTTCGCCCCAGTTGGCACCTAACAGTTTACTCCGATCCAGGGAATTTGGCTCTTGATTTCAAACAAATGCATCCTGAAGGCTTAAGGCCAGGAGTAGCTCCGTGTGATTTATGTTTCATACTTTCTCATAACAGAAAACCTAAAGAGCTAAAAAGAAGGTTGTTATTATGGGGCATTTGCTGCAATGTACATGTAAATATAGAATTACTCAGTTGCCCTGTGCACCTTGTGTTGTTTAATATGAGTTTTTCCTCTGTGTGGTTGTTTGATTCCTTAAAATTACTCTTCCTCCTCCTCCTGCCAGCTCTGGCAATGCAAGGTAGCAATAACCTGTTTGTAAATGGTTTTGCCTGCACCTGAACACAACACTCACCTTTCCCAGCAGGAGATATTTGCCCCAAAATATGCAAAAATATATGCAGGAGAAAGTACTGGCTGCACTGGAAACATCCCGCAGAACCCCAGCTATGGGAACAGGCACTGGGCTGGGGGAACCTCATGCTGTCAGCTCACAGCTCAGCGTCAACCCCATCACCTGCTGGCCGTCATGGGAGAGGGGAAGGCTGTGGGTGAATGGGTGGATTTCCCCAAGAGCTGAGGGGTATTTATGGGGTTAGTGGACCTAACCTTGGCAGAGGCTGACGTCAGGCACCTTCAGAGCACCCCAGGATTTCTTAGGCTCAATCACTTAGCAGAGAAGAAACTCCCTAATCATAAAATTAGCAATGGGAGAATTTTAAAATGACAGATTTAAATTTGCAGGCATTGTTAAAACATTAAGTATTGCCTAATATGCCAGGTTCCTGGTGCAAAACGCATCGCCAAAGCCGATTTAGAAATGAAAACAGGGGAATAGATCACTGCTTACAGAACAATTAATTGTTCTGCAGTTTAAGAGAACAATTAAATTATGTCTATGGCTTTCCAAATTCCAATTTACCAATCTAGCCATACAGAGAACCAGATACTGTATTAGTGGAGCACTACGTAATTAGCAACATATTGTGATGCAGTACTGCAATCCAGTGTCTTTTCGTGAAAAGAAGTAAGTCGTATGTGTGTGTGCTGCTGGTCCCCAAAGTTGGTAAAGCCCAGCACTGCACAGATTTGCTCTCATGCACATAAACATAATGCTTGTTTATAGCAGTGCCCAGTGACAGTTAAGGTGCTGTCAGCATTTTCATTACAAACCCTATTTTTTCTATGGTTTATAACCTGATTTATTTTTTTTTTTTCCAAAAAAATGTGGATGTAATACTTAGGGACCCAATAGTGTGAATATTTTAAGTCACGCTAAGATGAAATTTGGTACCACAGGCTGTGAACGCAAAAGTGAGGGATATTCATTCTGCAAGTGGCTACAGAAATAAAAGCTTAAGAAGAAAACTACAAATGAGTGTTCAGATATGCTAGGTTAATGACAGATATTGCTAATTTTTTCAGGTTACAGATGTGGTCTGTTGGGAGGCAGCAATTACTGCTGCCACTTGTCCTTTCTTTGAAAATTGTCCACTAAAAAGATTTCAGGAATGCCCAAGTGAAAAGATACCATTGCTCTTGCTACTGTAAAAGTACAGAGGTTGTGTATGAGATAGAAAAAACATTTCAAGGATTTCGAGCATAAGTACTATCAAAATTTTGATTGACATCAGTGAGGCTGGGACTACACTCACGGGCTGAGATTTAAGCATTACGCACCATGAAAGACAGACTGGAGTATTGGCAGCATTGCACTGCAGACCCACCACAGCAATACAGTATGTGTTTCTTCAGGACCAGTCGTGGGCAGGATCAAGATAGGTAAGGGGTAGGTTCAAGGTAAAGAGAACAATGACCTGAACCTCTCCCTAGGATTTTTATTTCCAGTGCACTAGGAGATGCTAAGAGCGGCTCAGGAGATGTTGGAACAGCAGACAGAAGAGATGGGACTGCTACAGTGATGATGAGACAGAGCAGCCCCAGAGGCTGCTGGAGAAGGGAACATTGTCCCTTCTTCCACAACAACTGAGAGACCATCAGGTCTCTTATTTTGGAGTGTGAGTGTCTTGCTGAGGAGCTATTTGGCTGTGTCTAATGTGGGTGATCCTGCAGTATATCAGGGAAGACACAGGACATATCCCACGTCTCCGCTCTTTGTTTTACTGGAAAGGAAATCTGACTGAGTGGTCCCCTGGGAGCCACAGGATGCTCCACTGGAGACCTGATAAAGCCAGCCTTACAGGAGGCACCTTAAGCTGCATAAGTACCAAGACATTCATTCTGACTTCCTTGACGGATAAACTCACCAGCAGCCCCAGCACATGCTGGTGGAACAATCCTGGGCTTGTCTCCCTTTGAGGACACAGAAGGTTGTAAGAGACTAAGAGAAAAGTTGACCAGAGGCAAATTGCCCCTTCCAAGCAGTATCTATGCTAAATAACCATCCAGATTGTCACATCTTTTGAGGAAATGTGGTGCAGAAGCCCCTCGGTCAGGAGTGGATTTGCTCTTGAGTCAACTCTCCTTCGGACCTGCAGTACATCAGCTGTGCATCCACTCACAGAGATAGGAAACATCAGAGGGCAAAGTAAAAGTGTGAATGCTCAGAAAGCCTCAGAAACCATCCCAGTCCCCAACTCCTCAGATTATTTTTTCCCCATAGAAAAACATATTTCATAAGAACAAATGAGAAGTAGAAGGGGAGGACAAGAAATAAAGGAGCAAAGGAGGTGGGTGAATCTTTACAGGCTCATCTCTGACTGTTCCTGAGAATTATTCATTTCCTGGAGCCGTGTCCATGGGAAATGATACAGTCACTGCTCTTCGAAATATCCAAATGTACAACACATGAGGGAGTTCTCTCTCTTACGACATCATTCGCATTTTTGAACTCTATATCATCCTTATGCTTTAGGAGACTCTCCTCCCAAAGTAAACAAATTTTGGTGGGGCTCAGTGGAAATCTTTTGTGGCAGGCAAAGTGATTTTTAAAAAATGGACATTTGGGAAGAAAAACCTACACTTTGGAACAGGCCCACGTCAATCAAATGAACATAATATATTTAAATTGTTCATGGCCTCAATATCTTGTCATTAGCAGGAGGGAAACACAATTTTTGAAGGTGAGCCTTGGCACCCAAATCCTTCATTAAACTCTGTCAGTTCTTGAAAACATCTGGATGTATTTTATGCAACTGAACCATGCACATGAGAGCGAACCTGGATCTGCGTTTATCTGCACCAAATCAGGATGCACAGCAGTTCTCAACAGGATCTTCAGACCTCGTCTCTCCATAGGATACTCTTTGCTCTCAGGACCCTCCAGCCGCCATTTTCCTATTTATTATCCAGCCCTCTGTTTCATTTCCTTCTTGCCTTCAGAATCCGTGTACCTCTCAGAAGACATTAAATGCCTCTCCCAGTGCAACCGACAAACATTGAGGCTTTTAAGGGCTGTTACCATAGAAGTACATGGGATGTATGCTGGTCTAGGGGCAGAAAACAGAGCCCAAGGAGCATGGAAAACTTCTGTGCTGGGACAGACAGGGGAATACACTGACTTTGGGGAAATCCTCCTTTTCTGATCCATTTCTGTGCCTCAAGCACAAAGACATGTTTGTTCATAGTACTGAGACATAAATAAATTAATCACAAATTAGAGAGAATCAAAGGTGAATTTGATACACAAGCATTTACTAAGGAAAATCTGAAAGAGGTGGCAAACACAACTCTAGGCAAAGATTTTAAATTAATTTCAAAGCAGATCTGTCCTGGAAAGTAATTGAAAACATACCCAGCCATATAGGAGCTTTGCCATTCCTACATGAGACAACCCCAAAACACTCCATATGGGATCCTGACCAGTCATGTGACTTTTGGTACCCACATGATGGCACTAAAATGGCCTATTAGATTTACAGTGTCATTAACCTTCCAAAATAAAATGAGAGTCTGCTCTGGTGAAAGAAGAAAAAGTAAAGGAAAAATAAAAGGAAAAATAAAAGGAAAAAGAAAAGGAAAAAGAAAAAGAAAAAGAAGAAAAAGAAAAAGAAAAAGAAAAAGAAAAAGAAAAAGAAAAAGAAAAAGAAAAATAAAAATAAAAAGAAAAAGAAAAAGAAAAAGAAAAAGAAAAAGAAAAAGAAAAAGAAAAAGAAAAAGAAAAAGAAAAAGAAAAAGAAAAAGAAAAAGAAAAAGAAAAAGGAGCCTAACTGCTGCTGGGTTTTGGGTAACCAGTCCGTGAGGAAATGCTGACAGGGGTCACTGTGGCATAATCTTTCATTCAGCCCCAAAGCTGTCACATCCTCCCCAGATGTCTGAAACACAGATATAAATTTTCATTATCCGGCAGAATAGGGGCAGAGGTACACAAAATGATTTTTTTTACCAATCAAATTATAGCTCATTGCCAGATTATGTGTAAACACTAATTTTGTGAAGTTTTCATGTGGTCATTTATCTACACCCACATTTAGTAGCACAGCTGAAGCTGAAAAAAAAAAAAGAAAGGTTTTCCAAATTAAATTATTGTCTTCATAATCAAGTTGAGGACACATAAAAAACTGTATAAAAAGTTAATACTATTATGGAGAAATTTTATCTTACCCAACTAAACAGTAAGATCACAACATTTTTTTCCGGGAAGCAAAAAGGATGCACCCCTTTAAAAGGACCAGAAAAATTTGTTGTTGTATAAAGGCTAAACCTGAGGTCTTTCATAGAATCCCGGAATGGTCTGAGTTGGAAGGGACCTCAAAGCCCATCCAGTCCCACCCCCTGCCCCGGGCAGGGCCACCTTCCACCAGCCCAGGTTGCCCAAAGCCCCGTCCAACCTGGCCTTGAACCCTTCCAGGGAGGGGGCAGCCACAGCTTCTCTGGGCAGCCTGTGCCAGGGCCTCACCCCCCTCACAGGGAAGAATTTCTGCCTTAGATCTGATCTAAATCCACCCTCTGTCAGTTTAAAACCATTACCCCTCATCCTATCACTACCTACATGCCCTTGTAAAGTCCCTCCTCACCTTTCCTGTACCCCCCTTTAAGTACTCTGAGGTCTCCCCGGAGCCTTCTCTTCTCCAGCTGAACCCCCCGACTCTCTCAGCCTGTCCTCACAGGGGGTGCTCCAGCCCCCTGATCAACTCTGTGGCCTCCTCTCGCCCCACTAGAGCAGGCCCGTGTCCTTCTGATATTGGTGGCCCCAGAACTGGATACAGCACTGCAGGGGGGATCTCACAAGAGTGGAGTAGAGGGGGTGACTCCCCTCCCTCGACCTCCTGGTCACGTTTTTTTTGACACAACCCAAGATACATTTGGCTTTCTGGGCTACAAACATACATTGTGAGGTCACATTTTGCTTCTCATCAATCAGCACCCCCAAGTCTTTCTCCTCTGGGCTGCTCTCAGTCCACTCATTGTCCAGCCTATATTTGTGGATGGGATTGCTCTAGCCCACATGCAAGACCTTGTTGAACCCCATGAGGTTCGCACGGGCCCACCTCTCAAGCATGTCCAGGTCCCTCTGGATGGCACCCCTTCCTTCCAGCTCACTGACCACACCACACAGCCTGGTGTCATTGGAAAACTTGCTGAGAGTGCACTCGATCCCACTGCCCATGTCACCAACAAAGATGTAGATTTCTTTAAAATCTCAGTATTTTTCCCAGGTTGACCGTTACTTAATTTCCAGCATAGACTCATGTCAGGGTGCAGCTGAGCAACTTAGGAGTTCTGCAGCAGATGCATGGCAGGAGCAGAGCTTGGGCACCACTAGTCAAGGACTTCAGTGGACAGTTTAACCCATGACGAGAGCAAAATGAGATTTCTGCTACACGAACCAAGGCAAACAAACAGTTTACAAGTGAAAATGGAAATGTATATGTTATGGAAAAATGAAATGATTTGTGTCATAATATTTTATGATACTTCAAGGCAAATTCAACTAAGTATTAGAAACATCCATGTCTCCTAGGCTGTAGGTGGCTAAGACATACTTCTTACTTCATTGACCACCCCTGGTGACAACACACACTGGCTAACTTGATAGTTTGAACAGGTAAAATATTCTTTACAGGTAATTGTTCTGTGGCAGTATAGAAATATACACTTTGGTCATGCTCTCTTTTCAAAAAAGCTGAACAAATAGTTTTTCTGGTCGCTTAGTGCACAAACCAAGGGAAAGTTACAAAAATGCCATGTTTCCTTTTTCCTTGTATGCAAAACAATGATATTCATATTTCTTCGTGTAAGACAATGACACTAATACTACTTTATGTCACATGGAAACTGCAAGGCAGGATCCCTGAAAGGTCTTTGTGAAAGGCTGGTATGCTCAGAAATGCAAAGCCTACAGCATTATCTTGTTTATTATCTTGTTTTGGGACTGTACCAAATGCTCTGCAAGTCTGGATCACTGTCACCCTGTTATGATGAAAGAAGTGCCTTCGGTTATGCACTACTCCGGAGACACCAGATTAGAGTTCAAAGGCTATTTCTTGCATTAACAGTAAATGCAGGAATTTTGAAGCAAAGTGATATACTTAGTGTGATCTTTTTCATATCACTTCGCTATTTAGCTCCATAACCGCTTTGCAGTAGTCAGAGCTACTGTTTGAACCTAAGCTCCCTATGAGTTGAAAGTTTGGGGCACGTTTATTGGATAACCCAGATTCTTTTCTATTAACCATCAGCAAACACTTTGTATATGTCACAAGCCTCCCGTTCCCTTCCAAGAGACTTGGATTTGATGGAAGGAGAAAGAAAAACATGACTATTATAAATTTAATACATCCCCCGGAAGAAGTGAAGCCTGTACAACTCCAATTTCAAACAAGGGATACTGAGAAAACTCAATATTCTCATTTAATCTGGGAAATTCCACTTGGAGAGGGAGTTTTATGGATGTTGAGAGCCAGATTTCCCGCTATAACACTCTGGCAGTGGCTTTCTCCTATATTGGACTCAGGCAAAGCTGACAGAGCCAGCTTGGCCACCTCCCTAAAATGGTGCTCCCCACTCTCCCACAAGAAAGTACCACATCAAAAGCTGCCCCAGCCGGAGAACATCAGGAAACGCGTTTGGGCAAGAGGCGTCTAAGCAACCCCACCCCCAGATCACACTCCCTGTGTCCAGGGACCTCTGTCTTGAGCCTACGATTTTATTAAAAAATCCCACAACAAATTCTTGCCTTTGGTACTATGCAACCAGCGTGCAAAATTATGTTGAGTCTGCTTTAAATTAAAACAAAAGTTGTAGCAGATAGGATCTCTGATACATATTAAGTTGCTTTTCTCATCTGAGATTCTTCCTCAAACAGCTAAAAACAATTAGGATAAATGAGTAGATATAAAGGTCAGCAGTAGAAACAATTCTGGGAAAACCAGATAGCTCACTGGATAGTTCCTTTACTTCCGTCACCGCAGAATGAATAGATACAAGTCCAAACGCACTCCCAGCAATCTGATTAGAAAGATATTCAGAGGTCCTAAATAGCTTTTGTGGTTTCATCTTTTTTATTTTTTTTCCTAGCTGAATTGCCTCTGTGCTGCTGATCTGCCACAGATTTGGCGAGGCTGAGGATCTGCTGTAGCAGAAATGCTTAGGGTGTTTTTGCTGTCTTATGGCAGATGGTGCCAGAGCCTGTACGGGAACACCGACATGTGGCATTCTGGCACGTGAATGTCATTCCTTAGGACTATTAGTCATCCGCGTAATGTCTAATGACATCACTCTGGAAGGAAATAGAACAAGAGAAAAATCAATGGACAGCAGATACCTACCTATTATGAACTATAATTGTGCATTTACCAGTCTGCCAAGCCATAAATCTAGTAGTTTAAAACCCATTTTAGCATACATTCATATATGTTAGGAGGCTATTAACACAGGGGTGAATTATAGCAAACAGGCTTCTAAGCAGAGTCGGGATATGTATTTTTTTTAAATAATTATAGCGTTTCAGCACTGTAGTTAAGACTCAGAAAGACTTTGTATTCCACGAGCTTTTACCCCTAACCAATCACAATGGCAATGAATAAATCGTCTCAGATTGCAACTTTCCATCCCTAAACTTGTTCTTCGTAGCAAGTATTGATCATGGGGGCAATCCCTCATTAGGAACAACTAGGAAATAATTGTTGTATTGGGTTAGGGCCAGACTCAGTTCTTACTGAAATGAGTGCAAGCCTTTTCACTACTTTTATTTTGTGTTGGATTAAATCACTTAAAATTCCCAACCCCAAAATGGAGAGGTTAGCAAAGCCTGAATTAGGCCTCCAGAGATGTTTGGAAGAGTGTTTGCCTTGGCCAACAGTCAGTGTTAATAATTCAGGCTGATGGAGGAAAGAGCCACTGCAAATGGCAGATCACACACCAACAGATTATTAACAATTGTGCAAATACTTCTTCTGTGGTAGCTCAGAATAAACTCTTCTTCTCATAGCAGTGGTCTGTCATGTAAGAAATCCTTAATAGGTTTTGTATGAGAAAATAATAATGATTTTTGGTTAAAAAAACCCAGTTTTTAAAATACTCATTATGATGAAGAATTCGTGGGAAATGGGTTTTAAAACACCAGAAAGACTTACTAATGATAGAGAACAGATACCCATGGAAATTAGTATATGGTCACAATACCAACCAGAAAAGAAAAAGTAGTAGTACTGCAGGAAAACTCAACTTTAAATGCAATATTGTATCCCTCATTTACCCAGTTGAGTCTACCATAAATACCAAAGATCTTTGGACAGCATATGGAGAGTGCTGCTTATGTGCACATGATTCTTATTGCAGCGGTTGACTTGGGTTCAGCCCTAACACTTCTATAAAACATAAGTTGCAATCCCTAAGTATGTTAGTATGCATACATATGGGGAAACACAAAACTGTCCTCTTCCATTTTCCTCACACTGCAGCCCATAGTTACCATCTTAGAAAACCCTTAAACAATAAATGCATACTCCACATAGTCTTCTGCCAAATGGCATAGGGTTTTTTCTGGATAATGTATTAAACTGCTTTAACTCAGAACAAAGATAATTTAAGGCTTCAGGAATATATTTTTGGCCTCTGCAAAACTGTAACCTCTGATTTAATCAATTTTCAGTCAAATTCCTAAAAATGACAAAGAAACTCCAAAAGTTCAAGGTGATTTTAGTACAATTCTTTCACCTTTTTTTTTAATTCTGCAGTCGATTTTGCCAGTGCTATCATGCTGCTCACGTAAAGGTGGTAATCAACGGTCTCAGAGTGAGATGAAATGACTTCAAAAAGTCTACTACACTTTTAAAGACAATTACAATAACACATATGGGAAGCTTATCAATCACAGAAATAGAAGAGTAACTCATACTTATGTGAATAACAAGAAAAAAGGTGGTGAGAAATCAGCTGAAGTTTTTAGGAGACGTTTCTCTGGTCCTTCAGGAGAGGATGCACTAAGTGTTATGGTGGGTGCCATAAAAACAGGTATTTGTACAAAACATAATATTTATCTTTATTGCAGCATTCCTTTCACAAAGGGTAGAAAAAGAAGAGAAACTTTACTATAAATTTCACTGCTGCTGGAGGTACGTGGGTTGTTTTTCGTGACACCCACTCTATTTTTTCTGTTATTACATGATCTTCCCCTTCACACCACAGGACCGAGCGCACAGCCTCCCCGCACACCCAGCCTCTTCCTCCCAAATACTTACCGCAGATTAATGATGTGGTGCAGGGCCTATGGCTGACAACATGTGCATGAACTCAGTTTCCACATGGTTAGCCAGAATATGAATGCTTGCTTTTGGGGCCAACCATTTAACAGCAATAAATATTTACTTGCAGTATATGAATTCCTAAGGTCATTTTGCAGCTCTAGCAGTTGCATTGCTGACTAAGTCCTTCTCTTACGGATGTTTCTTTGTGAAAGACATCATCTAGTTTTTAAATTTTACTTTTTCGTTAAAATGTAGTGGGGAGAGTTCTTAATCGGGCATGTTGATCCCCAGAGCCAGTCATTTTTTAAATCACACCAAATTTATTCAGAATCCTAAATACAAATGGAGGAGTTTAAATTCTGGCATCCATTTTTAAAACGTTTGGTGCGTTTCCTAACAGTTCTCATCACCTTTTTTCCAAAAGCGAATCCTACCCTGAACCTTTTCATAGGTTTTCAGTGCCTGACTCAAGCATGAAAATCTCCAGGATTACTTCAGCTTCTGCTCATATCAGCAACCATATCTGCATCCTAACGAGGCAGCACCTCTTCTATCATGCCATGTCAAGACTGTTTCACAGCTGTGAGATATTTGGAAAGTATAATTGATATTTTTGTAATACACCAGCTCCAGTCTTCGAGTCTGTTATTTGCTCTCTTTCCAAAGCATGCTATGAGTGAACGACAACAAGCATTTTCTTGGGAGCCAGTTTTAGCAGCTGGGAGACTGATTCTACAGGACCTGGAGACATCAGACAACCCAAACATTGTAGGATGGAGCAAAATGCCAAAAGCAGAGAGAGAAATATCTTCTGTAAATAGGCAGTAGAAAGGATTTCTGAAAATTTTGGCTTGTGCTTTCCCATTATTGAACTGCTCCTGACATAACAGTTTTATAATTATGTAAACATAGAACTCAAGAGTTTGATCCAAATTCCTCTGAAAGACTCCTGTTAACTCCAGTGGCCCTTACATTAGCCCCAAAAACTCAGAGACAGCAAATTCTTGGGATATGAGCAGCATCACCTCCAGCATGCAGAGGCATTCCCAGCTTGTGGGATACTACTGCTATTCTTGTGTTACTGAAATTAGAAAACAAACATACCAATGTGATATCTAATATTTCCAGTCGATAAAAAATACAAATTCCATTTTGCTCCAGTCTTTTCCAGTTGCCAAGATGGGAAACAGTTTTATATTTTCCTCTAACTCCTCAAAATTTATTCCAATCCTTTCTAGATTTTCTACAAAGCCCTTAAATGCAGGTCACTTTTTAACAAGCTCTCAACCTTTTGGCACCTTTTGTTCCTTTTCAGATCATTTTGATATTTTAGCTATTTCCTGGCCTGCTTTCAGTAGTGGTGTGCAGGTTTTCATATTCTGAGTTGTAAATAATTATGCTCTGTGGTCCCAGATTTGTCTTCGACATTCCAGCCAGGATGAGATGGGCCAAATCATTTCCTGTTTTCTAAATACAAATGATAAATGCCCATATTTGACATAGCTTTCAGTAGTTTTCATGCTGGAAACTTTCCTGATGCTTCTCTCAGTGCATGATATATAAGGTGTTGTGTTTTATTGTGTGAATATCTCAGCGTTCTGCTTCAATGGACAGCATCTTTTTTTCAATGTCTTGGGCTTTTTTTTCTTTCTAGAGAGTCAAAATGGTTTGCCAGTTGGAGGATTTAATATTCTAATAGAGGGCAGGAAGCAAGTAAAGCTATGTGACAGAGCAGACACTGCTTGCAGCCTAAGCGTGGTGAAGGACAATAATTATCACTCCACGGGGAGTGATTAGACCCACTGAAGCTTGAGTGATTACCCTTTCCTTTGCTGACCCTATAATCAGACCTGACTCTCTAAAGTTATGTGCAATTTTTAGAAGACAAAATCTTAAGGAAGGCACAAGTAGTTTTCACATACCGTATGCACTATCAGAAAATTTCAGAGGCAGAAGTGACAAAGGCAGACATCTGCTGTAGAGGCTTCTTTATATTGTACATATAGCATTCAACTGATGCTATCTGTGCAGTAACCTCTAAATAATTAGTAAGAAGAAAAGAAAGAGAGTAATGCAGCAGGACAGAGCAACAGACAATACTAATAAAAAGTCATTATTTACCAGCAGTGTCACAGATTGCATAGGCTCTTCTCACAAGGAAAAAAAAAAAAAAAAAAAAAGCACTATCTTAGGCAGTGGTCTTGCCAAAATATTTAACAAACACTAGAGGTTTTCACTAGCAGTGAGTGGAGTGAACAGCCAAAGCATACTAGCAAGAATAAGAAAAGGAATCAAAATAGAATTTCAGCTTACAAGAAGCCATAAGACAAGCCAGTTTGTTTTCAGTCTTTTGTTCCTATAATATCAATTATTTATTCAGCAACATAAGATAGGAATTGAGAATACAATTGTTCAGGGAAGTCAAAATGTTCCCATTCACCAATTGCTTTAGTCAGTGCACTGAGGGAAAAGCGTAGCCTGCATCACAGATAAACTGCATTGCATTTACCACTTTGCCCTTACCTCACTTCCTTCTGACAACAAATCTAGGGTGAGCAGATAAGATTATAACCCATCTGCTCCATTTTAGAGTGACAGGTGTATACCTTTCCAAAGCCAAAATGCAAAAGCTCTCATTCAGCTCAAAGGCTGGCAGGGCTATGTTTATGATAACTTCCCCCACCCCAAGCATACAGAGCATTTTAGCTGCCCTGTAAACTCTTCATTGTTAACCCTAAAAGAGCATAATGACATAAAGATGAAAGTGTACAAGGCACTGAACGCACTTGGGAGATAAGTCTGTCAAGTATCTGTAACATCAGAACAGGCTCTACGCAGCCTGTAAGAGCATCCTCCAGTCTTTTGGTACCTGCTTGAAACATGCTGAAATCATGATCTTAGAGCCTGTCAGTCTGCAAGTCTAACTTGGGCTCAAATACTTCCTTGCCAAGATTAGGAGAGTTGGTAGGGAACATAATATTTGGCCAATTTAGAACACTTGACAAGTTAGACCTGGGCGGGGGAGATGTTTCAGATTGGGATGCCGTTGCCAGTATTTCTACTGACTCCAGAGATGCTCAGATCATGGCTTTCAACCCCAATTTCTGAGAGACCCTCCAACAAGTAATCACAACCTCTAGTCTCAGTTAAATACTTGTACGAAGGTAGACAAGAAGCATTTGTCTTATGTCTTGACTCAGGACCTTAGCAATAGCCAGAGAGAATGAGAAAGAAAATCTGTTTGGATGAAAAAATCTTAGCTCTGTTTAGGTGAGGAACAAACTGTGCTACTGTTTCATTCTTCTTTTGCCATTAACTCTGTTATCATATTGCTAGCAGTATTTCTCATTTCAACCTGCTCGCCATATGTGCATATGCTACTAATTGCTTCTTTTTGACAATATCATCTATACGTGCACACCATATTGCCATTTTTATCACTCTAAGCCTATTAATGGCCAGACTTATAGCTCCCAAAGGAATTAATATTAACCAGCTCTCTAAATATTGTTCATGTCTTTCAAAAACTTCTGTCTTTTAGAGTCTGACTCTGGTTGTGTGTAATTGGGCTGCTGTATTTCATCCTCTGGGGCCTGGAGTCTTAACTTTTGAAAGTGTAGCTCAACAAAATTTATGAGAGTAATATTAATACCCAGGAAAGGCAAAACTTAGGAAAAGTAAACAACTCTTTGGTCGTAGATGTTTGCTTACCTAGGGTCAAAATCTGCCCTCAGATATACATGTGCAAGTTCAGCAGGTCCCATACATACAGATTTCTGTGGAAAGAATTTGGCCTTAGATGACTTCAGAGGTTTCTTTGTCAGCCCTATTTCCCAGAGAACACTGAACACTCCTACGTGTATACACCAAGTTATACTTTTCTGCTAGAAAGAAAACAGTTGTAAGGAGATACTCATTTACCAGTGCTCAGAGAACGTGACAGAATTTTGACTAGGAATTTTATACCTCTAGTTAGGCTTAAAAAAATAAATGGTATTAACATGCCACTCAGCAAACTGTCCCCACACTGCTGGGAACCATGCAAGGCAGATAACACATGTGTAGCAAGTGAGCACAGTGATGTGATTCACTGTAATTCCAAACAAGACAACCACTCTTAAGAATAAATAAGACTCCACGTAATTTGAAGTAGGGGAATACTGGCCAGCAGATGACTGTGCCCCATGGAAGAAACATGAAATTAACATAATTAAGGTGTTTTAAATTAATTTCATCCTATACCTCTGTATTGTGAGGCAGAGAAGGACTTAAAATGTCATACATGTCATCGTGAGCCCTGGTGGTGAATGTAGATGGGTATAGCATGTTCTCTTTGAAAACCCCAATCTGGAGCACCTAGGAGGGTCTGGAGGAGGTCGGCCACTTTGCTCAAAGAAGTAGATTACTCCTGCACAGCCACAGGAAAGCTATTGTTGGAGTCAGATGTTTAATGATTAGATGTTGAAAACCTCAGCACTGTAGCACCTAAATCCTTCTGTGGAGCAAGGTTGGTCTCAAAGACCAACAGATGGTCTTCTACAATTTTTAACCTCTTTTGCGTAGAATCATACAATGGTTCAGGTTGGGAAAGATCTTTGAAGGTTATCTAGTCCAACCCCTCTGCAATTGCTCTTAATCAGCATAAATGTCAATTTTCTAGGAAGCCTGTGAGTAGACATGGGTCAGCATCAAGATCTTGATCTCTTTCATCATTTCTGAGGTGGGTTGGAAAGTTGGACAAACACTGGGAGGTTGAGATTTAATCTAGAAAGTATGCAGTGATATAGGAAAGGTAAAGTATTTGAGGACTATCAATTCTAGGAACTAAAGTACTGATTTGTGTTCCCCTACTGTCCCAATTAACAGTTGTTTTTTCCTCTTTTTTCTGACCAGGAGATGAGTCCCCTTCTTCGGGGCCCAACTCAACAGAAGGAAATTGGAAGAAGAATTCTGGGAGTCTTGTCACTGGGGACTATGGCTCATCATGAGAGAAAGAACACAGTTTAGGAAGGGAAAGAAGGCCACTCATTTATTTTTTTTTTAATATGGAACTTAATTATTGTAATGGTTCTTTTTTACACCATGACAAGGTGAGCCAATACTAACTTTGTTCCACTAGTTAGAGTTCATGTCCTGCATTAAAAAAATGATCTTGTTTTAAGTCTTTCTGAAGAAACAGATGACTGAAGAAAGGAAGGGTGACATTTTTCCTTGTATTTTTTCTTTCTTTCAGGTCATGAGGATACTACAGATTTGTGGCTCTTTGAAACTCAAACAGGACAAAAGTCATCTCAAAAGGGCAGCAAGGCTAAAAGTAGCTGGTTTAGATGAACCGATGTCTTGACCAGAATTGAATTCTGTTCTGTTTCTTATTTAAAAAAAAAAAAAAAAAAAAAAAAAAACAAAAAGAAAGCTTTGCACATACAATTACAGATCCCTAAGGGACAAATCAGGATCCTGAAGTGAGCGTGTGCCCTGCTGGCTCAAGCTGCTGTTAGAAAAGCACGCTGAAATGAGAATCAAATGGAAATTATTGTTCTCTGATGCAACAGTGTTCAAATACAGAACAGTCATCTTGACTGATCACTAGATCAATGTGTACATGTGTACAGGACTGATTTTACATGTTAATACAGCAGAAGAGGTGGGGAGGATGAACTGATACTGACTCATACGACAGAAATAAAACTAGAACTACTAGCAAGGGGAGAGGATCTGACTCCGACTTGTCCTATCCTGATGGCAATTTTGCGAGAAAAGCTCAGAATTCACCTCCATCAATACCTACCTGTGTCCAAGATTGAGTCAACCTCAGTTAGCCTCGAACTGCACCATCACAGCCAGCGCTGCAGCTTAATCTGAGTGGTGCCTGCTCAGTCCATCTCCTGTCCCGAGTCTATGCCAAGGAATGAAATTTCAGCCACATTTTGACGCTGAGGATGTTGGTATGGGTCCACATGGGTGTGTGGTCCGGCCGGCACGCAGGCTGCTCACTTTCATCCACACTGAACCTTTCACTTGACTTTTGACCTTTCACTTGGCACTGTCCTGTCATTTCCTTGGTTTCACAAATTTTAGCCTCTCACTTGACCTGTGAACTGTGACCTTTCACTTGACCTCTGATCTCATAAATTCTGGAAGCTCATACACGTAATTGCGGAACAAATAAACAAAGTGGCCGTGAGACGCTGCTGCTGAATGAAGCCCAAGGAGCTGGGGAGCAGGAGCTCAGCCCCAGCATCCCACTTCACCCCACGGACATGTCCCTTTGTTCCAGCCAGGACTGGCATCTAATCAGTGTGAAAGGCATTGTAATCTGCCACAACAATACATCAACACTGGTGTGTTGTGCTGTGGCAGTGGAAAGGGATGTGGGATCGCACCGCCTCCAACTTTGCTGTGGATGAAAAATACAGTTTAGCAGATCCTCATCCACAAATGTGTGCAAATTAATCATGACCTCTAAAGTCCTGGGAGGATCTTATCAAATAAAATTACCAAAAGGAGTATTATGATTTACCAAAATGCCATAGGCATTGGATCCTCACCACGAGAGGAATCAAACAAACCTCCCTTGAGCCTTTTTCCCCATCTTGTCAATGCTAATCCTAAAGGCTTCAAATGCAAAGCAATGTTCAGCCTTCAATGCAGCGTGACAGCATATGATAAGGAAACTCATGGTAAATCAGCTGTGTGAGATAAAGTTCTCAGCTGTGAACAGGTCTGTCTTTACCAACTCCATAGCAGGGTTTGTACATAGGATGGCAGAAACAGTGGCAAAAATTTCAGATGAATGAAGTTAACTTTCTGCAAAATAAATTAATTTCATGTACAAAGTCATAGGAAAGGTGAAATCTCAGAGTCAGTGGTAGTTTTACATATGAGTAAGGTCTACAGGGAAACTTCAAGCACATACTTCATACATAAGTAACCTAAACGCATGCAGATATTTTAATGGTCTAGTCATTTGTTTTGTCTCACGCTTCCAATTCTTTTCAGCAATCCCCAGATGAAAAATGCAGATGTTGTATGCACACCTTGTGACACTACTAACCCAGAGAAAACCCCAAATATGTGTTTTCCTCTCCTCTTCTTGGCAGAGGGAAAGATCAAGATCAGAAGAAAGCTGTAAAAGAGATTCAAGGACACACTCATGGCTGGTGCCTTGAAAGCAAAAGCAGCTTCTTTTTGGTATTGCAGAGACCTAAACCAGAGCAAGTGGCAAAAGCAGCTCATATGTAGAGTGTAATTGTACATGAGTAGGAAGCAAGGTGACATGGGAGATAGAAGCAGTGCCAATCTGCCAAGCTATTGCAGAGGAGATCTCTAACAGAAAGGAGCTGGAGGACAATTGATTTATTCTGACACATAACGTAATGAACCAGTGCATGCTGTCACTTTACTTGAATCCACTGTGATTTTACATTTTGGAAGCAAACTATTTTAAATTCATGGGAAGAAAAACTGTGCAGAGAAAGCCACCGGGTAGAGAGGATGGTCAAATCTTTGTGCTTCTTCAGTTATAGTTTAAGGTGAAATTTTGCATGTCACATGGAACAAAGGTCTTGTACAAAAGGAGAAGTGCTCCTCACTTGCAGAGAAACAGTTTTTGTGTGACTAATAAAATCGCTTTGCAAAGTCTAAAAGTATATATGTTGCATTTCCAGCTATGCAGTCTCTTCCTCATTAGCCTCTTTAGGGAAACTTCAAGGCTTTTTTGTTTGTTCAGGAAGACTGTCAGATCTAGTGGGGCTTTTCTCACTTATAAAAGCTTGCAGGATAAGCTTCCTGCACAGCTGGCTCTGCAAATCGATGCTGAAGCCTATACAACACTTGCATTTATTCCAGGTCTTTTGTTACATGATTTTTAGTTATCTTCCAGCTTGTCTGGAAATGCCAAGAAGTTGTTATTGGAAGGAAAAGGTGAGTGCTGTGGGTGGAAGGAAGATTATTAATGGACTTTTCTATAGGGCAATCTTCCCACTATGCTTGTTAAATGCTTTCATTAGTGATTGTATCACAGAAAGTAGGGGTGTGTAAACAAAAAGGGCAGAAATTGTTTGACATTAATAATACAAACAGCAAGTTATCTGTCACAAACTCGTCCTTCACCCTTTAGGACTGAGACAGGCTTGTTGAGTGGTGATTAGGGATGACTACATGGTATCAATGAGGCACACCTTGATAAGGGCCAAAGTGTAACTCAGATGAGTGAAGCCAAAAGATTATTCACTCTATTACACAACACATTACTGGGATCTCAGGGACACTATGCACAATTGGGTCACCCATGTCGAATAAAATTCAGACTGGAACAGGTTCACACAATAGGGTTACTCGGACAGACCATCTATGAGAGGGAGCCAAAGGAGTCTGGATTGTTCAGTTTAAGAAAACAGAACCACCTGGTAATTCTTACCCAGCACTGCTTCCCACCAGTCTCGGTGGGAGTAAAGGCTGTTGGCTTCCTGACATTACTGGAGGTTTTGTCCTTCAGTACAATGGGAGCAGAATCAGATCTTGAAGAAGCAAACCAGAATTGGACCCAGAGGAGCCAGAGCTGGGAAATCCCCAGCACATTCTGGTTTGAATTGAGTAGGGCTATAAAAAGCCAATAAAACTCATATTGAAATATGAGCTAAAAGAAGTGCATATTGCTGAATTATGTTGGTCAATACAATTAATTGAGTTTAAGTGCTGGATATATATAATTTTTAAACATGTTTTAATTTAGCCCAAGTAAGTCTATATTGTTTTGTTGTGATTAAACCTGTTTGCTAAAAATCATCTTGCCTACAGAAACAGAGCAATAAAGAGCCGAAGTAACTTTTTCCCACGCTTTGGATTCAGAAGCTCTTTCACTGCAGTGTCAAAAGACTGGAATCCTGCTTCCTGCCCCTATTTTCAATGAACAGCTTAGCAGTGTTTTACTGTCTATATATTTATCAAGCAGAAAGCAAATTATTTTGTTAGACACGTCGTTCTCCTTCCAAGATAAATCTCGAGAGCTAACTTTTATGGAAACCAAGAGGAGAGTCCAAGGAGGCCCACTGAAAGCCTGCAAGCACCTGAGTCCTGTTCGCCTTTTTAAAACTTCCTGAATATGCTCAAAATCCACTTTCATCCAAAACCAAATAAAGCACCATTGCCTGGTTCTCCTATGCTCAGAGCAATTAGAATCTAACAGCTCTAATACACATCTGAATTCCTCTTGCTCCTAGTATTTAAAAGAAATAATTAGTTCTTGTTGCATAAACATTCCCATACACCTCTTGCAGCCCAACTATGAAGATGTTTCATTCAGATCCTCTGCAACAGTATTTCATGTAGAACGGACAGTTGCAGCTTTTAGACACAGTACACAAAGCCACAGTCTGGACGAATATTGGGAAGCCAGTGACTAAAACCTAATGGGAATGTTGCCTGGTGGAAAGTAACCACGAGATTTAGCAAATACATCCATTTTCTTACATCTATTTGAGGTAACGTGGCTGTCCTTAGGAGGGAGATGGACGCTAATTGCACGGCTATCACCAAAGGAAGGCAGATGACTTCTTGAGGCATGAATGGTGGCAGGAGTGGGCCAGTGGTCTGGGCATGAAGGAATCAGCCAAAACTCAGACAACGTATTCTTGATTCAAATTAAGCAGCAATATCTGACTTTGAAAACACTGAGTATCTCTTTTATAGCAAGCAGGAAGAGAACCTGATACAGCTAGGTAAGTTTAATCATTCAAGGATATTTCCTGGGACAATCTGAGTACACAGATACCTAACAGTTTTCTATCGTCTGCTGTTCCTTTAACTCCACTTTCCCCTCTGATTAGAGCTCCAGCTATAAGCAGAGCCATGCCAGGAGGCACAAAGGTCCTGGGCTTGGGTGTGCAGATGCAGTGAAGCATCCACAGTGTGGGGACCAGCGCTGATGCTCAGGGTGGGCACACACGCACACAGACCCCACTCATGGCTGGTAGGTCATGGCACATGGGATTTGGGGTCATCTATGCATCCTCCAAGCCATCCCACACAGACTCCCTGTTTGCCGGGTCCCATCCAATGCATGCTGGCTCTGCTCCTGGCCCTCTGTCTCAACAAGCCTAGTCCTCGCTACAGCACTGACATAAAGTACAAATAAGTTAATGAAACTGCAGAGTTTGGTTTGGTTTTGTTTTTTTTCTATGTAGACCTGGACTATTTCAGCCACGAGCAACGTGAGCAGCCACAGGTGTTGCACTAAATAAAGTAATAGAAAACGTCTCCATTGTAACAGTGGAAGCCCTGTTGCAAAACCCCTCTGCTTTTTATTAATAGTTGGATTCCTTTCTATCAGCAGTCACAACTGCATTTACCTTATTTTTCAGCAAAAATGTTTTGCTAAGAAAAGATCTACTAAAAATTACTACTGCTTTTTGGTCAGTTTGTACTAGAGCAAGCTTTCAATCTTTTCACAGAAGGGGAGAACATAAACTTGTGATTCAGAAAAGAGAGGAAACCAGGGGTTACAAAGGTTGGGAGGCCAAGTAGTATGAAACAGACCCCCTCCGTCAAGTAAAAAACTTGGCAGGATAACTAGAAACAGACCAACCCTAAATCCAAGGGTTCATGAGCAGTAACATAATTAGCTGGAATAAAACTAATATTCTAGTGTTAAATTTCACCTCAACACAGAGCAGCAGTTATTAGGGAGAGACCAGTGAGAATGAGGAAAGATGTGTTTCATTTAAGAAATTTACACCGAGTGGGAAAGCACAAATGGAGTTGTTTCCTAAAAAGCCCATTTGGATGCTCTAAGTAACTCTGGTCGCATCGTCTGCCCTGCTCCGAGGTGGATGCGTTTATCAGCTCTGCCTGAAGTGTCTGGTAAAGCCCAGTCCACCGAAATCCTGAAACATTTGTTCCTGGGAAAAGAACCACAAATACATTGGAAAAAATGTTGAACAGGAAATGTTTGACCACTGCTACATCACAAGATATCAAAAGAATTTCACATTGGCTACTTCCTTCACTGGGGGAGGCAGGGGGTGCTCGGCTCAAAAATAAAATGGCCCCAGAGGCCCTACCAAAACCCCCTAAAAAGCTGAGGTTTCAGCAACAGTAAACACACTTTCTTCTTTCCTTAATTAGTGAAATAGGAGCAAAACTTTCAACAACAATGTGCACAGAGAATATCAGTGCTGAGAGAGGAGATAAGCAACATTAGTGATTTTCGGATAGCACGCAGGAAATTCCATCCATCTGATGAGCTGTTGGCCTAATAAGCAGCCCTTCACATGTCAGTGGGCAGCAAAAGGCTGTTTTCTCTTTTACAGATTTTCTGGAAAGGCAGGAGGAAAGGCAAGGCAGAGGTAAAAGAAAAGCAAGGCAAGGCTTTGGGAAAGGCAAGGTTGCCCTCGGGCATGGCAGAAGACAGTCCCACACAGAAGCAAGGGGCAAACCTGTTGCTGTCTCGAGACAGACGGGTGTGTGTCTGCCTCTTAAGACATAAAGCATTACAAATTCCTAGCTGCTTGCAGCCTTGTCGCGGCCTCGCCTTGGGCAAGCCGCGTATGGTTTCTTTTTGAACAAGCTATCTTTTAACACTCGCAACCAGGATGATTTAACAGAAAGAGAGCGTCTCAATTTTTTGCGAGCGACATCCCCCCTAGACTCTACCCAAACAAAGCTACTAATGTGTGGTCATTTTCTTGGCAGCGCGGCTGCGTGCTGATAACACCGCTGCCTGCTATTCTCCCAGGAGCTGGGCTGCTGGAAGACTGCTCCCTACCTCATCCCCTGATGCTTCTGATGCGGGTGATCCTCCGACTGCACGGCGCCAACCACAACATGCTACCCACCGTGAGAGAGCAGGACACAGGCTGCTCTAGTCAGGAGTTATCGTCTATCATACTGATTGACGAAACCAAGAGTGAGCAGAAAAAATAAACACGAACAGAGGCTGCAGTGTATGGGGCAGTCAGCTGGGAGTTTTAGTATTTGGCCTTGGTGATCCTACTCTCATGGTAGGTTATCTTTTCCTTGTGCTATCATTTATCATAACTTTGAGGGCCAGAGGGAGAAACAAACCTACAATTTTTCTATTGGTTACATTCATTAAACTCTTCTTTTTTTAGCACTACTTCCTTTGCCCCTAATAACAATCCCACCCCCTCGATCTGTATTCCCTAAAGAACAGTGAAATCAAATCTAAGTACAGTCCTCCCCTTTTACTCCTATTACAGCAATAGACCATTGCAAGCAATTAACCTCTGTTATTCCATCAGACCCAGGACTGAGCCGCACGCTTGCCTGGCAGTGCCTTGCTGCAGCCCACATTAACTCCTACCCGGCTCAACTCCCTCCAATCCTGGCCCCTAACATTATTTGGGCATAGATGTTGGGTTTGCACTACCGTCTCCTTTTTAAATAACGCCAGTTGACTTTTGCAGTTCTGTATTGGTCTTGACAGCCACCGTAAAGCACTCCCCGAAGCGTCAGTAACAAAGATGATTTGTATGGGGCTTGCAGTCGTCCCCTCTTCTAATAGCTTTCTCATTCCAGCCCAGAAACACTGAGCAGAGAGCAGCTGCTTAAAGCTGATACAAGCATTTCTTCTCTCAGCAGGCCATTCTTGCATAACCATTTATTTTGCAGAGTTTTAAAGTGCCTGAAGGATTTAATTATGTACATAGACAACCCCTATAAACTCTATTCTAGGCTTTTTATTGACTTTTGTGCTGGGCAGCTCTTAGGCATTTCAATTAAGTGTTTTTATAAGAAAAGCAACAATATAGTAAAAGAAATATATTCTTTATAGATAGTTCCAAACAGTTTGTGCCGATCGAATAAAGTTTATTTAATTGACGAGGATTTAGAATATCTTACACTACAGCTTGGAATACACGTCCGTTTGGACTGTGGATCTGTTTAAAGGGGCCTGCCAGGACCACTTAGGTACCAGGGGAAAACAGCTTGGATCTGATTACTTAATCCTAATAACGTGTTGTGAAACTTTAGGAGACTACCTGTCATTTAGTGGTGTGGTCAAAATTGAAGTGGTAAATAGCTGAGAGTCAAAGTTTGGCTTTGTCTTGGTTGGGGCTTTAGCAAGCCGGGAGTGGGATAGAAGAAATGTTCCCAAATTTTCCGGAAAGGCCAATGTCGCCTCTATCTGCCTTCTAAACTATTTACAAGGCTTCTGCAAACCTGCCTTCATTACAGTGTAGGATATTTCAGTCCCAGCAGGTGGCCAACAGGAGAGCAGGCCTGTTTGCGAAATATGTAATACTCTTTTCATATACTTTAACCAGAAATGTGCACCTCAACAGCCCTCCTAACCCTTCTAATTTCCCTTTCTCCTCTTAATCTGCTCTGCGAGCCATGAGCATGCATTAAAATCTCCCTAAAACATTTCACCCAGAGGCAATGTAATTCCGCAACAAGCAACCAACATTTCACAGCTCTGGAGTAATAGATTAATTTGAACCTAATGTTGCCCGTCGTTTACTGCTCCAAATGTTCTGGTGTAGACATAGCCCCGAGGCGCAGTGCTGTGGCATGCGCGGCTCCTGGAACCAAAGCTACAGTTGGCTTCACATCTGTGCATCACATTTGCCATGTGCCTCATTATCCCGCGCCCCACTGTGCCTACCTGTCCCAATCAGCTTCTCAGCCACAGGCTATCCAATTTTTTTTCCCCAACTAAGGATCTTTGTTCTCCTTCTCACTTACTAAATTTTTGTGAGACCTCTGCACCCAAGCAGTAGGGATTCTGCGCATGTGAACCTCCGAGCTTCTCTAGGTTCTTAATTCTCCATTAGAAACAGGAAAATTACAACGTTAAGTCTCCGACATGTCACTGCATAAATTGTACTATTTGCAGAATCTAATATAAAGTCAGTGACTAAGCACATAAGCATGTAATAAAGAACTGAGTTGTTTGTTTTGACTTTAACAAGTTCGGTCTGCATCAATTATCTGTAAGTAAAGAAAGAGTAATTTCCAATTCCAGATAAAAACCCTTGTCACAGAAAGAAAAGATTATTACATCCAAAATCAAAACCAACTGTTCTCAAAAGTTTAAAGAGCCAGACTTTTAAAATTCATTGATACAAGAACAAAAATACATATATTTGTGTGTTCATATGAAAATAAAATCAACTTTTAACAGCAAAATGTGCCTGTTTTAGCATTTAAAGCTCTGCATTTAATTCTCTGTTTATAGCAACATGTGCAAAAAAGGCACAGGGCCTTTATCTGAAGCCACTACAGAGTAAAGAAGAGAAAGTAAAATGTACTCGAGCCGGAGCAGGGAATTATCTCAAGCCAAACATATCAGTCTCCAAAACCCAACAGCTCATCACTGCATTAAAAGGTTACATTGGTTTTGCTTCAGTGTACGAAGCACTCGAGTTTGCTTTAAGTTTATATCCTTTGGACTTATTCCAGTGAGAAGAAATTAAAACTGTTTTTGGTCTAACAGCACAATGTTCATCCTCTTCAGAAGATGCAAAGGGAACTGGAGCTTAATGGACATTACGGTCCGTTTCCTTCCAGCAGCTTGAAGAGGCCTTGATATGGGTAAAAATCACATTGCTACCTACTCACAACCCCTTCATGCTGGAAGGGGACCTGACATGGCTGAAAGCCCTACATCCAAGGGCTATTAAAGAGAACAAACACTTGTAGCATAACTGAACTTCTCTTTCTCTGAGATCCTGAGGTTCTTTCTGCAAACTTCTCCTAGCATCATTTTTAATAGTAATTTTTAGCTGCCCTTCCCTGAGTAGCTGTCAATTCTGCCACTAGTCTTACCTGCTGCAGTTCACAAACTATATTAGATTTCTACACATAATTCCAACACACGCACACACTCCTAACACATTTCATTACATGCTTGAATTAATTTATTCTATATGGAATTTGTTACCTTTACAATAAAAAAAAAAAAAGTAACTATTCATTATTGAGAGCAGACAGATGGAACATGTTCAATTTAAGACATCAATAAGAAGGGAGGAGGGGGGGAAATCTTATAATCCGTGTGGCACAACCTATTCCATCTGGTACTTCCAACTTGTCTGCCAAGACTTTTTTCCTATATAAAAGTGAACGTTTCTCTTTAGAGTTAACGGAACATTCTTGGGCATTAAGACTCTGCATCTGATTTATAGATAACAAGCAACAACACACACTTAACATACAATATTTTGAAAGAGTAATCTGTTTCATAAGGTAAAGGTTCTGGGCTTGACCTAGGAGAAAACAAAACAAAAAACCACAAAAAAAGCACAAACTCCAGGAAATTGTGTTTATCTGAAAATGTTATCTAGGCAGTCAGAACAGAAGCAGCAGCTTTTGCTTTAATGAACCATGAAAGTGATTCAGCAAACTGTTTTGGTCTCTTAAAAACAAATATTAAGCAACATCAATACTAAATTTTACAACAAAAAAAGGTTGTCTATCTCTCTACAGGAAGAAAGACCTTTTTAGCACATTGCCACCAACATCCAGCATCTAGATGATAATGCCAAAACTGTGAGGTTTTGGCACGTGTCACAATCAATTTTAACTGTTGGCTTAAAGGCTACTCAATTAATTGCAATTTATTTCCAATGAACGTTAAGATAATGGAGCTAAAGTAATCATTTTTCGTAATACAATGACATTCCGAGAGCGTTTAATCAAATAGGAGGGTTTTTTCTAGTGTCTTTTTGACAGAGCACTAAACGCACATTTTTCCATACGCTTTATTTCCATTCTTGAGCGTGTCCCCTAATTCCTGCAGCGCTTCGCATTAAGCTGTCTCATTATACCAAAGACATTATGTCACTTCTCTGTTTATGAGCACACTGGCCCTCAGCCCTACCAATAACACCCAGCCACAAACACCCACTTCTGGCAACCAGCCTAATGATGAAAAAGATTGTTTCAAACCAAAAAAGAAGAGGAATTCAATTATCCACCTAAACCTTACAGGCACGGAGGAACAAGTTAATTTGGTATAATGATGTACCAAAGGTTCACATTTGTCCTTTAAATCTTGAGGAGAGTTTACACGGGTTCAGCTCAGAGGCCACGGAAATGACTGGTCACGTTGGAGGGCTGCCGGGTCTCACATGGGTGCACTTGGTGTGGAAAAGTAAAACAACAAGCATCTCTATGTATCTGATGACTACCTATCACCTACTGTATCTCCGGTACAGAAAGAAAAGTTGGTTTGTTGCTAATTTTATGGGATTTGGTTGCAAATGTGCAATATTTGCTTTCTTTGAATCCCACCAAGTGTCCTTGTGTTTTAAGGAGAAAACTACCTGCAGAGGAATGCGTTCCTCTGCGCACGGGCCACGCAGGGACACGGCTGTGCCAGCTGTAGGACCTCTAATCCCACCACGGTCAGAGGACTAAAACACTCCTACCTATATAAAACTGGAGTAGCTGTGATTATTCAGTGAAGATACTCAAGATTTGTGTAAATATGGAAGAGTTCAGCCTCACGGGGGTTGCATGGTTGGTGACAGAAGTGATCCCACCCAGGGGCTGGGTCACAGGGGCCAGGCACTGGGGTCCTCTCCCTGCAGCACCCCGGCACCCTGGGGAGGTGAGGAGAAGGGTGCACAGGTGGAGGTGAAAAAGACGAAGGAATAATTGTGAGGATCCTTGAAAATGAATAATATATTTATTTTTCCCTTCAGTGACTCTGATTTTAGCTAAGAGTTTATGTTAAAGCTAAAAACACCACGGGATCTCTTTCCCCTCACTAAAGTTATTGCACACGGGAAGACATTTTGTTCCTCCCGACGTACACAACCTGCACACGATTAAAGCTGAGCTGGGGCAGTATTAACCATTCCGCTAACAAACCTCTGTCTGCAGTGGGGGGTGAGGGCCCAGGAGCGTGTGGAGAGGTGGGAGGGCCGCGGCCCCGCAGCCCGCTCCCCTGGGTCAGGGCATGCTGGGAGGGGAAATAAGCTACAGAGCAGACAATTTTCAGCTTGACTGGTTTTACTTTCTCTACCAGGCCTCACGAAAACAAACTGACAAAACAAAGGACACAAAATTAATGACCCATGCCTTCTGTCAATTGACTCTTAGTAACAGTGGCTAGTTCACCTTAATTTTATTTTATTTATTTTTTTTTAGTTCACTTTGAGCAAGTCGCCGTAGGCAGCGGTTAAGGTTCATTTAAATATTCTTCAAAGGCATCACTTGGTTTTCATTAATTTGTTAACTGTAGTTGCTGCTGCTGACTAACAACGCAAAAGAGTTTATTCAAATTTAAAAAAAAAAAAAATAATCAAACAACTCTTAGTCACTGCACGTGTTTTTCCAGTTCATAAATAATGGCACATCTCTATTCTGGGGAAAGATGTGTTATTCAGGATTTCACCAACTCCTCAAAACATTTTACCCTCTTGATTTCCTTCTAAAATGCCATTATTTATAAGGCTGAAGTTTCACTTGACAGCTCACCAGAAAGCAAAGTTACAACAAACCTTTTATTATTAAGCATTACCGTATTTCTGATCTGGTTTTACTCACATTTTCAGCAGAGGTATATTTTAGGCCCTAATGAACACCACTTTAGAAATGCTAATATCTAGATCCCTCTTGCACAGCACTGTGTTTCCCAAACCTTGCCGCAGTCACACGGTTTCCCTTTTATAACTCCTGGCACCGGGGGAAAAGGTGCCTGACGCTCCAGCCAGCAGCATTCATGTCCTTTAGCCCTGCATAGCTAAAGCTCTGCACAACTTTTTAAATATTTACCCCATTATATAAATGTCCATTGAAGGGCACTTACATAAACGATAAGCACTTACAGCAAACACTTTTAGAGAGCAGGATCTGTGGTATGCAGAAGAGATAAGGCCATTTCCTGCAAATCTTTATTCACAGAATTAGTTCTTAATCAGGCAAATAGACTCCCTGATATCAATGGGATTTCTCGTATGAGCAAGCATGGCAGGATTGGGCTCTTAATGGAGCATTTTAAAAATTCATGTCTCTTCCCACTGAAACCTGGGAGACCTGATAGTGATTTTAGTAGGAGCAAAAGCATTCCGCTGAGCATGTCCTAACCAGCAGTGTCCATACTGTACAACCCAGTATCCTCCCCTCTAAATATTTAGTTAACGTAGATAGAATAGCCCCATTACTCACCCAGAGACTCCTCTTGGTTTATAAAGCGTTATTCTCAGTGGTAATCCATACACAAAATAATTAACAGGTATCTCACATGCTAAAAATGTATCTAATATAAAAGAGAGCATTGAATTAAGGAAAATAAAGACCACGAAGATGCTTCTTGAAAAGGAAACCTCATGAAAGAAAACAATATATTAAACAACATCATCAGAATGTGTTAGATATCTAGTGTAAAGGGACAGAATACTATGGTAGCCCTGTTCAGCTTTACCGTAACCTGGTAAGGGATATAGGAGTGAGCCAGAGTGGTGGTGGGTCTTAGAGCAACCCCAGCAGCAACTGCACCAGGCTGGGGACTGAGCCAGCCCCACACCAGGGCAGGACCACAGCTCCTGCTCCTACCTTTGAACTTGAAATTATACACATACACCAAGGAGATAGGAGAACTGGAATTATTAAGTCTATTTCCAGCCAAACTAACTCACTATCTGCTATCTATAAACTTCCTAGAAAATTGCAAATATTGTAACACTGCTTAGTGCCACTTTTCATGCTGTTTGTCAGCATTTCCATTACAAAACCTTTTTAAAGGGTTTATAACGCAGCCACAAAAAGCCACTTCAGACCAAAAGCTGTCATACAGCTTCCAAGTCTGGGAGCAAATGACTGTCAAACTAAACAAAAAGTGGTTTATCTCTCTTCATGTTCTAGCAGAGGAAAGAGCCTGAGAGGCTTGCAAAATTAACAGGAGCTTCTACTTATACAGAGCTGTACGTTCTTGTCCGGTTTTCTAGAGCCTTAACATATAAATTATAAATTGCTAGAGAAATATTATTTTAAATTTAAATTACAAATACACACAAATGTGATCTCCCTCTGGCTGTTTTGGATGAATCAGGGAAATTTTGCCAACCTCCCTCAGTTAGGGACTCAGATGTTGGTGACAATTACAGAGGGGGGGGAAAAAGCCAAATACTCCTTTATTTTTATAGTCTAGCTGTTTCAGCCAAGTTCAGTGAATCACGGGGTGTTGGTAGCCAAGTATTGATCAACCAGTTCAATAAACAAACAATAACACTGTAGCTTCCTTTCACCTGCAAGTCCCAAAGCTTGAGAAAGTGGCACATCCATAAGTAACTTTATTCTTTATTTTAGAAGACCAAGGTCCCTTGAGGCTGCTTTACCCTCTATGTGGTAGATGAGAGGAGGTTTAGAAGAAGGGGCTATGTGCCACTGCCCTGGTCGCTGGTGGGCTGCTCACTGCTCCAGCACAGCGACAGACCTGGCACCGCTCGCAGCAGATATGTCAAGATTAACAATTGCAGCTATGGGGTACAGTAGGGCACAATGTGAAGTTTCAGGAGAAATCATAGAATGGTTTGGGTTGGAAGGGACCTGAAAGATCATCTAGTTCCAACTCCCTTGCCATGGGCAGGGACACCTTCCACTAGACCAGGTTGCCCAAAGCCCCGTCCAACCTGGCCTATATCAGTGGAGAAGCACAATTAGACAAGTTAATAGCCACAAAGTGTACCCAGGGTTGAAATGAAAAATATCCCCTCTGTCTTACATCACTGGAAACCAAAATAATATCTAAAAAGAAAGGTCGCTCTATCCTCACCTAATCCCTAAGTCATTTTCCTTGGCATCTGTTACTGCTGTTACCCAAGATAGAGAATAAATGTTTTTAGCTGGATATGAGTTGAGCCTTTTTCTTATGTCCTTATGCTGGTGCTGAGGAGACCCATGTGCAGGGGGTCCACGGCTGCCCAAGGCTGCACGGGGGACTGTCAGAGAGATGCAGAGGTATTCGGCGTGCAGGACCAGTCCCTAGGATCAGGGCTGCTGGCAGGGCTAAGGGAGCATGGCAGCAGGGATGGAGGGCACAAAGGCAACCATCAGGGAGAAAAAGCTACATGTATCTGTCAAAAAAATCCACAGGTCACAAAAAATAAGACTCAAGAATTGCCCTGGTAACCTGAAATCCCCACACATGCCTGCTGCAGCCACCAGGCAGGCAGAAGAGCTTGACTTTGCACAGAGGCAGAGTTGGACATCAGGGTTTTCTTTTTTTCCAGTCACCTTCTGCAGCTAGAGTTGTCAGTAAACCACACACCATGAGATATCTGCAGGACTAACAAATAGTTTCTTCCACGGTGAGACAGGTTTTTTAATAAAAAGAGCTGAGCAGGAGCTCAGATGCTGCATGTAGGAATGCAGAGGCCACGCAGAGTAAGACAGACCAGAAAAACTGAAAAAAAAAAAAAACAACAAAAACCCCTAAGATATTACCACTATAGAAAAAAAATGTTGATATTGCCTGTCCATGGAAAAAAGGCTTGAAGAGAATACTTTAAATTAAAAGAGTTTTGCATAAGAAGGGCTCAATGTCAGCAAAACCTGCTACATCTGCTCCTTTTTTTTCATCTATCAAATGATGAGTGGATACACACAGCAGCCATCAAAATAATGTGATATTGGTTTAAATGATCACTGGATTACAACTTATGGTCTCCATTCAGCAAAGCATTTAAGCATATGTTTAAGGTTAAATACATACTTTTCATGCTTAACTCTACAGGGATAAGCTTAAGCATATGCATCAATTTAAGCAGACACTTAAGAGCTCTGCAAAATCAGGATGGACATGCTCAGACATGTGTTAAGTGCACAGTGTTATTTAACTGTTGCCTCGTGTAAAATCTCTGGTGAATATGTTGAATAATGGAAAGTGCCCGCATCCTGTGCACAAACTCTGACCTGGGCAGATTTTGGCTGATACCCGTGGGTGCAGGCAGGTGGGTCCCCTGGGAGCACAGGGAACTGTGTGCAAACACCGCCTGGGCAATAAAATCTGAAGCCGAGAAGTTGCTACCCAAATGCTGGGTGGTCTCTGGTCATGCTGGAGAAGGGGTTATTTAATACCATTTGTAATGGTTGCTTGGGGCAGGTGATCGCTTGCTAAAGATGGGCTGCAGCACAAATGTTGCTGTATGTTATGATGGTGATGCAGAGAGCACACAGTGCGGGATTAGTAATGATTTGGTATCAGAAAGGAACCGTGCCATCCAACCCGCTTCGAAAACAAATTTTGCTCTAAGCTTAAGGCCATGTTATTTTTAATGATGCACAAGGATGTTAAAAATCATCAATTCTGTTACTCAAAGAGCTTTTGGGGATTTTTTTTTATCTATTGTGTCTAAGAAGAAATTTCTTGATAGTAGAATTTGGTAAATCCCAAATATGTAGCCTAAGGTATTTCTAGAGTTGTGTGAAATAAAGTTTTTGCAGAATGTGGAGCCTTATCTAGTTTCACCAGATTATTTTAAAGCTCAAATCAAACCAATATAAATAATGGGTAGAATTACTAACCTGCAGGGAATGTCATCACAAATTTCCTGGAGTTTTCCATGTAACTATAAGCATGACTGGTCTATTTACTGAAAGTAGTATATACTGTATAATGTTCACTGAAAACTCATGTAACTAATGCAATATGATAACCACTAGGGTGCTACTGTGACGTAAAGGATATATTACAATTTTATCCAATTCAAACAGGGAAAAAAAATGGTTTTAATCGTCCTGCCCTCTAAACAAATACTTTGTCTGTTCTACCAAACTTGAAATTCAAGGTTATGTATAAGTCATCCTGCAATAAAAATAATGTTATGGAATAAACAAGACTGCACTACAATATGATTTGAGTCTTCAATCACTGCATTTTTTGGAAATATTTATATGAAGTGAATGTGTTATGCGTGCCAGGATTTTTTATGATTCTTATAACGCAGTTGCAATGCATCGTATTGTTATGTGCAAAAGCTCTGGTGACAAGCACATAGATTCAAAGTGCCTGGGCTGGCTTTGGCGGGAGGAGATGTTTCATCGAGACGATAGGTTTAGCTTTGCGGAGAGCAGCCTACCTTCAGTGCTGTCTCAGCACATCACAGGGATGCTGGTGAAGGCATCTCCCACCCATCTGCAGACGGGAGGACTGAGCCATCCATTCCCCTCCCAGAGAGAAGCTGGTTGAGGTGGGGGTGATGGCTGCTCTGGAAGAGGCAGAGCAAACTCCCTTTGGCAAGTTGAAGGCATCACAGCTTGTGCACAAATGCCATGACAGAAGTAGAACATGCGGTAAAAGCAAAATTGTTTTCCTCCTGTCACACAGCAAAATTTGTGGAGGTCACCTGTCCTGCAAAGGTGGAATCTTGCACTGCTTTGCACTGGACTTTGACGTGATTCAAAGGGCACTATGTGGAGGGCATGACATTCCCAGCTCTCAAGGAGGCAGGATTACATCATGCTGCCTTGGGTGCCTTTAATAATGACAATAAAATAAATAAAGATGAGAGACAGAAGTTTGTATTCGGCTCTTCCCCTCTAACATTTCACCCTCTTTGCAGACAGAGACAATGTGGTCCACTCTAGCCAAAGCCCCAGGCACCTCTCGTGATGGGGATTAGCCATCCTGCATCTACAAGCTACAACCCTTCCAGGAGTTTCCGCAGTGCTGCCCTCCCTCCCAGGGCTGTCGCTGTGAGGGAAGGCTTTAATTCGCTTACAAACTACTTCCCAGGACAGTCCTCTGAATTTAAATCACGTTAAGGTTTTTGGACCGTACATAAAGATAAGGAGGAACCTGAGGTTTAGACAGGGAAAGCAGATACCTCTGCTATTTTTCTTTTTTTTTAATGGGGTCTCCCATTTCAATGGAAATGCGACATATTTCTAGGTCCCCATGCCAAGCGAGGGTCACCACAATTTCTGTTCACAACATTTTTTAAGCATGTCACATGATTTAGTTACTCCCCTATTGCTGGTGCAAGGCAGCACCCACTTGGCACCCCCAACACCTCCCTTTGCTGAAGGTTTGTGAGCCATTCTGTACCAAAATGCCAATGAAGCCAAAGTGATCTGCAGAAAAAGCTTTTTTTTCCCCTGAAAATTCTGGGAGCCTGGTAGGATCAGACTAGACGGGAGGATTGCTGCAATCACTCTGCTGAGAAACACATCCAGGATGAGGGAGATGTTGACCCATGGCGCCATCATCCCTTTCTTTCCACAAGGTTTTGTGAAGAAAACAGAAAAAGTGACTTAGTAAAGGGGCATCTGTGAGCAGATATAGTAGCCATGTGCTGACAGGCACCAGGTAAAAAAAATTATATCATCAGTGAATGGGGGTGTTCTCCTTCAGATACACAAGGGACACTCACCCGTCACTGGACATCATTCTAAATGCACAGAAGAGTATCAAATATCACAAAAATGTGTTTTCATTCTCCGGGGCATAAAATCATGATCCTTCACTGCTGGTCCACTGTGGTAAGCGATGTGGGGAAGCAATTCAGCCACTGAAATCAATGTGATGGCAATGCTGCCTGACGCAGCAAGCTCGCGCTGCCCGCAGACATGTGCAACGCTCAGCAGCAGATGACAGTGGGTTTGCCAGGGCAGGATTGCATTTTCCCTTGGCTTCTAACCACACAACTCCATTGCCGACATGGGGTTATGGTTGTAAATCCCTGTTAACATCTCTGGGAAGGGTCAGATTTGGGTTGCAAATGCTGCTAAGGTCCAATCCCTGCTCTGCCTCCCTCCCCTCGTTGTCTCCTCAGTCCCCATCCCTCCACGAGGTCCAGAAGCACGCCTTTCTCCCTGAGTCTTATCACAGCACATGAAGAAACAAGCCAAGCCAAAACCTGAAGATTTACTACCAGAAGCCCTCATCAGAATACACTATGTATCTCATAAAATAAACATGGTAATGAAAACCGTTTTTACCGTAGCCCTCAAACCTATGAGCATTAGCAGCTGCTTTCTGTAAAGCTGGTGTTGATAGTAGGGGGAGATAGACATAAGCCTGGGAGTTGCTGTGCTCAGCTCTTCCAGGGTTAACCCACCTTGACTGGAGTTTAGCTGTGCTTTGTAACCCTGTGCTGATAATGACTGTGTACATACAAGTCAAAAGCTCTAACTAACTGACTTTGAAACCCAAATCTGAGTTTTAATTAGATGCCCCTTTTTCATAAACAAAATCAGACTGTCTTGTGCTTGCTTTAGAAATTGCACTAATCTTTGACAGGTTGTTCTAATTTTCCAATTACCCACTAGGGAACATGCATTGGCACTCCAGCAAATAATTTTTGGCTGTGCCCCTTGGTTGCAAATAGTGTCACTGTTCTTGGTTAAATCTGTGAAAAGTATACCTCCAACTCCTCTCATTTCTGGCTGCCAGCTAGAGCATCCTGCATGGCCTGGAGACTTATTATCAGGCTCCATATGCTTCCTTAGCTGAAGGCTACAAGCAGGGCAGAAATCTGCTGGTTTAGGAGCTGCTGACTATCCACGCTGAGCTACAGCGGTGACAGCCCCAACCAGAATCTGATTTTTGAGTTCCCCTGAATCTATGTGAACAGATTTGCCTATAAAGCCAGCAGTGCGTATCTGCTCTGCTGCTACAGGCAGCGGCTGGGTGAATCTGTGGCTGCAGACAGGTCTTGGCACGCATTTTTGGCTATGGTTTCCTCAATTATATCTGGCTGATTTGGAACAGGTGAAAAGTTTTAACGCTGCAGATGGAAGCTAGTGCATAAGAAGACAAACCCAAAAGGTATATAAGCACATGATTGATTTAACCCAGCACAAGAGACTGGGAGTGGGGCTGGAAATTTTTCACTCCAAAATTTGGCATCAGGGTAAGGTTGAGGTGGTGCTTTTTCACAATGAATTTTTTTTTCTAACTGTACACCTTTCCTGAGGATGAAGTCGATAATATACTGCACAGAAAACTTTTAAATTTATTGTAAAAAGAGGCATGGCAGAATTGGTAAACTCTAAGGGGAAGGTCTTGGATTCTGTACAGTAACCAACAAGCTGAGCCTTCATATCTGTGGATGCTTCCACCATACCAGAAGTGATCAGTAGTGGCACATACCCAGGCTGCTGGTGCTGGCACCCAGCTCAGGCTCGGTACAACTAAGCCCTTCTCTCTCCCAGACAGTATCCTAAAACTCCAGAGATAAAGGAGCAATATTAACAAAATTAGTCACAGATGAAATAAAATTATATTTATGGATTGACATAATCTACTCATTGGTTCTGGATTCCACAACATCAGAGGCTTATTGTAAATTCACATGATGTTCCTGAGCACCAGATTCTGTTTTTAGGAATATGTTGAGCTGAAAAATGAGGGAGAAGGACAAAAAAGAAAGGGAGAGGAAAAAAAGGAAAAAAACAGTCCTGAATTCAATGTAGAAATGCAGCTTCCTATTGGCCAAATATCCAAAGCAACTACAAGTGTGCATTCAGCCTTCAAATGCCAAAATATGCTGAAAATCCATTTGTTTCAACATCATCTTACCCCCAGTTAACTACTCAAAGCTGAAGGAAAGAGGCTGCTGGGAGCTGTAGTCACACTGGGAAATCGATGCTCCCTAACGCATCAGTGGTCCCAGAGACCCACAAGCAGAGAAAGGGTGGGGAAAGGTGGCAATGTGAAGGGTGCAGCAGGAGGGGCATGTCTATATCATCCACCCTTTGCTGCTTTTGTTGTTTCTATACCATGTCACATCCTCGGTGCCCAGCAAGTCAAGAGGCACATCACTGGCTCCAACTACCTCCTTGGAGAGTCCACAGGGAACTGGGATTCTCCTCTGAGCTGCCCAGCGATGGGCAAGAGGCCACAGATACAGGTTGCCTCACCAGCAAGTAAATATTTGGAGAAATGTTTTCCAAACAAGGGTGGTCAGACCCTGGGGCAATCTCCAGTCCTCAGAGACACTCCAATCTCAGCCAGACAAGGCCCTGAGCAACTCAGTCTGTGTTGTACCTGGCTTTGGGTGAGGGTTGGCCCAAAGGGCTCCAGAGGTCCCTTTGGCCATTGCCACACGGTGATGCCATGACTCTGCCACATGGTGTTTCTGGTACTGGGAGTAGTGATGTCATTTGCTCTTCATGAGACATAAAAGCCTGCTTGTTTAGATATTACTTTGTTAAGCATTCTGGATGGTGAAATACAGCCAAAGAAAGAACAGAAATACTACCAAAGCCTTGCCATAATGCCCATTTACGCCCTCCAAAAATAAAGTGACTCTACCTTGACTCAAAATGGTCTAGATTTAGACCACGTACACTTTTATGGAGCCAAAAGTGAGAAATAAAAATTGTAAATTGATTTAAAGTAAAAAATAAAACCTTAATGCACTTTATATAGTCTTGGACGCCCCTAGCCAAGCATCTCTCTATAGATAGATGCATACAGGCAGACACATTCACACATTTATAACTCTAGGGTCTCTCTAACCTGCCAAACAATCTTACGGGGTTTTCTTCAGTCAAAATGAATTAGAGGAACGAATCAAACTAAACTTAGTCACAACAGTGTTCATTGCCTAAAGAGCCTCATAAATCTGATGAATGATGGGATGATGGCAAATACATCCTCATTACCATGCTAAACTCAGTTTGCTAAATAAATTAGTCATGTCATCAATGTCGTCACTGCATTTCTCTGCCACGGCTGCTGAGTGGCCGCCATTGCGCTCTCTTTTGCTCACCCATTACCTGCCAACTTCAAAGGGGCACTCGGGGGAATTAATGACTCCATGTTTGCAAAACGCCTTGAGATCCCCAGATGAAAGGTGGTTTATAATCCCCTCTTGGCTTGCCCAGCCTGTGTCAACCAAGAAGTGTGTGAAGCCAGTGGTGCTGGACCTGGAGGAGTTTCTCAAGGCCTGAGCTCCTTGGAGACACCCGTGTAACACATGCTGGCATGCCAGGGGTGTGGGACAACCCTGAACTCACTGATGGGAGCCAGGGTCAAACATTAACCGGGCTGCAGAATGATGGCCCATCACACTGCAAGTTCGCTTCACCACTGCAAATAAACATGGCAAGGTCTTCCAGAGCCCCGAGGCTTGGAGGAGGACTCTGCAATGAGGTCCTCAGTGGTGTCTGCAGATCTGGCCCATCCTGCCTCCCAGCCCAACACTTATTCCTTCCTTCACTATTTGTCTCAAGGCTCTAAAACTGCAGAAGAAAGTTCTGTTGGTTCTGTGATACACAGATTTTTCCCTTTGCTTCTCTGCTTAGAATTTTTTTTTTTTCCTGTTTCTGGAGAGAGACACAAGGCACTGAGTGCTTCCACCCTCCAGCCAAGCATCCTGTTCCATTCCTGGTAGGGACAGGCAGCCAGAGCTCATGTCACAGTCCTGCACGTCACCTCTTTGCTAGTCATGCCCTCCAGAGATCTTGCCAATGCCTCTGAGCAACGAGTGACAGTGATGCCCTGATATTTCAAAAGCTTTAAAAGAAGACTAATGGGAAAATAATTCAAAGCAGCTATTGGTATTAATCTTCTCCTCCTCAAGTAACTGCCAAATTTCAAGCCAAATAGATGGGAGTTTTCTCTTACAGTTTGGGAAAGGGAAAAAAAAAAAAAAAGCTTAATTATTATTATTATTATTAAGTAACTTTGACTAGAATGAGGTAGGAGGACATGAGGTAGGGTCCTGCCTTTCTGGCAAAAAAACCCCAGGTAATATTCCAGGAAGCTGCCTTTATAAGGAAAAAAAAAAAAAAAAACTATAAGCAACTGTCTCAGCTTGTCATGTGTATGTGTGTATCTCACTGACTTCGGGGGAAGTTGTACACATGTATTTGCAACTAAACTTCTCTTCTACCTGTAAATTAAATAAAAATATCCCTGAGGAATCTACCTATATAAGCACCAGGATTTACCTTTGCACTTGGCCACATTTGTATTTCTCAGTGCAATTTTCAGCTGTATATTGCAGGAGGGAAGGTATTACTCAGTCTGCTTTATTTTCATATGAATGAGGGTTACTGTAAGAGGGAACATTGTTTTTAAGATTGGCCCTGAAAAGTACAAGCCAGCAGATGGCAGTTTAAACCACATTCAGTCAAAACAACATAATATTTTAGTCAGGGCCATTATTGTTAGATCACTTCAACACATATATTTGAAGATTTGACTGTGAGAATGGTGACGAGATGAAAAAGACTGCTGGGATTGCTGGAAGGGCTGCTGCACCCCTCTAAGAAGTTTGCATATAGGTTGTTTGTGTTGGTAAGCTCTGCAAGACTGCGGGCTTGTCCTCAGATTTGGGCGAGCAGGGAGGGAATGGTAATGCCAGAGGTACACAGTTTTATTTGTGTGCACACGTGGATGCAGGTGGGTGCTGGCCGTGCCTTCTCCATCTCACGCTACCATATGTGTTTCTGTGCTTGTGGCTGGACTGTCAGCTTCATTCCTGGACATGTATATGACTGCCTGTGCCTAAAGGAGAACATGCTGAGCCATTTCCAGGCTCTAGGGTGTTTTGGGAATGTTAATTTTATATCTTCTTTACAGAAGAGAAGGTGTTACCATATAAATGATGTTTGCAGAAGGCCCAAGAAATGACCAGACTTTTACCTAGCCTAAATTTTCCCCGATGTATCAGTGAATCTCCCTCAACCAAGAAAACCACCAGTGCTCATGCAGTTTCACTGGGTCCAGACAGTTAGCTGATACCGTCTAATTTTCCTAATTTCCACTATTTAGCTATAGATAGAAAACCAGAGAGAATGAGATTTAAAAATATAAGCCAAAACATCTGTGTTCTTCACTGCGTATCGTTGAGCAAGCGCCAGCGGGAACACCTTGCAGCCTCTGTGCAGATGGGCACACAGCTCCACACACATTCCAGGATGATAAACCTTTGATATGCCTTACACTTCACTGCCCTGAAAATGCAACTTTCCACATTTATGAATACAAACAACGCTATTATCTCTACCTTTCTAATATTTAACTAATCTAAACACTCCGGTAAAATGTTATCTGAAATGGTACTTCTATAAATGCATTAACTTTGTCTTCCTTTGACTTTTAAGATATCTTTCCTTACTAATACATCTGAAAAGATTGTTTGGAAAGCCTTCGTAAAGTGGCAGAGCAAACAGATGAAGGGCGTTCTTTAGTAGTTCTTTATTATTAGCTTTCCAATGATACTATCTTCTTGTACTTTTCTTAACGAGAAAATAAATAGAATTTGTCTCACACACAGCTGTGTTTTTCTTTAGCTAAGGAATGCACAAAAGGAAATTTAAAAATCATGCATTATCAGTGAACAAGCTAGTTAAAGTAAACAGATTCCAGCCAACTTGCTTCTAAAAGATTAAAGGTTAATGATGGAACTTACCTTGCCCAACAGATTTATGAATTATCAAAGTCTAGAAAAGGTACATCCAATTTTTCAGCATTACCTACCAAGCAAACTTTGAGAGGAGACACATGTCCTCTCTCAATTAAACAGATATGTTTTCTAACACATTGTTTAGTGCTGTTTACTGATTAATTAGCATTTCGAGAACACTTATTAAAATATTTAGCTGACCCCATCTAATTCTCTTAAGAAACTCAACAGTTGACGTAGGGTGCTAGTTTAAATAAACCATATGATGTCAAAGATGCTTCTTATTAGACCAATGATTAGGTAGTAAAGCACTGAACTGAGGATATGCACAGAATGCTTGTATACCTTCTCAGTAGTACTCACTTATCGGCATATTCATGCTAAATAAATATATCTGGATTTGCTAAGTAACCCATAAAACAATTACCTCGCTCTGAATTATGTCCGAGGAACGAAGACAGCATATCAGAAATAGCATGAGCTTTCTAAAGGTAGCTTGCAATCCTCCTCTGGGACAAACAGTACTGAGGTACAGGCATATCTTTTGAAGTATTTGGAAGGTTTGAGACAATCGGCCCCATAAAACCATGGGCAAACATGCCGGCACAGGCTGCTTCCCACTGCCGGGAGCCAAGGCAGTTGGAAATCCACAGTAGCTGGCTCACTGAGGGAAGGATAAAGTGGTTGTGTTTTAGTCTGGCATTTATTTCTTACATTGCTGCTTATACAAAACTTAAACTTTTCAAAGTGTTCAACCTGACTCAGCTTGTGCTGGAGCAGCATCAACCTCTTTTAGGATACGTATTTCTAATGGGGAACAGATTAACTGAGTCTGGACCATCACTGTGGAGACATTACCAAGATTATTTATTTGTTTATTTATGAAAATCTATTTTAATCCCCGTTTCTCTGTTGAAAAGCCTAAAGTCATCAAAGGTTTAATGTCTTTGTGTGCCATTCATGGGCAAATTAATATTTTAACTCTGCTCTTTAATGATCCTTATAGATTTTTAAAGCCTGGCACATATATTCTAGCTGTCCCTTTGAATATATGTTTTAATGACATCAGTGAGAGTTGTAAGCAAAACGAAGGTGGAATTGAGTCCTTCAGGAATTAATCTATTCTGAAGATGAAATTGCGCCATGAGATCAGAAAAGTATTTTCACCCTTTGGAAATTCATCTCACTTGAATCTTCAACACCTCTTTCTCTGTTCCCTCCTCTGCTCCCTAACCAGATAAAAACCCTTTCCACCTCTCCGCCCTTTCGCCCTGATGATAAAGTAAATAGCATGATATAGGACATTGATTTGTTTTAATGCAGAAGTATATGACTCACTTGTTTACCTCTGCACTAAAACCAGTGCCACAAGATGCCATAAAACCTTTGAAAATGTCTCAGAGGCATAACTCAGGGCCACCAGAGTGTCCAAACTTTCAGCCAAACTCCAAAGAAGCAGAGCAGCCTGGGAGGGGAGGCAGGTGAGAGACTGAGGATTTAGTGTACCCACTGGTAGGCTGCAGCTGTTCGATAGGAGTATCTTAATTAACTGGTAAACTCCAAAGAAATTTCCAACTACTCTTAAACACATATTTCCCTATCAGGCCAGTACGAAGGGAAAAAAGAAAAATCCATTAGAGCATTCGTTTTCTGCTGTATATATGCCATGTGAATAGTACTATTAAAACAGCACTGTAATAAACTGGCAACTGTAATTGCATTATGACATACACACACTGTTAGTATTTAATTGCAGTTATATCAGATGTGCAGTCCTTTCACAGATTATATCATCCTAGGATATAACACAAGCCTTGGATATCACACCAGCTTTGGGGCTGAGGTCCCACAATATGGGATAACATCAAATCTATTGTCACACAACATTGCTCTAGTGAAATTTGCCCTCCAGCCTTTCCGAAAACTTGTCCTTGCATAAACCATACCGGTGTCGATTTGCAGGAGCCCACGGAAAAAAAAAAAAAAATCAGCATTGTATCACAGAGGGTTTGATTGCTTCAGCTAAAGGAGCAAAACCCTCGAGAGGCCACCGGATCTCACCTGCAATCACATGAAATCCCACCTGGCTTTGATTTAAAACAATAAATCAGGCCAGTTTTTACTAGAAACAGCCTAGATTTGTGCAAATTTTTGCAAACCTCAGCCTAGCCAGCTGCCTTCAAGGGGCAACACTTTCCATGTGACTTCAGGTTTCCTGGCAAATATTTTGCAGGGCTCTGGTTTCTCATTCCTTTTGCCCTCAGTCTTCTCCATTATTGGAGTTACGTGTCATCATGAGACAAAGTAGAAACCTTGAGATATTCTCTATGCTTTCAAATATTGCTGAAAAGGGCTTATTTTAATGCCCGATTATGCCACACAGTCTCTCCAAGTAAAACTTTATGCAAGAAATTGTCCCATAAGCTTCCAAAAAGGCACTAGCAAAACAGTTGACTGTGGAGAGAGGTGGCCAAAGCAACATTTAATTTTTTCTTTGGTAGCAAACAAACAAAATTGAAACACATTATGCATAAAAATAAGCAATACCAGGCTATTTACTTTTTGCAGGACTTAGATATATTTCAGTGAGGGACAACCCACATCTCCTAGGCACAAACTGGGTATTTTTATTCCCCACATGCAACTTTACTCACCAATGGATCCTACAGGCATGAAGCCCAGGCAACTGTAGATTTTCAAAATGCAACAGGAGAATGGAGAGCCTGAATGCCCTCTTCAAGGCAAGTTACAAACAGTGATTTTCTCCTATTTTACTGATTTTGCACTTAACTTTTTCCTATTAACCCTCTGATTCTGCAGTTTTACAACATCAAGTTCTGAGGTAGCTGCACAAGCCCATGCTATGAGGTGCAGTCTCTGGAAATCCTACAGCTCATTTCAACTTCAGCTTCCTTCCCCAAAATTACAGCTATAACAAAAACTCTTGAAAGCAGAGTTACCAACTTCTGGTATTTTATTTTAAATCTCAAAATATTTTGCTTGCTGTTGAAGAGAAGCTCTCCAATAAGTCTAGAGATCTAAACAGACAGAAAAATTAGTAATTTTGAATGCTATGATTTGAAGGGAGGAGGGGGTCAATGGGGCTCCTTCTTGGGTGACAGTAGTGAAAAAGCAACAGTGAGCTGATTGAGATGAATGCTACCTTTAAAAGAGCCAGAAGCATCTATTCAGTGAGAAAATAGGACTATTCCATAAAAGAGACGGGAATCAATTACAGCCTTTCATGAATACAAGGCATGAGCACTAGTTAAAGCAACAGCTCTTGACCCACGAGTATAACCTATTTCTGAAACACAGATCACTTCATAAGAGAACATATGTCAAAACACACACATCTGAGATGCTGAAGCTCCTTTCTTCATCACTATTGAAAAAAAATTAAGTCAATGCAAGAATAAAAATTACTTTGTGCAAAAATAAGCGTTATCAGTACAGATTACAGTTGCTCCAATGGAAAAAGTGTGTAATACACATAATATTAACCACCTTTGACCTGTGAAGCAAGGATATAGCTGGAATGTGACTACTAGGCAAGAGCAAAACAACTGGGAAAACAAAAATAAACTTAAAAAGTCATTGGGTCAGAAGTAAAGGAGATAATTTAAGATCTGATTTGGTAAATTGGGATGACATTATAAAAGCGGTTGTAAGAAAAATCTAGGATTTGAGAACCCATCAATCCAGTCAAATTCACACAGCCGACACTTCATAAGCAATGGGATTTCTCCTGTTTAATTTCATTTGGATCAATTTATCATTAACCAATTCCCAGCACAGACTTGAGTAAATCAAGTTGAGGGAGAGGACATTAAAACAAATAGTAAAGGAATTGTAACACACTGAAGAGGAGGTGGTCAGGCTTACTAACAACATAAACTCTGCTTCAAGTCCAATGCACAAATCACTGCTGTGTTCAATAAGGACAGTGGTGTCACCCTGCAGGAGAATGGGGTAGTGCTCAGTTTGTACTAACTTAGTAAACTAAGAAGTAGGGATTTGGAAATTACTGAAGTTGTTATTGTAACTTTAGTTTGTATTAGCAAATAGCGGGTTAAAGCCTTTACAAGAGTAGCTCCTAGGAATCATCAAACAACTTACAGTCCTGAGAAAAAATGCATCAATATTGGATTTGAAACTCATCTTGAGAGATTAATCAAATATGAAATCAGTCCTAGAGAGTCCACTTAAGTACAATGCCTGAACTCTTAGCTAATCCCCAACATGTTGAGGTTGCCTTTTCCCCCTCAAGGGGAAGAAGAGAAGTAGTAGTGTAGAACAGAAACCTGAAGAGCTAAGTCCTGCACTCTAAACATGCCAATCGATTCAGCAAACCAGATGCCTAATTTCTAAGTATGCAAGGAGATGGGACACCCTTCAGCATACTCAGTGGCTTGCACTGCAAACCCCATGCTGGGACTAAGTTCATTGCTCTTGCTTTTAATACTTTAATTACTGGCAATAATCATAACATTCTAACAATTGCAGAAGTCATTAAAATTGTTATATATCCCCTATAATATTTAATACACATTTTGGTCACTTTCAAATCTGTTTGACCCCATATGAGTTTGGAGCAAATTCTTTTTGAGATCCATTCTTTGGTCCCCAAAACTCAGAGAGGCTGGGGAAGACAGTAGTTGCAGCACGAGATTTTTGGCTTTTATTTGAGCTGACTGAACACGTATGTCCTGAAGACAGCTGAGGTGACAAAGTCAGAAGTACATTTGTAGTCCAGAGTAGAAGGAATTACACATGTGAGATATAAAAGGAATAATTTGCAGAATTTGAAAAGAAATTCAGTTTCAATCTCCTGGAGCTTTTGAAGGGTTCTTCACCCATTATTGATGCCAATGTAAATCACAAGAGCAACTTAATTATTTCCTCCTAAAATACAAAACTGAAGTTTCAAATAACAGCACATACACATAATTTGGGGACAGTTTCTGAAGTCTTTATTCCTTTACTATTAGTTGTCACTGCTTACAGCTTGCAATTAAATAAAATGAGAAATAATTAAAATTCAGTGTCAGCTGTTAGCAATGTCATCTACCAGTGACAAAAAGATCACCAGGGAAAATTAAACCAGCCTGTCTCTGATTATAGTAAAAGTCTATCAGATCAGGCATGGCTGCTTCTGCGTGCACCCTGCTAGTGATTACATCCAGCTCCAGCAAAGGGCAATACATGGGTCTCTTTCTAGTAAATCCACAGGAATGGGTTATAAAAATAATTCTGCCATTTGCAGGTGGTATTTTTTGAAAACAAAGACCAAAAACACAGAACAAAATCCTTACACTTCATGTAGCGATTTCTTGTGCTGATAGTTATCCGTTTTGCATATTGCAAAAATCACACCAACCGTCACTATAAATATTCTCCCGTTATTGACAAACTGCAGATCCATAGAAGAGTGAGTCTTTTTCTAAATCCATTTTATATATATGTATATAATCACCTACATCACTGACATCATCCAATAAACTTAATTGACGGCGGTTTGTCTTAACTAACTTACGTTTTCAAGGTGTTGTCATGCAGAATGAAATGTGTGTGCATTTAAAGTCTCCACCCCCCAGGACGGCTGGCATATGTACAAATTCCCAGTTATAAAGTTGAGTTATAACGTAACCCTCTCAAGAAATGCTGATGACATTAGCGGTGTGATTTCTGATAAGATCCCCAAGCCTGCCTTGTCTTCATCCTGCCTCCAAACCAGCATGTGCAGGTTTCCCGGCCACCTCCAGTGATGGTTAATCACAGAGAAGCCAGTGATGCATTGCTATCCCTGCGTATACAGAGCAGTCCAGTGGGCACTGCATGTACAATGATCCGTGGAATATCATACCAGTCTGCCTCTGCAGTTTCACGATGTGAACTTTATTTTCCATGGGATTGTCTGATGAAAAATAATGAAGAAATTTCTCATATTCCACAGACAAGGACACATCATGACAAGTCTCATACCAGACTCATGTTATGATTCAAACGAATCGTACTGCTTTGCCTCACCAGAAACCACTTGGAACAGACGTCATTGTTTTAGACACACACAAACCAGCCATGGAACAAATGAGCGTGCCAAAATACAGCAAGGCTTAAGACACTTCTGAGTCTTTAGCACATTATTAGAGATGAGCAAATGCGCACGAGAACAAAATGCACAATAAGCTGATATTATTCCAGACCCTGTCGAAATCTGTGCAGTGAAGTATCTCTTCCCCTCCTTCCCACTGAACCCCTAAAGACACATTATCTCTGAAAATATACTGCAAAATTCACAGGGTCAGCAGGTCTGGCATCGTTTGCTGGGCTGGCTGGAGACTTCAAATCCCGTGCGCGCTGGGGCTTCCTCGGGGGAAGCAGCGTTCACTGCATTCCACTTTCTTAATGGGGTGTAATCAGGAACATGTTTGCTTCAAACCTATTAGTGAACTTCCCGCTTTGAACCCAAGCTCTCTTTTAATGTACTTTTTACTAAACTTATATATCAAATATGTTTTGCTTTGCTAACAACTGTACCTGGCATTCTTTCTGATGAGATTTCAGCCCAGTGTTGTAAGACAGACAGCACTTGTCTCCACTGTCTACATGAGAAAGAAAAACAAGAGGGCATGCTACACTCTTATTCCCATTCACTAGTTTATTTACTTCTCTTTTTTTTTCCTAAATCTGTATAAAATAGTGGGATGTTTTATTTGTCTGATAGTAAATCTGAAACAGAGTGACAACTCAGAGTTGGAACAGCCTGTTTTAATTTTTGGCTAGAAAAGCTATATTTGTTTTTAGATCACTCCATAAATGGGTTAATCTTAATACTTCCTTGGCTGGAAAAACACACCATGCAAATTTGCCCAATTCAAATGCTAAACCTGTGAGGTGTCAGTTTAAAACAGTAGTATGCTTCTATCTCTTTGCCATTATCCACATTATCCAAAAGAAAAACAAATGATAGATCCTCCCTCCCCATTACATTTAAAAGGGTTATAATTTTTTAAATGACAGTGCTTTTAACTGCACCTGCATATTTTGCCCAAGTATCAGAATTGCACAGCTGTTAATACTGGGGCATTCCTATCAGGCAGAGATGCTGACAACCAGCCCAGTTTAAAAACTACTACTGGATACACAAATACGTGACTGAAATAACTGCTTACACTGAGTCGGATTTGTTATTACATTCACAAGACAAAAGGGCAGAAGCAGCCATCCTGTTTTATTGCATAACTCAGGCTATTACATTTTACACAGACACCCTTGAAAGAAGCTGAAAAACTTGGATTTGGCTCAAACATGCCTAAAAACACACAGATCCAGAGGGATGAGGAACATGCCCATTACCCAGCCAGTTCTATAGTGGTTCATCACCTTCATTTACCACAAGCCTCTGCAGACAGCTCCTCACACCCAGGGCACCCAAGTACCCACCAAGCACCTGGGGAAACCTCCCTAAAATCTGCCCCGTGGCACCTTCACGTTTCCCCGTTAGCTCATCCGAGCTCTCCCCTGCTCTGACTTTAAAGGACCTGGAAGAAGTCCTCCAGTTTTGGCTGTATTCTGTGCGGAGTTCCTCCCTGGACTGCATCCAACGAGCACGGGTTTCCCATCGCAACCTCCCAGCCTGCAAGCACGAGCGAAGAAACACTTAATAGAGTCCACCCGCGTCAGCCTGGCAGGGAGCTCGACTCAGAATTTATGTTTTATTAAAGCAACATTAGTAACACTTTTCAGTGTGCATGAGCATCTATTCTTACACTCAGTAAAAGCTTTCATCCAGCTCTTGGCACTATCTTTGATCACAAAGAGAAGAAAAGTTAAAATCCCTCTGTTTAAGTCACTGGACTGAGATTAAGATAAATTTACATTCAGTTCTTAACTATACCATAATGTTTCTGTGTGTCTCAGATGAGTATGCAACTCTTTCATACCCTGGAAATTCCAGTTTGTAGAATTGCCAGAGATGCACAGAAATAGGAAATTTCAATTTTCAGGTAACTCTGAAATATCAGCAGGGGAAAAACAAAAATCTAAAATAGAACTGAAAGCTAAAAGGCCAATGCTACCCTTGAAACTAATACTCAAGAAAAAAATCCTGGATTCAGTTACTTGAACACAAATTTCAATATTTCATTTAATATTTAAGCTCGCTTAGGTTAGTTCTATTCATTTTTAATTTGTGTTTTAAAGACTGGAAAGTCTTAAAAGAAAATATGTTGTACTACGCAGTCGTATTTAGTATAAACAGATGATTCAAAAATACGTATAGATCTCAAAAGAAGAAATCTGCTGACACTGGAGAAACAAAAGGGGAAAACTAAAAACAAATGATAAATTTTAAATAAGACGCTTCAACTTTTCCCATAAAAAGTATGGAAATATAGACACTCTCCCCAAAAACACTGATGCTATGATGGAAGATCTCTCAGTGATTTTCAAAACAGCTAAACACTATCATTATGGGGCACTGTGTGGTTGAAGATGCCAGGTGTTCATTGGCATCTGCATATTCACCTTCTTTCAGAAAACAACTGATAAATAGCACACTGCTATATATTTTATTTCTTATGAGCTGAAAGGTCTGCAAGATGTGTGGAATCATCTTTTCATGTCTTTAGTGACTCAGGTGGCTGTAAAGCCATATGTTGTAAAGCGAAAGCTGTCATGTTCATTTTTTTTGGCTATCAGCTTTTGAAATTTCCTGTTATTCCTGATTTCTCTTCCAGATGAGACCAAGACCACAAGGAGAGACTCAATGTCTTCAGGCAATGTTTTTCAGGACAATGTCTTGGGATATGTAAAACCTGGGTTTAACTTCCTGCTCTGGATCAAACACCTGACCAAGATGAAGTTGGCTCATTTCTTTTAATACCAGCTTGGCTGGCGTCTGGCACGCTGCAGACACACTCGCCACTCAGCGTAGACACATTTTCTGTGCCCATATCCACCACACCCAACCTCGAGCTCTGCCCACGCTCCCTGGGCTCTGCACTTCGCCTGCTGCGTGCGACGAACATCCTGCTTCTGGAAAAAGTCTTCTCCCTTCACCCATAGTTCTTTACAAGCTCCCGGAGGATTGGTTTTAAACATAGCTGATGGCAGATGTGGAGACGCTCACCCGAGCCTTCCCCAGAGCCGTGGTAGTTTAAAGAGTTTATGGCCAAACTTCAGCAGAGCTACTCTGGCTCCCAGGGAGAAATGCTTGCACACACTTCTGTTTCTCCTCACTCATTCAGGCCCCATATGTTAAAAACCAAGGCGTAAAAAAACAGAGCCTGATTTAAATATGCATGGCCAAGCCCAGCAGCTAAGCCATCATTAGGTGTTGACTTGACAAATTTTCTAGGGTCGATACCTGCGTAAGTCTTTTATATAAAGCAAGCCAGCTTGTTTCTCTCTTCTTGCTGCTGCAGGCCAATTTAAAACCTCCCTGAAGACTTTATTTGTAGGACGTGCCTTTGCTTATGGAAAAGGAACATGTGCAGACAAAATAACTGTTTTTCAGGTTTGATACTGAAGTCCAGCTGAAACTAATCAAAAGTCTGAGATCTTTGGACCCTGGTAGGGCAAAACTAATGAAGACGGATGTAGGACAACAGAGGGAATAAAAGAGTATCTGGTCTCATCTACTCCACTGCATAGATTTCTACCCAAGAGAATAAAAATGATTGAGTTGTGTCCTTTTTAAATATTATCCTTCTATCTCTTCCACTCAAGTCATTGCACCTGTGTGCTTTTTTCCTGCTTCTTTCAAGCCCTATAAAAAGATTATTTTCTTGTTTATTTCAAGAGCTATAAGTGGAAAATCAGTGAATTAGTTTCTCTTTTTGCACCAAAAGAGCTTTTTATCATAAGCTAGTTTTGAGGATTTACTCGATGAATTGGCCAACTCAACCAAGTCCCACCTATGCACCCCATCTACATTTCTGCATAGACAAGCTCAGCTCCCACCCAGGTACCTAAAGGAAAAGCATCATTTCTCTTCAGTGATAAGCACCCACCAGTTTTGTTGTGGAGAATGTGTTAAAATGAGAAAAACAGTTGAGTGCTGAAAATAACACATCATGGGTCTGCCTAAGTGGGACCACAGTCCTTCTGAATATCACGTATATCATTAAATCTGGCATCCCATGTCTGGCCTAGCTAATAACTAATTATTTAGAAAAAGGTTGCGTGCCATGAGATGTCGTCATGGCAGTGGGATCTCCTTTTCCACCTCAGCTCTTGAATCCGCTCATGCCCTGAAACATGTCATTTCATTACACTTCTCATTATCTCAGCTTTTATTGCTACACATTTTATTGGCCATGAAATTATCCAACCCTTTAAGAAAAGTGCAAGCTATGAAATTATCTCAATTTCTGAAGGACACCTAGATATTTTGTGAATTTTAACAGCAAAACTCTAACAAATAAAGGGCCTTCTCCCTGCCCTGTCTTGTCATTTGTAGTTTCCCAGTTTCTTCAATGCTTAATCTTCAGTCACTGTGAAACCAGATGGCTAAACAATTAGATAAATCACAGGCATTGCTGACTTTGTCTCTTCTGTAAGCACTAAACAATAAATATCACAACTTCCTTGCTGCAAATGTGACGGTGAATGCCAAATCCCAGTTCAGCACCCGGACTCCTATTTCCTGGGCCTGCAGAAGATAGAAAATATCACATTTCTACCTCATTCGACCCTTTCAATATCCCTGTCACGCTTCATTGCTTTACAAGGCACCATTTCACTGTTGCAACAAAGATTACAGGGAATCTAACAGGTAAGGCCCCAAGCAAACATGGAGCGGAGCAGACCTGAACAGGAGGCACAAGGACTTCATGTCTTATCTGCTCCCCATCTCAGCATTTCTAACCACAAGGACTGCCCCGCTGACAGCCCTGCCTGTCCTCAGGCAATGAATCTGTAATAAGATATATACACACAACAAATAATAGAGGTGGTTTGTTGTGTTTAGGTTTGGGTTTTTTGGCTGAAAAAATATATACCGAGGTAATTAAATTGCTAACATGATGGATGGCCTCATTTTATATTTGAATTCAAAGTGACTTTCCATAGCATATAAAAAAGTGACTTACTGCAAAAAAAAAAGGATAATGCCATAACTTGCACTGAAATAGAAATATGGATGTTTGACTTGAATTCTGAAGAATCAAACTTCGTTGCTCTCTCAGTGACAATGTGTGTGGATGCTTTACCCCAAATCCTAAAATATTTTCAAACTCAAATTTAGCTCCTATACGCAAGTAGAGAAACTGAGGCACTATGAGGTTGCAATATATTTCAGATTATTTAGGGGAAAGAAAAAAAAAACAAAACCCACACTAATCCTGGGAAAGGACACTAGTTATTTAAGTACTAGAGTTTATACAAGCCCTGTACAATAATATATTGTCTATGACATTGGCAACATCACCTGTATTCAAGGTTGTACAACTCCCATTTACAGACCCTGTTTTCAGCTGTATTGACCTAGAGACACCTTAAGAATATCATATCGATACCACTGTCACATAGTTGCAATACAGAAAGATTATCTGATTTTCTCCTCCCCCTTTATCCCATTCTACCCCCAAAAAAATAAGCAACACTGACCAACAGCTAAAAATATTTCAGAATATCTTCAGAACTTCCATGGAGCCATTAAACAAACTAAGGATTTGATGTCATGTTTGAAGGCTTATGTTAACACGAAGTTTGGGTTGTAATGCATTATAATTTAGGAGATCTAATTTTGCATTTGCTCTCTTTCTATAAGAAATTTGTGATCCATACCACAAGCTGCAGAAGCTATTGGCCAGCAGCCATAAAAGTATTAAATGTAAATGGCTTGTTACATTGGCAGTTATTTGCTGCACAGCAATGCTGGTTTTAAAAATCCACTCGAAAACCTTATAAATCCTAGTATATATTTTCTTGCTTCTGCCTGACACTCAGAGAGTTAACAGGCAAAACATTTCAATAAAACTTCCATGCAAAAAAGCTAAGATGTTAAAAACTCGCAGTTAACATCTGTTCATCATTTCATTGTGTGGCCACACATTAGATAAACATGCTTACTCATAAGAGCACAATACCTAACCGTGACCTCAGCTGTGACATCAAACAAGCACACGGGGGAATTATTCCACGCTTTTGGCATCAACAGGGTTGACTTTCACAAGGCAGGGGGGAACAGAAAAACTGTGCCTGATGAGTAGTGAAACTGCAGGATTAACAACCAACTTTTATCAGTCCTTTGCTGTTGGTTTCTTTGCAATAGGAAAATATGTGCGTATAAATAGGTCCATCCCCCTAAATTAGGCAAACGTCATAACAGGCTGGATAACTAACCTGTAATTACACTGTCACTTGTATTAACTCCATCACCCGCTAATAGAGTAAGTTACAGTGGAAGCAGCCAATGTTGTTAGGAGGGTTATTTATTTTATGCCCTAATTAATCAGTACTGACACTGAACCACATCCTTCCTCCTTCCTCATTATTTAAATCACCCATTTATATGGATGAGCCTCTTTGCTTTGTGCATTTCATTAATGCCTTAACATGCTCCCAGGAGGAGAACAGCGGGTGCTGTTCCGGCGAGGTGGGTAACAGAAATGCCGTGAGGCTGCTCCCGCTCTCCCAACCTTTTTTCCCTGGGAAGGGCAGCAGGGAGTTCGATGGGATTGAGTTTGGGGGCTCTCAGGTGTCTGGTCCTCCACGGTGCTGGGGAAGAAATTACTTCCCTGAGTCAGCCTAATTTCAAGCATTAGGTACTTAAGGAGACCGAGGAAGACGTCTCTTTTTGGGAGGGCACCACCACACAAGGAAATCTTTGCTTCAAGTCAGACACATGCTTAAGTGATTTCCCGAATCTGGCTCCTGATCCTAAAATTGAAAGCGACAAGTAGAAGTTCCCTTACCCCCCGATCGCCCATCCTGAGGCTGCAAGTGAAATAGAGATGTAAAACTACTTGGTCTGCAGAATGAAGATCAAAGGGTGGTGGTTTTAAATTGAATATGAGGCAAGCTGGAAAACTGAAATTCAGAATATCTTGTGCAGGGCTTTATGTAGGGGTATACAATCTTTTATAGTTCAGCTGAAGTATTTTTATTTACCCCCATGTTTTGAAGAGGTTACCTCTGCAGTGTTTCATAACTAACCAGCCAAAACAGTCTAAACCAAAACATTTTTGATGGAATATATCAAAGCTAACTTTTTTTCCCCATGTCCTTTCTTTCACATTCTCCTTTTTCTGATTTTTTGCTGAACTCACACATCCCAGGTAAGCACTTGCTGTTGCACATGTGTAGACTCTGCAGAGCAGTCTGAAGAGGTTAGCAGGGTTTTTTTACTAATAACTTGTTTAAACAAAGTGCACAGATGAGCTCACATTAACGACTTTCATTTGATGCAAGAAGCCTCTCTGTGGTTCTCCCGGAGGGTCAGCACGGGGCTGGGGATGCCTGGCTGAGCACAACAGCAGCAGGGCAGAGCCCAGTCTGGGCCCCCAGGAGATACCCGCTCAACACTTTCCATGCTGTGCTGCCCTTCCTGACATCACAGTTAAAGAAGTTTAACATTAAAAAAGCATCCCAAACCTCTTTAAGTTGTTATTCTGCTTCCTGCCCTCAACACAGGCAGCTCCTGACACAGCTCAGTCACCTCCAAAGTGGGGCTGAGCTCTGAAAATTCAGATCTCACAGGGGATGGGGAGGAGGATGCACAGTCAGGACTGGGAAAGCTTTAATGGTGTAACACAGGAGCACACGTGCATTGCTCAAAACCAGCTTAGCAGGAAAATGGGAAAGGCAGAGTAGGTCTTGTATGCCATGCATGCCCCCCTTACAGGGCCAAAATCTGAAACCAAACCATTCAGGACTCCCCATGTCCCCTTCAGGTTGTCCAAGAGCCTCCGACACCTTTCTACATCCATGCCATGTTGCCCAGGGCAGGTACACCCGGGAACACACATTCACAGGGCAAACTGGTTATTGACAGACTCCTGGGAATCTTCTTTTTCTAAAGGAAGTCAAATGGCACAAGCCTGTGCAGACTTTACTTGAGTAATGCTCAAACACAAACACAAATTTCAGAGGACAAAAACCAGTTGCATGATTTGATTCAAAGCTGACAAACGTGCTCCCGTCAGGCAACTCACGATAGCTACAAAGAGATTTTTAAAGTTTCAGAAATTTTTAACCTGGAGTAAGCAGAGATGCTCTGTTTCAAGAAAATACTTTTAAAGATTTTAAATAAATGATTAATCTGAACAAGGTTCTTATTTTAGATGAAACGTACAATTTTACCAGTACAGCTTTCAGGCAGCAACTCCCATGTCAATGTAGATAGCTGCAAACCCACGCAGCTTTCAAAAACGAGGAAACATTATCCAGTGCTACATTTTGAAACCAAAGGCCATGTGCAGCTCCATTAATTTGTGGTTCAAGGCCAATAATTAAACCATCCAGGTTCCATCCAAATATTTTTCTGACTCCCCAAACATTTTGCCAAACCATGAACTAATTTTCACCACGAAGGCTTTCTCGTATTTAGCACATTTTTGGAGACAGTTGCTCACTCGGCAGAGCTCCAGGGGCACTTGAAACCTCGCGGTGCAAACTGGTCAAAAGTTGCCAAGTTCATATTGTCCAATGAAACCTGGTGTGTCAGAAACCATATAAACCAAACCAAAGCTGTACAACTTTTCCATGGACTTCATACCCAAAGCCATGTGATGGTGCAGTTAGGGCCAGTTGCCCACAACGTGAAGCGTTCCTCAGAGAGTCTGCAACTACAGGGAGGTCTATACAGACTAGATTTTGACCAACCTTCTGTGTTACCTCTTGTATGAGAAGGGGACCTCGATCAGGATGTTTCTCTTTTTTTGGAGAAAGCTCCCAACTATTATGAGCTTATTAGCGAAGAGAAAGGCGATGAGCCTTTAGTGGATATCACGATGTTGATCTTTCTTGGCTAAAGCCCAAGGATTTGTTTTGAAGTGTGCCATCACACCATATGTTTAAATGCCCTTTATCCCAGTCATATTCCTCTGAGCAACTGAGGTGTATTACTATTACAACACACAAAATCTGCATACGTGAACATTCACTTAAGCCATCTGACAAGAAAAGCTTTTAAGGTCCAGCATCTTTGCAGCAGAGCAGAAGTCAAAAACTCTTGGACCAACCAAGTGCCCCATCCTGCCCCCATTTAAGTCAACAGCAAAGCATCAGTCCCCACGGCTCAGCGCTGACGAGAATTGCCAAAGAAATGCACATTAATTATCATTACTATGTCTGTTATTGTATAACAGACTGTGATTCTGTACTTTATCTCCTGGACCATTATCTCCTGCCATGTGATCTAAGTGTTGATACTGCTAATGTAAAGGAACACAGAACAGTAGTCATTTATCCTGCAAAAGACCTCGTGCTTTTCTTGTTCTATCAATCATTAAACAAGTAATGTCTTTTGTGTTATTGCCTTGACATTCATTAACACTCACGTCACAGGAAATCTTTGCAATTAAAAACCTTATTGACGATCTGTGGTTGTTTCTCATTGGCGTGTAACAAGCAAGATAATAAAAAATGAAAACAATAGTGTTATCATAGATAACTGAGGAGGTTTTTCCTTTTTCTTTTTGTGCCTCAACTATTTTAATGTTGCTGGTCTCTATTTTTTTTTAATTTGAACATGGACTTGAGGGCTCTGAATGCTGGCAAGCCACTTTTTATCAGCCCTGAACATCTGAACACCTCTTTGACATTAATCCTGTATGACCAGTATTAGTGGAAACACTCAGTCTTGGAAAAGTCAGGCCATATGAGGACAAGACAAATGGTTCTCTCTCCATGCTATTCTGCCTCTCAGAGATTTATAAGGATCACATGTGCAAACCAGTGACACAAGAACACCGTGCTTTGTCCACTGTCCAAAACATGCATTGGACTGGTTTCCATGTTGTCAGTGCTGCCCCGGGGCTAACGCCCTTCAGGAGGCAGAGGGAGGTTTCAGGGAAGCTGAAGCCCTGGGAGGAGACACGCAGAGGCGGGATGGAGCGGGACGCTGTGGGTGGCAGGCCCCTGGTTGACCAGCTGCTCAGGTCTGGTAGGAAGCAAAGCAGTGGGGAACCTCTTGAATACGGCTCGTTGCCAGTTGACCCATGCCTTCTGTGTCCAAAATCACCCTCTCTTTTTACAGTTACGTGGAGTCTCACCAATTTCAGCTGGTTAATAGGGATGATACCTTCCCTTGGGACAAAGGGCCAAAAGCTTCTAACCTAACAGCTGACTGTTGGGATTCATCAATGCATTCTTCCTTCTTGCAGAAGGGGCTGAATTTCACACACGCTATGAGCGTTATCTGTGCTGCCTTTCACTGTGAGACAGCACATTAAAGTGCTGGTCTCTGACTGTGGCTCTGGAATTAAGTCTGTGCTTCTTGCAAACCCAGACTCCTGTCTGACTCGGGCCGTGCTGTCTGAAAGGTGCCTTCTGAAAGATAATAAGCACAACCTCAATTCCCACAGACATTGACATAATTGAAAAATTAGACCATTAGGCTCTTACATTCTTACAGGCTGTTTTAATTGCAGTCCATATATCTTGAGCATATTTACTGAATGCTCCATGTACATGGAGGTAGCTGAGAAGTGAGGGAAACACTGCAATCTTGCTACAGAATTGAGACAGAAAAAAAAATTATTAGACTCATACTTGCCTTACTCTTATATTACAGTGCTCTAACTCTTAAATACAAAAATGTTAAGGCCAGAAGGGACCATTATAATAATTTCACCTGATCTTCTAGTTAATATCATACACTTTTTGCATTTCTGCTTGGTGACCATACTTCAAATTTACACTATTGTAAGAGAAAGAATCAGACCCATCCACTTCAGAAGCAATACACCCATGAAAAATATTTGGAATCAACTCCTGTGTTCATCCGGTCTCTTCATAATTAGCAAAAGTGTAAACAAAACTCTGAAAATGGCCCTATGGTAAATTGTATATTTTCAGTTCTCAGATATGGTGGCCTTTCTTTGAAGCCTAAAACTGCATTTATGATCAGCCAGAGTATTGCAGAGTACACGGTGTATTCGACATAGTAGCAGACTGCCTTTTGTTGTGCAAGACAGTAGTTAAATAAATTCCTATTTTCCTTTTTTTCTGGTAATTTAAGCATTGGTAGTGTTGAAACTCAATCTGGACTGCCTATGGCTTTTCTTTTGACATCAACAGTAATGATCTTAGAAGGAATCACATTTATAAAATAATCCAACAAAAAAAAAAGCTAACAAAACTTGACAAGTATATTTCTCTGAAATGTAAGTAGAAAAAATATTGATTTAATGTTACAGGTATTTATGTTATTCATATTTTATGCCACTGATTAAATTCTCTCTCATACCCTGTAATGAATACAATCAAGTGATAACATTAACAACATTTTTACATTAAAAATAAGCTATTTCTACCTTTGGTATTCACACTCATTCATCGAGCTTAATATGAGAATAGATTTTTCAGAACTGAGACCAACACCAACATTCAGTAAATTAATCCGACAGCAAACCCTGCTTCCCCTGGTGCCTCCACAGTTTACTAAACTACTGTGCAGGCCAGAATATCAAATTTTTTTACACAATCGTTCAAGGCCATCTAAACTTTTTCAAGGCAAAACAACATTATACTATTGAAATCTGAAACAAGTCTCAGGAGATATTCTTACCAAAAAAAAAAAAAAAAAAAAAAAAAAAAAAAAAAAAAAAAAAAAAAAAAAAAAAAAAAAAAAAATCTACTTTAGGAATTCTATATGAGATAAAAAGTAGAACTTCATACAGAAAAGCGTTCACCTGCTCCCACCGCCAGTGAGGAACTGGGTTTATATTCAAAATATAACCACTGCAGGAAGGCTCCCAGGCATCTTCTGAGGAACAAGACTTCTCCACCAGTCCAAGTGAAATTAACTTTTTAAAGGGTGAATTAATACCTTCAATAGCACAGATACTATTTGAGCTATTGATTTTACCTCCCATATCCTTCAGTTTGGTGACTGTCACTCCCCAGTGTACAGGTGTACCCATACTAATTCTGTACAGTTTACCTGACCTTGGTTTTGTACCCATGTACAGGCATAGCACCGGTACGAAACCACCCTGTGAGGGTTCCATGCATCCTCATGCTTGGTGACACAGTTTCACACATGATAAAAATTGTTTCATCTTAAATCATTGCAAATTTATGGACACGGTAAACTCCTACCATGAAACAAACCCTTGCCTTTGTGTACCTTTATTGAGAGGGAGAGTTTGCCTGTTAAACCACAGAGATGGGGCTCAAACAGCCTATTTTCTCTTCTGGCTACGCCATAGATCCACGCACCACCTACCAGTCTTTTTATCTCCCTGCTCATCAGTTCACCATGACTAATGCAATGAGCATGTTGGACAGAAATAAGAGACCTCAGGTATTTGGGCATTAAATGGATGAGCATTGTGGAAAGGTGTATTGTGAGGGGAATGTATAATGCAAACAGGGATGAGATAAGAGATATCTGATTCACAAAGATTATGTCTTTTGTGCCCAATATATGGGTGGCTAGCAGGTCACTGTGCAGGAATTACAAGTAATATAAGCGGGCATGAGGAAGCAATATTTTAACTTGAAAGGACTTGTAGAGGGATGAGAGAGAATTTGCATAAAACCAATACAGAGCAGATGGGAATAGACAAGCCTGCTGGTATCAAACACATGCCAAAGGAAAATTACAGAAGAACAAGGAAGTTATTGTAGACAGCACTTCAATATCCTAACCATATACGAAACCAAGAAAACCTCTAAATCCACCAGAACAATTGCCTAAAGGGTTTAAGCAAAAGGCCCCAACTTTCTGCTAGAAAAATATCACATTACTGGTGACAAAATGCCTTATCATGTTTTCCCAACTTTAGTCGCTTTAGAAGGCAAAATACCTATGCATTAAAAAAAAAAAAAAAAAAGATAAGGGTAAATGCAAAGGTTACTGCTGTATTAATGTGTGTTATCTACTCTCTAACTTTTTTAACACTGTTTTGCAAGCATGAAAAATGACAGTCAATGTCAGAAGTATCTTTTCTGACAGCAAATGTTTGGGGAAGTTTATTATCTTTAGGCATACACAAGAACTTTGTGGTTGATTTTTATTTTTTTTTTAAGAGAATGAAAATTGGCTCTGAATTCAAAGAAGATTGCAAAAAATAAATGTTATGTTGATAAGTATCAGTGTTCTAGAATTACAAGTCCAAGATGTTCTCAGGGGCATGTGCCAGAGACGATGGTAAAAGGCAAAGAAATATGTAGGCAGAAGTGTGAAAGAAGTCTAGACAGAGGTGTGAAAATAGTTTATAGTTCATTAAAAAGAGGCAAGAGTGGAGAAACTTTCCCAAGCTGCAGCTGCCCAACTCTGCATTTGCTTTGAGCAAGATCTTCTCTGTGGTCATTCTGGGAAGGTAATGCCCCTCAGGTGCCACAGTCTCCTTCTGTGGGACTCCAGTGGAGGGATGGAGGTGTGTGGATTTATTAAAACTACCATGTTTGGAGGAGAAATGTTCAAGTCACTTCCTATTCTGCAATGGCAGACTAATTTTATTCTGTCTATACTCTAGAGGAATCAAATGCTTGATGGATGGAGCCTAAGAAAATCTCAATTCAGACAGAGAATTGTAACACAATAATCCATAGTAATTTGCTATATAGTGACCAGGTGCCAGGAGATGCTATGAGGACAGAAGGAAGCAAAAGTTAACAATGGGCTAAAGGACAGGCCATGTTCCTGCAAGCCCCCAGGAGCAGTTTCACCCATATCCATTTGACAACACCACATTGACAGACCTCTCTTCTCATTGTACCCATGAAGGAAGACAGGTCTGTGAAACCCCAGGCCTTCTGACATTCAAATTATTTTTTCATTAATCCAGAACTACAAAATAAAACTTCAGACAAAGAAGAAGAGAACATTGATGCCCATTAATGCTCATGGTGGATTTAGGTAAGAAAATAAAAGATTTGGTACTCATGTGACCTGAGAACTGATTTCTGAGGAACATTCCTCCATCCTTGTTGCCCCCCCCCTCTTCCTGGCCATCCCCCCCATGATATGATTATACACATAAATTAGAGTGAAACCAAAACCTTTTAATAATAACGTGGTAAGCTGAGACACCACTTGACAGTGCTGAGTTTCAGCCTGGCCGGACACAAAGGATGAACATAACTCCTCTGCGACTCAGCACCTGAAATCCAGAATTACATTTCTGCTGGATGACACTTCAGTGGTGACACACATTAATAGCTCTGTTAAGCATAGATAACCCAATGCCACTTCGGTGTCTCGCTTCGAGCTCTTGCCAGTAATGAGCTTTAAAGAAACAATGACTCACGGTAATACGAACTGTCACAAGATCTCACAGAAAAGGATATGAGATAGCTCAAGGACGGTGGCACACAGCCTGCCCCTGCACTCTGCAGCACACCTCTTCCCACGGCCAGATGAAGGCACAGATAATATGACCAGATGAATAGACAACTGCATTTAAGTCCTATGAATCACATGAAGCCTTTCATCCCCCTTCCTAAACAACCCGGCTTCACTGCCAATAAAGTTTCAACTGTTTTTCAGTACTGCCTCTCCTTCCAGCAACTGCCTCCCTGGATTTCTTCCCTGCTTCCTCCTGGCTGCTGCAGTAAGACTTGGTGCTGCAATGTGCCTGCAAGACCCTTGTCATCAGCCACGTGCTGCTGATGGGACCCGATTCTCCAAGGTGGGAGCTAACAGGAGATCAAAGCTCTCCTTGAGATCAAACCACTAAAGGGTGGGTTTTATGCAGTCTATGGAGATGGTCTTCAGAAGGGTCTTTTCCCCACACACGTCCTAGTATTTCTGTCCAAAAGGGTGTATTTTTTTAATTAAAACCAGGCATTTTCTTACCTGCAGCTCTGAACACCTCAGATCTGGAAACCCAACCAGTCATTGTGCAATCAGAGCTTAAGCCATCTCATCCACGTGCAGAGCAGAGAGCAGGGCAGACACCCGCTCTGTGTGCTGGCTCCACCATGCAAACAGGTGAAAAAACTCAAATCCTTACAAAGGAAGAAAATACCAGAAGCTTTTCTAAGGAATATTGTAAAGGACCTTGCTGGGTGAACAGCAGCTTGGGAGCAATGTTTATGGCACAGCTATAAACTCATGAACAAATTAAAAGGATTTACAAGAGTAAATCAGTTTCAAGCCAAACCTACTGAACGGCAGGAGATGATTCTCCCAGGGTCAGGAAGAAATAATTAGCGCTGTACTTGTGGAAGAGGGTTTAGTATAATTTCTTGCCCTACCTATTAAAAAAAAAAAAAAAAATTATCCTTTCAGTTGTGGCAATAAGTGCACAGGAAGATCGTTCCTTATCTATTCAGTGTTTCACCTGGCTCTTTTTATAGACCCTTTGTTCTTGTTTCAACTCACCTGCTACATACAAGAGGGCTTTTTTTTAACCCTCATTTTAATGACCCAACACTTCAGACTCCAGATTTTAACTCTATCTCAGACATCTGAATTCAAAGCCTCCAGCCAAATTGTTTAAAGCTCAATGGGCTTGCATACATATTTTAAGCTAGAGTTGGAATTTTTTTATAACCCTGGTATTCCCTGTCCATGTTATTCCACTTGTTTCATCACTGGTGAACATGAATGAAAACCTGAACTAACTTGAGGCTGCAGAGGTCTGCATCTGAGTGTTTTGCTTTTATACGAATGCCCAAATACCTGCCGATATCAGCAGAAGCAATTCCAAAAGGATCTGACCTCTGCACGTAACTGAAAATTAACTTTATTTGTGGAGATGTTCAGTACTGTGCTATTAAGTGACGATCAGTGAGAGCTTGTAACTATGAAAAGTTTTTATTACAATGTGCAAATTATAAAATATTAAAGATTAAAATGTGAGGAACAGGGAGAAGTCTTTATATGCTGCTGAAGGTGGTGGCATCAGTGTTCACTGGTGTAAGTCAAAGTGCCCTGAGGACTTTATATTCCTTCCCCAGGGTCTGAGCCAGGAGAATGGAAAAGTTCTCTACAATGCAATAGCAAGTAAATTGGGAAGAAGGTGTTACATAGCAGAGGTCCATGAAAAATGTTTGGAGCCACTAAAATTACAGAAAATAATACAGAAAAATATAAAAGATTGCGAGTATTCTTTCTATGAATTTTTAAACTCTCATGTAGATATTATATTGGTTTCAATTAAATCCCAGAGGATCACTCAAAGCCCCTTTCAGAATTGGCAGTGTCATGGTATCACCATGTGATATCTAAACCACCGAGGATTTTATCTGGATGCACACAGAAGGCCAAGGTACATGCTAGAGCTATTCTGAGCACATGAGCTACGCAAGGCTTGCTTTCTACAAACCGGCAGGAAAGGTGCCAACACACGGAGAAAGTCCACGTTCTATTTTTCACAGGATCTCTTCATTGTAAAGCCCCTGCAGTCCCTTCCCACTAATCCAGGCTGGCTGGTACATGGAGAGGGATCTCTCCAGATACTTTCCCTTTAGATCACGAAAGGAAGCATTAATCAAGCAAAAGATGGGAAATTATGACACCTAGCTGCTAAAGTTCAGCCCCAGTGGCCAAATCAGAGTTGATCACAGGGTACAGGTGACTATCCATCAAATGACCTATCATAACACACATTAAAATGTCTGGGTTAATCAGGACAATTGCCAAGAACAATATTTTTCTGCTGACTTTCATAACAGCAGGTACAAAAGCAATCCCCTTGAAACACTGGTCTGCAAGCATTCAAGACAAAATTTGATTAATGAAATTCCAAATAAAAATTCCAAATATTGTTTAAACCAAATTATACCATCTCCTTACTGCACTCCAAATACAGGATCAAGGATGTTTTATATGAAGTAGGAAGGGTATTAGATCTGCAGGGTTTTAGGTGTGAGCTGGAAAATGCATTAAAACCTGAGCTTTAATTCTGCATTGCTATCTGTAATCACATTAAAACATAGAAAGTGAGATCGAATGCTACTATACCACCACCTGATAGCGAAGTGAGATCAGTTGCAAGTATCATTATGATTACTCTGCAAAATACTTTCATGTAGATGACAAAGAATATCTTTATGATGATATTATAAATTGCACCACATAGTCATTAGAAAAATACCCGTGTGACTTTGTGCTCTGCCTGTTTCAAACTTGGCACAAGGAAATGATAAAACAGTTTTATTGTTAGACAGCAAAGTCACTTCACATCTGTGAGATTACTTCCTCCAAAGGATCTCTGAGCCATTTCTCCGAGCCTTGGTGATTAGCGAGTTGCTCAGCGAGGCAGGTGTTTATCCTCAGCACCACAAGTGAGGAGCCAAGGCAGGGCAGAGCTACGTGACTCAGGCACACACAGGATGTCATTAATCAGGGGCAGATTAATTGGGTCCCAGCCCGGGTGTTAATCAGAGCTCTGTGTTGGCCCCCATTTCTCCCCAGACCTGAGCCAGAGGCTCCTCCTCCTCCCCGTCACACCCAGAAATATTAACTGGGACTGGGTACCCATTGTACATTGAGCAGACCAGTGCCTGTTGGTTGACAGATTCTGGGGGAAAATGCAGGGTTTTTTTCATGGACAGCTTGAAGGCTACAGGGCAGGACTGCTATGGAGGAGGGAGATGAGACTTCTCTCACCAGCTTGCAGGCAGCTTACGAGCACTGCCCCAGAGCTGACACAATCAGGCGGGCTCAGCACCCAGCGTCATCCTAAAGGAAGAGATGTTATTAATATTTCTTTTACTGGAGGGAAAGCTACTAGTCTGGAGCTAGTAGCCTGCAGTGTCTGTGACACTGCAAGTCAGTGGGAATCTTGAGGGTGAGTCTGGGCTCAGCAGTGAACTCAGTGACTGGAGCAGGTTGTTAAAGCACGTGCTTAAAAGTTTTACTGACATAAGCCTAAAAGTACCCTGTCTGAGCGGAGCATATGCATAAGCAACTGACTGGCAAGAAATTTTTTTTCTGCCAACACATGAACTACTGTATGATCTACAAAAGAAACAACTACAAGCACAAAAAATCATAAGAGAAAAAAACACATTCTCTTTATCAATGACAACTGTAGGTATTACTACGGCTCTTGGAATACTACTACTTACTACTACTTGGAGTGGCTTGGTGTAAAGGATATTTATATATTTGAATGGCTATAGACAGAGAGGTGCACTCAGTGCATCAGCAGGCATTGGCAGAGGGACATTTCATTTAGTTATGTCAGTCAGTGCAAGCAAATTTCCCAACTTTGCCCTAGATAAGTAAAAAAAAAAAATCTTTGTCAGGCAAATGATGGATGCTTATTAACATTATACAATGAAAGAAGAGCTCAGGATATGTATACAATGGCTTCAGTTCAAAAGAGTCTGCAGCAACAAGCTCAATAATGGAACTTTTAAGTTATGTATATGTAAACCAAATGGAAAGCTGAGAAACCTCCCATCTTAGATGGATAAACTGTTTACCTAAACAGGAAGAAACACCATTAATTCTCATAAATGACAATGCAAAGATGCACAGACTGATAATCCAGGTCGGATCTGCTGGATGAGGGCAAAAGCACGTGCTTGACAGCCCTTAGACGCGGCTCACATAGCCCCGAGCAGGCAGCTTGGGCTGGCTCCTGCTCTTTCCAAGCCCTGCTATAACAACACAGATTAATTTCTATGTTTGTGATTTCCATTCACAGTAATAGGATATAGGAATGATTCATAACGAGATGTCCAAAACGATTTTAGAAGATGCTTCAGATGGCGCACACTGGGGCTCAGACCACAAAGCTGCCCAAGCAGGGAGAACCGCAGGAGGGAAACATGACACACGCAACCCCAGACACGTCCCTGTGCCAGCTCACCCCGCGGCGGGGCTGGATCCCGTCCCCCAGCTCCATGTTGGAGACACGCATCCATGACCCGGTGCTCCCCTGGGCACTGCAGCCCTGCTCCCGAACGTGCAATTCTGCTCACACCAGGGGCTGGGAGGGAAGAAACCCTGTCCTGTGGTTAACTGGGAGGAGTGGTTTTCTTTCCAGTTTCTCTGGAAGTGTCTGTATGGCATTAAGTAAGTCCATTTCTGTAGCGTAGTTTTCCCATCTGGAAAACGGGAAGAGGGGATAAGACTTAACTTCGCAAGCGTGTTAGAAAACATAACACTTTAATGTGTATCCAGTAATTTGAGATCCCAGGATAATAGTGCGGAGAATTATTATTATTACCACAGAAGGCATTTTTACTTCTAATGCACAAAGAAAACAAATCGCAAGAGAGTGAGGTTCGAAGATCTAACATTCATTTTATTTTTATTTTTGAGCTAATTTTGCAATAATTGAGACCACAGATGTTCAGTTCCATATGTGCAACAACCCAGTTCCAACCCGTTCTGAAAACTGTTTGCCAGCTATGGAGGCAAGTAAGTACTAAGCAAAAACAAAGAAACAAAATGTTGGGGTTTTTTTTTAAAAAAAAAAAAAAAAAAGTTGATACTTCCGTAATTTGCAATGATTTTCTTAAACCAGCCAGAATCTGGAGAAACATTTGACAGTGTCTGGGCTTAAAGCCATGGACAGTATCCACTGCTTAGTGTTGTATAATTTACAAACTCCTGTTCTTTCAACAACTACTCAGAAAATGAAATTGTTAAGTAAATATATAGCAGAAAAACAACTCAGAAGAACAGAGCAACTCCTTTATATCATTCAAAAGGTGATGGCCTCTATGAGAGAAAACAATTTTCTGCAGTCTGTCAGGGCTAAAAGAACATCAAACAAACCAAACAACATGAAAGCTATGAAAAAAATTCGCATGCCTTTTTTCACAGTAACCTCCTCTGCAGCGGTATGTGCCATGGAGATAGGTCCTTACACGTATCTGCCATCCAGGGAAACAGATTTCATGTGACTTTACTGGGCTCTGATAATATCAGCTTACAAAAGTGACAATAGTTGAGAAACACGGAGAAAAGTACGTCTGCATTGCTGAAGCTGCTCATACTACTGGGCTACAGCTTCCTTATTATTTTAAAGACCCTTTACTCATCAGTCCCCAGAGAAAGGAAAGAGCTCCCAGATTAGTGATCCAGGGAGAAGATCTGAACCAAAACCTAACTCCCAGGGACCTCAGGCCGACAGTGGTTGCATCCCCCTGAGGACATGATCAGTCTGGAACAGAGCAATGGGATGAGTGTGTTACCTTTCCCACAGTTGGGTCAGGAAACTTAAGAAATTGCTCCTTTATTAAACATATTAGAGACTCAGCCTTGTTTGCCTACTGATATCCTTGAAGGAAGGGAATACAAAGATGAGGGTGTGAATGCTATCTGCTATATCACCACTCTCAGGCTGCTAGGACAGTTTTATTTGCTTTATAGTAATTCATTGCCAACTTCACACATAAAAGTTAAACACGCTTTTTAAATGATAACACTCAAAAGACAGTTTTCAGAAGAAAAAAACCCACCAGAACGCAAACTCTACTTAAAAGGGGTTAGGTGCAGGTTACCGAAAAGTGTTCCCAGGTTTGTTTCTCCTCACTGTTCCAGTAAACGAGGTGACCCCGGCCACCCGAGGGACGCAACGCCCTGTGCAGCTTCGCCATAGCAGAGCCCGGGGTGGGATGAGCACCTGGCTAGGACCAGGCAGGAGCTTGATCTCCCTCCCCCCCCTGTGGGGCAACTGTCCCCCCCGTGCCCTGGGAGCTGTTTCTGTGCTCATCCTGACCTCCTCATGCTCCTCCTCACTCCCCACTTCCCCCCACCCAAGCACAAGCATATGGTGAGACCCTTAATGTCAGTGGGCTTTGGACCAGCCATTAAACACTCTGTTTTCTCTAGTGGTGGCAAGAACAGCTTAAAAGTTTTGCTTAAATGGAGTTATGAAAATATCAGCCACTGATCCAGAAGTTCTCAACAATCCAGTGATGCAAGGTCAGTCCTAATTGCCTCCATCTTTCCTATTCTCTCTCCCGAGAATAATTACTTCAAGAAACAAAGTCCTGGTTTATTTTACTAAGATCCAGAAATTCCCTGCTTTTATAACAACAAGCAACTCCCCTCTTCTTCCGCTTTGAACTAAAGAGAATATTACCACTGTCAATTATATGCTGGGGAACTGTTAACCCTTAACATCCATGTGGTGAAAAAATAAACTGCAGAAATAATCACCTTGTGTTAGAATTACTCAATACTTAAAATGATCATTTGCTTCACTTGTTTGTTAACAGGAAGAACAAGACCATGCTTCAGAATAAATTATTCTGTACATTAGCCAGAATAAAAATTCCATTGGAATTGCTGTCTTAGAGTGAGGCACAGCATTTCAAAACTTCCCTTTTGATTTTTTAAGTTCAAAAGCAAAAGGGATTATGTTAAAACAGCCGAAATGCTCAGGTTGAGACAGCAGAGGTGCACTATTCAATCACTATGCTGGACTCATTAAAAAAAAAAAAAAAAAAAAAACCAAGTCACAGTGGTAATTATAAGTGCAAAGCGGAATTTGAGAGTTGGTCCTACAGTATCTGTTACCTGTCAGAGGAAAGGGAGTGGCCTGCTCAACGGCCTTCTCACTACTATATAGTATCATTATTACTATTATATTGCAGTACTATAGTATTAACTATTAAACTAAACTTTATATTGGGCAAAACCAACCCTCACATAGCCATTTTTGGCACAACCTGCAAAGACGACTGCTCCCAGCAGATGATAAAGTCCATCCCACAACCTCTTTAAAGCCTTCTAAGAAGGCTGAAACCTTCTCTGTTCTTCAACATTTCCTCATAGCCACTTTCTGCAGCTACTCTGCAGTCCATAGACATCTCACGGCCACTTTGGTGACATCATCTGATATTCTGCATTTCAACTATTTACATTCTCTCTGGCTGCGTGCTGGAAGTGGTGTGGACACACGATGCAGACAGCACTCCAGAGTGCATCTGTTCAGAACCCAGCTTCAGTTATATTCTTCAAAACTACAGAAACAGTCATACTGGCCAGGCTGTGCCAGGTCCCAGAGAGGCTGCCTTAAGCGACAAACGCTCTCCTATGACCATGAACTTTCAGCAGCTTTTTGATCCATTGAACTGTGGTTCGGTGTCGTTCCAGGCGTTGTAGTAGGTGGTTTTGCACCTCCAACTCCAGCCTGGATTTGGACAGAAAGTGCTAAAAATCTATACAAATGTTTTATAAGCATTTCTGACAGGACCAGAAAGTCCCAAAAATCTCATGATAAAGCCTCTTGCTTGTCATCTGCTTTTGCTTCAATATCACAGTGCTGAACCAGGAGCTAACATACAGGTACCAAGAAATGCTGAAATACCGTGAAAATCAAAGGGAGGAGTTCAGCTAAAGAACAACTCTCCTGGTCTTCTGAATAGACACAGCTGCAAATTGATTTATTAAATTCTTTCTCTAAATTACTCAATTTACAATGCAAGTTTGCAGATTCAGTAAGTTATTTCAGGGCAGGCCATAATGCTCTTAGTGGTCTGCCAGAGGAGAACCCAAACTGAATCTCTGAAGCTTATTCATCACCTGGACAAGTTTCTTGGTCGTAAAAGGCCTGTGAGGGGCTTCAGAAATGAGAATGTGAGGGAAACAGACACACTCTGATCAAACCACAAGGATCTTGAGCAAATCTTATTTTTATAGGTAAACTTATAATAAAAATCAAAGATTAAATTTTCCAAACATAAATAAAAATAAAAGCTGTTGGCTTTCTGGTCTTAAAGCATATATAAACCAATAGACTACCTGCTTCTCATTTTAACATGTGTTGAAAAAAATTTTGTTTCACAAGAGAAAAGAGAACTGTTGCTTTAAGAAAAAAAAGATGAAGCAGTACAAACCCCTCTTCTCCCTGGTGTTTAGTGCCTTTTTGCTCAGTGCCTCTCCTTTCTTAAGTGGAATTAACAGACTGGAAAGAAAATGGTTACCCTGAATCTTCAGTGTTGTTTGGAAGATTTTGTAAACCAAACACCAGTCTTCTTCCCATGTAAAGATCTCGTTTGACATTACAAACCTTTCTACTGCCCAAGGCAGCTATCTGGTTTCTGGACTATAATGTTTTCTTGCATTCTTTTCTCAATACACTTAATATCATCTCATCTCTAGATCCATTTGGCAAGTCTGAAGCATAATCACTGTGATATAAAAATACTTTTAAGGGTAAGTCCTCTATCACCTGCCATCAGAACAGACTATATTCTGTTTAATGCCTAAATACTGCCTACCTCTGTGCTGTGCCCCTCTCCAGGGCCATCACAGCTCCTGAGAGAATAACAATACAACACAGCAGCACTGATATAACAAATTAGCTTTTCCCTGGGTGAGGAGGAAGAGAGGAGTTTATTATGTTGGTCATCAACCACTGTAGCCAGAATTTCATGACAGCTTTTATTAACAGAAGCCTTCTATATTCTCTTACTTATGACTTTCTGACAATGCCTCTTTCCAGGATAACACCTTCCATGTGTAGCCTGAAGCCAGAGAAATAATTTTTCCAAATAAATTTGATAACCAATCTCATCAACTGATTTGCAGGTTGGACAAGTATTTTTAAAACCCTTTACATCACGTGTCTGGAAGAACTGATCTAATCTTAAGGTTTGGAAGGTGAGTCTGTGTACATTCCTACAATGAGAGATCAGAGAAATTAAGATTTTTGCATGACTGGGACAGTTAACATGAAAATTTCAGAGGTCCGTAGAGATAGTAATGATTTTAGCAATGCAGCATCCAGTAAGACAGGTCAGAATTACGATCCTCAACAACAGAGCGTACACATACACACAAAATAAAATGAGTACGTGAACCTTCAGAAAGGAGGGAACACAGTCCCTTGAAACAACCTCCTTTTCCATCCTCAGAAGCCCCTGCAAATCCACAATGATAAATTTCTCCAAGAAAAGAAATCAAGAGTACAGGCTAGAGAAACATTAATTTTTTTCAGCAATTCCTAAAATCTAACTTTGCACAAATGGATATGTGTAGGGTCTCCATGGAGTAACCCACAGAGCTACTCTTCCCTCGGAGCCCCTACTAACTTTTAACTGCAGACAGCTTAGCAGTACAGACCAAGGCTGATAACTCTTCTCCTTCCTGTTGGCTTCTCACTAGTAAAGCCTCACCTGGAGCTATGTGCCAACCAGGGGGATTTTTCCAAGAAAGGGACAGAATTTCTGCTACTGGACTTTAGCCTTTCCAAAATTTCCCATCTGCTGCATCTCAGTCTTCACTTCACCACCATGAAGCTGTCAGTCAGCTCACACTCAGTGTCCTTAGGGCTATTTCTGATCCTCCAAAGTCATGAAGAAAAAAGCAGCCAGGAGTATGTAAAACCAGCATCCCACTGCACACCCTCTCCACATGCTGCAGGAACATCCATCCGCACTGTAAGGTCCAGCACAAGGGACCTTGCAAGGACCCATCCAGATGGACATTCCATACAGTCCAAAGGAATAAATATAGAAAAGGCCAAAAATGTAAAGAAGAATAAAAAAAAAAAAAAGGATTTGATAAATCTGTAGGTGTATTTCAAAATGTTTTTATGCATTATAATGCACTACAATTCCATGAGTGTCCCTGATTCAGCTACACTTCCCCATGCAAAATTACTGGGGGAATACATGAAATTACCTGTTATCAGTATTGATCTATTGAACTGGCTGCAATATTTTTGATAGATATCATGCTCTTTTTTTGATAATAAATGTTTTTTCTTCTACAACTAAATGTGCCTTTCTGCCTTTTTTTATATCGTTAAGACTATTTCTATTGCCTGCATTAGGAGCAAGACAGCCACATTGGTAGAAAATGTTTAATGCGCTTTAACCACCTCTACCTCGATGTCCAGTGGCAGATTTCCAAGGGCAGATGTGGGTTGTTACAACCCAGTTGTTTTGCAGAGAACGGTACCTGTCTCTCTAAGCATGCTGTGAAATTACTCTACACAGGAAACTCCATATTGTTGAGATGGTCTCACATACATAGCAACACCACAAACACTTGCAGAGAATGTCTATTTTTTTTTAAGTATTGAAGTAAGGTTATGACCCAGGATGAGTCAGTATACGGAAGTCTGCACAGAGATCCTCCCAAGGATGCCCCAAAGTCAAAGCGAAGGTTAGTGGAACAGACCCACATTGCCACTTCCATCTGACACAAAGGTTTTATCTGTGTAAACGTCACCTTATTGCTCCACATTAACAGCATTGCCACTTTAGCTGGAAAACATTGTGTGTCATCAACAGATAAACCAAATATTGGCCAACCTTTTCCCGGGAACATCACCTTCCTGGAGGTGACTCTGCATTTTCTGTGCCAGAAGAGCAAATTCAGTGTGCCCACTGCACAGCTGATTGCCTGCATGCAAATAACCCTGACCAAGTTTTGCCCAATCTGCCTCTGAAAAATATTATTTTATTATTAAGAAGCATGCAAGTTGAAAACTTTACTTAGATAAGTATGCCTTTCTGGGTCAGTCAATCCTCAAGCCAGGGAGCACCTTCACTGCTGTAATGGCCTTTTTTATGATTTCCTGGAAGACCGTCTTATCACAGCTGTGGTTTGTGAAAGACAGTGGACTTTCTACCTTCTGATATAAAAATGATAATATACCCTTGGTGCAAACTTCAGCCTGTTGAGACTAGGCAAAAGTAGCACATTATCTGTCCTTCTACTTTTTTCCTATCATTTGAATTTTGGAAGCATGTATCAAGCTTGTCTCAATGAATATAAGAAAGTTTCTGCACTTTGTTTGACCCTGCTGAACTTTGCAACACTGACTTCTCAACACCCCTGCTGAAAAAAGCCACTAAATCTTACAAACTATCTCTTTGTTGTCTCTTGCTTTTTCCCAGCCCCTCCTTCCAATCTTACTGAGCCAGTTGAGCTGCACTTTTCACCTCCTCTGTTGACATGAAATGAAGTAATCACGTTTATTTGAATATTCACTACAGATCTTGTCATCATCTCGGTTTATTAGCCAAAAAGATAGTGTTTCAAGAGCAAGTCTTAAAACTTTACAGCATGGATCCACTCACTCGCTAAAAGCAAAATAAGTGAATTAAAACCTCAATTCATAAAGCAAATAAATGTCATGTAGACACACCGAAATCAAGCCATGAAAGCTAACGAGCCTGCAAAACATAAGTACAGAGCCTGAAAATGGTCCTAAAGCCATCTTCAAAAAAACCCCAGGTAACTCTGTTAGGATGCTGCCAAGCCTGTCCCTCTGCACAGCACAGACTCCGATTCATTCATTCACCACAGGGAAATGGGGAAACCCACAGGCATGAACGAGAGCACTTCCAGCCACGCTCAAACAGGTCTGTGAAATATATACTACCTATGTATTTGAGTACGCGTGCATGCGTAAAAAAGAAGAAATAGCTACAGCTTTTGGGATGCAGCAGATGCTTTTATCTGCTGTTTAGTGGTTTGCAAGTTCTTTTAACCACTTCCCCTGACGTATTACGGATCCTGGGATGTAAAAGTCACTGTATGTACCTAAATGCACAAAAAAAGAGAGACAGGTAGAGAATGTTAATATTTCCCTTGTTCTAGAGGCAAGATGCATATTCTATGTATTGTATATTCTGAAACTGGGACTTCAATTTCTGCAAAATTAATTCACATTTTATGTGGGAAACGACAGACATTATCTTTGGGTGAAGTGTTGCTAACTTTCTCCGCCAGTCCCATTTAGCCCATCTCATTGGCATATCTGCACTGAATGAAGACTACTCCTTCTTAGAGAAGATGTGATTTAAAGCAAGCAAGAGGAAACTAAATTTTAAGCACCTTCGGGAGAGCACAAGAGAAAGGGCATGACCTTGATTTGTATCTGTTCTGCGGACAGAGGATTTAGTCTTTTAAGTTTGTCACTAAAGCATTTTCCTCAATTTTTAAACTTACTTGGGAGTTGTTAAGATAAGGACAGGGAACATGATGAAAGGCAGGGATTTTTTCCCTAATAAAAGAAACGAGAGTGTCTTTCCAGCTGCTCTCTCTTTAATATTGTACAGAAGACATGGGCAGAAATTTGTGTCCACAAGATCATTTCTAGAGTTCCTAAGGGACTTTGAGGCCAAAACAGCTCTTTTGAGTAGAGACTGGTGGAATTGAGCCTCCAGGATCCAGTGACTAGTGGAGCTTGGGGATGCTGTGCACCTTCCCAGAAAGAGGATGAAAGGTTAAAAGCATATTGACAGATGACTTTGGGAAGAAGGAATTGTTTTCCTTCTAGAAAGATGGCATTAAGAACAGATTTTTTTAAAAAATGTTTGGACTGCAATAGCTTGTTGAGGCCTTCAGTCCATGATGAAACTCCAGTTCTCTCTTACGCTGAAAATCTGCTCTAACACCACTGGTCTGAAAATGCACATGATAGACCACATAAATTGTTTGTCTCCTATTAAAACTCAAAAGGCTTTCCAGTTTCATCTTTTGGGGTTTTAATCTTTTAAAAGCATGTTCAGATTATACTAATTTGATTTTAGTGAGCTTGTGCTCTAAAATAAATGGCCTGTGCGCACACACACTAACACATGTGGAATTCTTTTTCAGTAATCCTCAAAGAGGCTTTTGATTTTCCTTCTGATTCACCAAAAAAAGTGCCAGTGAGCAAGTGAGATGTGCACAGGGATTTAGATGGCTCCAAGGTCACCACATACATTTACATAGGAAACATATGGTTATGGGAAAACTCTCCACTTGGCTGAAAATGGGTTCCTTGAGGTGTTTTCACAGAATCTGATTTTTAAATGGGTAAAAATTCTGTGAATCAAAGGCCAGTTGTAGGGAAATGTTATGTGAGTTAATGAGGCAGCCCATCAGCAGCTTAGCTACGCCATCCCAGAGGCAAATCCGAAGCCCACAGCACTGGGGACTGATCCCACCAGCGTCACCAGAGGCTTGGTGGAACCCAAGGGAAAATACCCATCTACCTTCCAGACCATGGTCATACCTAAAGATGAAAAAGAGGCAAAATGTATTGCACAGGCAGCAACAACCAAGTTGTAGGGCAGGTCTGTGCTCTCTTACTGCCAGGGGAGCCTTTATGAGATCCAAAGGGCAGGTAGGGGAGGAGCTGGAGGAGGGCTTTCTGCTCCTGCACGAGTCTTAGGCTCACCCGGCACCACAAGAAGGGCCACACACTGAACACGGGGCCAAGGACACCTCTCACCCCACGGGGCTGGGAAAACAGGATGTCTCCAGTGCCCCATCGCAGGGCTGTGGCCTGCCTAGCGCTGCCATTCACCCCCCAAGAATAAGGGGAAAGCTCTGGCTATTGTCCAGGTCCTGAAAGACTATTATTAGAGAAGAATAAGCGTGAACTGCAACAGCTTTTTGGTGAAGGAACCTTCACGTGACTCATCCATCACAAGCTTTATTATTGCTTCAGACCCTACTACAGGTTTACAACCAGATGTTTTAGGGACCTTGCATTTTGCCCATGAAATATTCCCTCCACCGTGTTTAAAGCTGACAGGCAGGTAGTTGTAAAGTCAGCCATAACAGTCAAAGCTGGCAAGTTTTGCCTCAACATGATAAAAAAGTCTGTTATTAGTATTTTGTGATTAATGATTTTATATTACAAATGTACATTAATAAGTATAATATACTCTCAGTATTTTATTGCTGCTTTTATGATATGACAGGCAAACCTATGAAAGCATATTTAATGTATTCGCAAGCCCATATTGTGTGTGTAATTTACAAAAACTGTAGAGATGACTTAAAATGCGTCTAAAAAGGACACAATCAAGGTTGGTAGGACTCCAACATAACCCATATTTTTCTTACAGTTGTATCTCCTATAGGAAAATTTTTGTTTCCTTCTTAAACTAAATTTCTGTAATTTAGGGCAAATGAGGAAGGAAGGGAGGATTAGAAAAAAAAAAAATACGAGTTGGAAGTGTAGCCTTGTGAGAAACTACCCAGACATGAAGAAGCTACTGCAGTCTAAGGCAGGGGAGAAAGGGCGAGGGAAGTGTTTTAAGGGAACAATATTAGCATCTAGTTCCCAAGAGTGGAGCAAGCAGTATTTCAAATTTCTTCAAGTGTTGTTGTGTTGCTGAGCTCAGATGCAGTGTTTGGCAACCTGCGTTTGCTTGACTGGCCACCACTTGCAGCCAAGGCTTGTAGAGAGAGTAAAGCATCAAGCAGCGGTATATTGCATCACCCAAAAGCTTTATATTAATTACCAACTTTACTGGCTCTAGGTCAGATTTCCAGACAGCTGCAGCAGCTCCTGCAGAAGGGAAGGTAATCTGAGGGTCTCCGAGGAGGTTGGTGTAGAGGCTCCTGCAGCCCCTAGGAGGAGTAATCTGCAAGCCAGCTCCTGCCTTCACACAGCCTTTGCACGTCCAGAGCAAGGACCAACTCCAAACCAGGCTTCTCTGATTATTTTTTCCAGCGTTTACCTATTATTGCTTTATCTGGGTACGCGATCAGCTGTCAGCATTCTCAGCAGGTGCTGTTAAGGTCTTTGTCATTTCTTTTCCCTTTTCTCACATGAAAACAAAAGTCCAAAGAACCCAGTTTTTGGCCTCAGTTTCAAGCCTAACTCCTTCTTGCCCTGTTTACACAATCACCATCCTTTCAGTGCAGTGTAGGCTGAGCTCTGCTGTTGAGAAAGTATTACAGGATCTTTTGGGGGCAGGAGTAACTGAGTAGAGGGGCGTCTTAATCTCCACCTGGGCTGCACTGACAGTACATCCAGAAACAGCAAACAAATGAACAAATCAATTTCTGCAGTTAGAACCTAGAAATCAGTGGAACAATCCCCCAACCTCAAGTTCAGCAGTAGCTGGCTGATAGTAAAAAAACTGAAGGCAGCAGGGTGGGTTTTTTTTCTCCCCTCCCAATTGTTTCACATAAGAAACAATTCCCCTTCCCCAGTATGTCAAAATACATCATAATAATTCATTGACACGCTGTTAAAAGAAAAATGTGTTTCGAACATCTGGATAAATGTATATGTGTGCACGAAAGGGGCACCCTGGGCAACTGCATTTGTTAGCACCAATTTGCTGGGGCAAATTCCTGACTGTAGGAGCAACAGATATGAATAGACATGTCCACAGATAAATAAGCTTCTGGGTCAAACACCCCAAGCTGCAGAAATCTTTGTTCTCAGTTTATCTGTGTCCGATTGGGGTTTCTCCTAACCAAAGATACATGTGTAATTAAGAAAGCAAGAGAACAAAAGAAACTTGAGGGCAAACTAAACTGAATAAAAAAGAAGTGAGGGTCCCATGGAACCCCTTACTTAGACTGGGGCTAAGTAATTTAGAGAGATTTTAATTTAGGGAGATCCTACCCAGGAACAAAGATGGATGTGATCTCAGAGACCACCTGTATGCTACAATAAAACAGGCAACATGGTCTACTAATAAATGCTGACAAAGGCAACTTTTTTTCATGTTTGAAGTTCCAGGGTTTTGCCGTATTTTAAAGGCAATGTTTTTCAATAAATGGAGCAGAGCAGTTAACGCACACCCAGACCCAGAGCCTGTCAACGCTCTGCAAGATATGTCCTGCGTGCAGCAGGGCTTGTGCCAGCAGCAGCTCCCAAGCTCAGCCCTAGCACGGGAAACTCACCTTTGCTGGAAATCTGGAGCATGCCAAACGATGAAAAAGGCATTCATTTAAACTGAAGTGATTTCTGAGACAACTGTCTTCAAAGGGAGGAATAGATCCTGCTCTTACATGGTATATTCTCTATAAGAATTTCAATTTCAATCAATTTCTACATTATTAGTTCAGTCAATCATATTCACATCCCAAGCACCCAATGCATCCCTTGATAACAGATGAAAACACATGTGTACAAGGAGCCACATTTTTAGAAGTACCTTCCTGTTTGTGGCCTTTCTGCCTCTAGTCAACATGAGCTGACCTTGCCAGTGAGCTGACCCCAGCAGCTCAGTTACAGTCCCCACAGGAGTCAGATACTCAGCTCTGCTAGAAAACAGATCTCATGGAAAAACTTAGTGGCAATTTCTGTAAATTTCAGCTCAAAGGACTTATGATATAGCATGCAAAAGAACCAGGGAATAGGGTGGTTTACTCCTAAAAGCTGTTATAAAATCTGTTTATAACCTCCCAGGAACAGCTCTTATTTCTGAAGGAGGTGATTATCCAGGCCAGGGGAGGATTTCAGTGTTCAGCCAGTAAGGATGAGCTTGCATAAACTATACCTAACTTTGATACAAATCCAAATAAACTTCAGGGTTTTGAAGTTTTTTCCTTTAACATTTAGGTAATTTCTCTCTACTCCAATCCAATCCACCTGGAATAACGTGACTGGAGCAACTTTCTACCAGTTTTGATTGTCTTCAACAGGACTGCCTTGTTAGTGACTAGAGAAAATCCAAGTAATATTTAACTCATAATTAGTACATCTTGCTCGCAAGAGTAAGGTCTTTGGGACTGGGGACCCTTTGGTATTGCAGGTTTGGCCATGCCCTTGCACAAGTGCTCTGTGGTTGCTCCCGGAGGGACCACAGTCCACACAAGCAACAACAGCCTCTGGATGAAGGTGTATCCCTGTGTTTCTTTCCAACACTATCAGCACACATTTACCATTATAAAATCCCAAATAACAACGAGCAGCCTCTTTCTTCATCCAGTTCACCTCAGAGACATGTCGGCTTCAAAGCACAGATGGGTCATTAACATATGACTGTTGTTGGGCATAAATAACCCAAAAAATACCTAGCACAGCTGGAGTCGAGCACATTCTGAAACACTGAAAACAAAAGAGGCAAACTTATCCACCCCATAATTTCTGCAGTCAATGGAGGCTGCTGAGCAGCACTGAGAATTGGGCTGCCTGCTTAGACACATTAAAATAGGAGTTTATAAAGCTAACCCTTAGGTAGTGAGTTTGAAAATGGTCATTTTAATCTCCCTATGCTTTTTTTTTCTCTCCCTGTAAAAGACCAACTTATCTATACAGTTAAAAACAGCAAGTGCCAATGCATGACACTTTGACACTGAGAATACAATATCTATAAAGTGCCTTGGAAGTTTCAACTGGAAGATGCTGGAAGAGAGCAAAGCCCTACCCTCATTTTCCAAGGAGAAAATTCCAAATTCTAGGCAATTTGCCCAGTCACGACATTTTAGGCAAATTGCCACTGGAAAACATTTTGTGCCATCCTGAATCAGTTTTCCCTATGATGGTTTTAACACAACACCAGCTGTAAGCTACCATGAAATGAAGGCTTGCCTTGTTTCCTACATAATGTCTGTGATCCACCCAGTTGTCCTGCCTTATTTTAACAGTTTGCTGTTACCCTGTGGATGACAATTAGCAGCTATAAGGGAGCAGCCATGCTGCCGCTGTTGGAAGTGTGGCTGAAATTCCAGTGCAGTCACCCCTGCTCTCAGCCAGGTGCAGGAACCCATCCTTTCACAAAATACGACAGAAAGTCTTGTAATAACATTTCCTGAGTACAACCTGGGGACCATTTGGGAAGAACAGTGTGAAGTCATAGAGGTAGTATTACCTATAAAATGTGTGAAATATTAATAAGGGTAATATTTCTTCATCACGCACACACAAAAAAAAGAAATCCCACCAAGAGGTACATCACAATTTAACTGAATAATCACATTTCTAGATAGGAAGTGTAAATCTCAGAAAACCCCACTGTTTTCTATAGATCAGGAGGACACGTTATACATGTCTATAACATCACACGTCACTGTCATGACTTAAAAGAAGCTTCATCAAACATACATTTTTTTCATTAACAGTTCGTTGACATTGACTATTTCTGTCTTGACTAAATGACTGACCAGACGGTTTTGCCATATAGATGTGCAGTGGATGAGAATGAACTCTGACCCATTTAAATTAAGTCTAATATTTATTGTTCCAGGCCAACAATGGTCTTGGGAAGCACTGCCTTTGACCTGCTGTGTACATACAATCATATACATAAAGGAACCACAGAAAATAGAGTCTGGATTGTTTAAAAGATAAGCCAGTTCCTCTGAGGATGTGGATTCATATCACAAAAGATTAAATACAGATAAACTTACTGAAGAATTTTATAAATTAGCCAAGGTTAGGATAATTATGTTTCTACATGTATTTTCTACTGATTGTTCAATAAGAAAATTAACTTAAGAAGCGAGTTACAGTCTGTATTAGTCTGCGAATCACTCTGATTTTGTTAATGAACAGATAATATTGGACTAATGCTGGCCTAAAACCAGCAGTATATTCATAGTAATCAGTTTATGGCCTATGTGGACACTACAGAAAAAATATGTCAGTCATTTTCTCTCCCCTTATGCTGCTGCTGTTTAATTTTTGGTGATTCACATCGCATTTAATACAGTTTCCGCATATTATCAGTTTCAGTTTTCAGTCTTTGGTGCTGGTTTTTGTAATGTTTGGGGTTAGTAATTCCAACTGACTGGCTATTACAGGGTATATTACATTCCTACACATGTAGCCATCATCTTTACATCTTTTTGATTTAATGAAGACAACCTGATCAACTTTTTTTTTTTTTGCACAAATCTTATGTTACAAAAATGGAAAGAAACATTCATTTGGAGTACAAACTACCTAATAAAAAGTAAAATACAGAAAACCTATTTGAGAACTTAAGCAAGCAATAAACTAATGTAATCGTTCATATAATGTAGAAATTACCCTTACGTATTTTTTCGGTCAGTGTTTTCTGATAGCTATTTTATCAACATATTGTCGTAACATATTATAGAAAGCTGGTACAAAATTAGCAACCAAAATATTACTTAATGTGTAGTTCTATGGAAAAAACAGAAACAACCTTAATTCCCACATGTGCTCTGCAGCTGGGCCAAGCCTGACACCATGGGCAGCGTGGTGTCACCCAACCCTGGCTGGGTCATCCCTCTCCACCATCCACTCCTCCAACTCCTCCCACAAGTGTCCCCCGAGCGCCTGTGGGGAGGAAAACAGCAGCCCCACAGAACAACCCATGGCATTATAGAAGAGGCAGCAACAAGATCCCTTGCTCTGAGACTGGCCATGATCTCACTTCCTTTTTTCCATCCATCTGCCACCAAGAGCATATCTAAGAAAAGAACGGTTTCTTGCCTCTTTTTTTTTTTTTTTCTTAAACAATCTGCAAAATTGACATTTGCATGCATGTACACTGGACCATGCAGGGGTATTTCTGTATTTCAGCAGTCTTTGCTTGCTGCTAAAACCCTCTTAATTGCTGGATGCAAATAGTTAATGCTGGACACATACAGCAGGGTCCCAAGTCTGATACTGGTCTGAAAGGGCTTTTTTCTCTCCTCTTCTTTGACCTGCACCAATGCACTGCGAGCCGCAAGGCTTACTGCAGAGAACCTGTAACATTATATTAAATCTTTGCAACACTGCATTTCTCACGGTCACAGTAAATTTGATGAGATTAGAAAATAAATCGGACTGTAGAACATGTTCACCATCAAAGAACATAAAATGGCTTTACTGTACATTGGTGATAAAAAATATTAAATAAATTCTGCTGACCTAATTTTTTAATGTTCTCATAGTTGGCATTATATATGTATATACACAGAGGCACATTTTTCATATATTTAACCAGTAATAACTTTTATCACCACAATTTTGCTATTGATTGCTTCTTTAACAGCAAAATGCATCACAAACAGAAATGAATGAAGCTGTCGGCAAGAAAGTTCTATAGTAGCTTTACTGTCAATTTCCATCATAAATAACCATGACATCATATGAGTCTTATCTACGGGTTGCTGTTACTGATCAATGGCATCACTCTAGTAGTGTAAATAGCTTCTAATGTCCCATCTTCCACCTTCAAATAGGTTCTGATTATTTATGATAGCTGTTAGGTTACAAGTCTGAGCTGCGGTTTGGATTTATTTTCTACTTACAGCTGCTGTGGATTTCAAGTTAGATAGGATTATTTTTTAGTTAAGATGATGAAATGGGATAGAACTGTCATGGAGCCTAGAAAAACCTTCATCTCATTTACTCTCTGTAGCAATTTGACTGTGAATCCAAAGACCTTAAAGGCTTTTCATTAAATAATTCAGAATGTTAAAACAGAGAGTCCCAGTTACTTTTGCTAGGTTCAGTGCAGCCTAATCAATTTACAGTTAAAAAGAAAAGGAATAATATATTTCCTTGTTACTAAACTATGAAGGAGTTTCATTATATGTGGAACTGTATAACACAGCCTTACAAAATTGTCACAAAAATATACCAGCCAACAGAAAAAATCTACTTGTCAGCTTTTCCCATGGTGATCATGAGAAAACTAATGATGTTTTACTCACTCACTCAAACAAAAACTATTCACCCCTGGGCTAGTCGATATTTGGAAGGATGGTATAATCTCTGTATTTCTTATGATAATGAAAGACATGTCTGCCTGACTACAGAGCTCCAGATATTTTTTTTTTTTTTTTAATACATATTGCATTCTCATACCCCAAAATGGTTCTTAGAATTGAGAGCTGGGGCAGTGGACATACAGAATGACAGCACATTGGGAAAAAAAATGAACATAGTTTTTCCACTTACTACAACAGAATAGAGGAGTCAATGGCACGTTAACTAACTCATTATTTAAATTTCCAGAGCCAAGTTCCTCTCTTGCATTACATTTAGCAAGTGCACTAAGTTGAGGGATATTCCGGAGAGAACAGGTCGTTTTTCCCAGCATCAACAATAATTAATAAATGGTTAGAGTTCTCTAGCTCATTTGTCTAAAAGAAACACCCTAATGACACTAAGGGGAAAATCAATAAGGATAAAAATGCAGCAGTGATAAATATTCTGCTACTCTTATCCTTTGGTGACCTTCTGAGGAGTTTCAGATTTAAAGACTCATCCCACTACAGTCTTTTATTCCCCTCTTTACCATAATTCATCAGTTAATATGTAACTCCAAGCTGATTACAACTTATCTATAAACGTCTTTTATGCAGTAGCAGTGCACGAGCCTCTCAGTGGAACAAGCCTGATGCATTTTTTTTTTACCTTTCTTTATGGCAATTTAGTTGTGATTGATAAAAAATTCATGATGGTATTTGGTGTGATAACTTGACAATGCAAAGATCTTTGGGTTTGGCCTGAAAGAATCCAAAACATGCTACAATCTTTGTATCTGAGTGACAAGCACTTATTTTTCCATCCAGTATTTCCTCCTTAAGATTGTTCTGTTTGGTGAAGAGCTGTTGTGCTTATAACAGCGTACACCTCCTAGCACTGCCTTGCCTCGGTTAAAGAGTAACCACAGCACCAGGGGTCACCTGGAAATGGAAAGTCTTAAAAACACACCAACAAAATCACTGTCTGAGCTGCCGAGCTTCAAAAGACATTTTAGTAATTAGCAATAAAAACCCGATGGCACTTCTCCAGTCGCTACTATTGTTTGGACTTACAAAAGTACGCAATGATAGCATCGTTCTCGCGCGTCCCTTGTTGTACCCATGGAGGACTTTCCCTTTTTTAGTTTCTCGATGCTTTAATCTGTGTTTCTTATGCCTTAGGTAAACTTAAAACCCCGGTGGGGAGAAGGAGGGAATGTGGCTGCTGGGCGCTGACAATAGCTGTTTTGTCACCGCCAGGCACTGGTGGCCATCAGGAAGTGGGGACTATTCCAGCCACTTGATGCCAGGGTGGATGATTTATTGCCTAGTGTCTTCAGTGGCAATTGGACCCCTTCCCGCTGTCACTCACGCCTTGCAAAGATTCGGTCCTAAAGAAGAGGTTCCCCCCGGTCTAAAGAGATTACAATGCTTGTCATAAAGTGTCTTTTAGTGGAGGGAAATGGGTATGAAAATGGGTAAAGAAAGGAAACAATCGGAAGAGGAGAGAAGATGGATGTTCTGTAACCTTTTCTCAGAGACCCATTTCTTCTACTTTTTCTCCTGTCTTTAACAGGTTTTTGTTTTGGCTGATGACAATGCGTAATAGCCTGATAAATTGATTTTGTGAGTTCCCTTTCTCATCTCTTGAGAAGACACTAACTCGTTGGGACTTCAGAGGGCTCTCGGAGGCAGGAGACAACAATTAGTTTGTTGGGGATGTCAGACAGGAGCTTCAAAGTTTTACCAGGAAAAATCCTTTCTGACAGATCAGTGCTGACAACGTTGGCAGCTGCTAGGAAAAGTGGAGCTGGAAACTCCCTCTGACTCTCGGGAGCAGGGAAGGATTGAAGGACATTAACTCTGTACAGCGGGTCGGGTACTGGTGCTGTGCCTTTTCACTGAAATATATATGGCAAAGACTAAAGATTTCCAGCGGATGAAAGAAGAGTAAGAAACATTTAAAATCAAAAGTTTTCAAGTTTTTTTAGTAAACCTTAATACATGGTCTTTAAAAATTTCCAGAAAGCAAATCCTAGCAAGACATGCTTCTCAAGAGTTGAAATGGGTGGCCTTGATCCTTTTTTTTAAAAAACTCCTGGAGGAATATGGTTTTATGTTTTAACAGTAAAACTTCAAAATGGTTAATTATTCTTCACCCCCCTTGCAAAAAGCAGGAAAATCCTTCGTGACTTTCTGACAGCAGTTATATGTCAAAAACAACTGCATCGAGGTATGTCTGAGTGTATCCCCTTACAGGAAGCCCTGTGGAAGAGCTCTTTGTATAAAACCTCCCCATTTTAACAATCTATCTTGATTTCCTTAGCCTGAAAATAAAAAGATCAGCCATTTGCTTAAGGTAAAATCACTGGTCCATCCAGACTTGCTGAAAATAAGCAGCCAGTACCATTTTGTTGATGGATCACAGATCCAAAGAGAAGCTATATTTTCCTGTAATCACAGGGTTTTGGAAGGAGGATCTGACAGCAAAACCTGGCAAAGGCTTTGTGAATTTCCAAAAAAGAATCTCAGGACAATTAGTCTGTATTAAATTGATAGGTAAATGTTACACAACACAATTACACGCACATGTGCATTGCACGTGTTGATGTGGTACAATTGTGGGTTTCTTCAGATACATTATGAAACGCAAAAATACATGTTTTATTTTGCTAAGGTTAATATGCATTCTTGCTGTTCGGTGGAAGATACTTAAAATTGTGCTTACTGGTAAACAGTAACATATACACACGCAGTCTCCAGACTCTTCTGTGCTATGAATTAACTGGAGAACTCCCAGAAGCAGCTTAAAAATTTCTAGAAAAGATAAATTCTCAATGCCAATATTCCTAAGTGATTTTTTTTTTTTTTACAAAACTTTAGAAATCTTTTTATCTTTATTATCCTATTCCCCAATATGCACACGTGACACAGGATGGTACGTACATGCGTTAGTGCTTCCTCTGTTTATTTCCTTGATAAACTGCAGTGAGCTGGGAATAAATCACGTCGTGTCGGTACTGATTCTGCACAAAGAAGTCTTCCACTGAACAGCAGTTATTTTAAAAGGAAGAGGAGGGATGAAGTGTATCGATAAGGAACTAAAACAGAGCTTTTAAACTCAGGGAGAAAAGGAAATGTTGTGCATTCAGTAGTTACAGCCAATTTCACGAGTATGAATTGCTTTGCCAAAAATCTATTTAGATGCATTAATACTGCAGTAAAGACACAGCACTAGAGTAATAATCGCACAGTCATTTGCTCACTTTTAAAATCACATCAGTCCAAATAATACCACCCTGAGTTATATCCTGCTAGAAGCAGCCCATTAATATCACACACACAAACATACAACTGATCCTGAATAAATCCCAGACTATTGTGAATGTGAGACAGATCTGGTATGTAAAACCCAGCTTCAGAGCTGCAGACTAAAAGTTAGGCCCAGCAGACATTTCTCAGTCCATTGGCTGTTTCGAGTTGCTGTTACTAGGTGGGAGAGGAGAATCAGCGTATGTGGGAAAAAAACGCTGTTCGAGTGGGAGAGAAAATATGTTTTTTTCTTTCAAAGATACACTAGAACTCAATCAGGCTATTAATCAAATAGATAAAACTGGCACTTCAGTCCCTGCCACTAACAGAACTCTGTGCGGTAACAAAACCTTCTCAGCACACCAGGAGACTCTTAAAATTCAAGCACTCTCAAACTTAGCAGCACCCCTGAGAGCCACAAATTGAGAGAAATTAATTCTGTGCCCCTGCACCCCTCATTACCAGGAAAGCTGAAGTAGGTCAAATGCAAGTTAATCTCTTAAATTCCACTTTTGTACACGGATGTTAAAGCAACCATTACTTTTGCACTGGCAAATGTCTCCAGGCTAAAGCGTAGAACTTTAATAAACCATAACAGGTCAGTATTGAATATAATTCCAGCTAAATGTTTGCAACATTTTTTTTTTTTTTTTTTTTTTTTGCATGTCTGAGGAGTATAAGCTGCACCTAAATGACTATTAGTAATAAACACCTCATTGTTTAGGAATTAGTAGATGTGCATGAATGTTAACACCACTTTTAATCTCAAACATGAAACAATGATGCCAAATAGAACAGCACGTTAAAGATGTTACTGAATTTGTCATCTCAGTAGAGGCAAACACATTTTAAAGGAAACAAGTCTGCCACTGCAAAAGGAAGCAATAACCCCCTTCCATATAGCAACACCTATGTCAAGAGATGTCTAGCAAAATTTAAATGTTCTACCCTATGTTTCAGTCCATATTATGCAAAGGTGGATCAGGTGTGAGTTTACAAAGTGAACAGACTCCTTTGAAATCTAGTCTGGACTCTTTACAGACAGAAAACACCAACACTGTATTTTGATTCCTTCTACCAATACACCAGTCCTGAGTGCCCAACTTCTAAATTGCTTTCCTATGGAGCACCGTCATGTGTAGGAATACAAGAGGCTGGTGTTACTCCTTTTAAAACTAGTGACAACACTCTGCCTCCCTCCAGAGTTGCAGTCTCAGCCTGTGTAAATCCATCCACAAGATACAAGAAGAGCCACATTCATCTTGGGCAATTACTCTAATGCAATTGGGAGGTTTTGGGTCATATAACCTCCATCAGACCTCACACACAACTCCTGCCAATGCCAAAGGGACTTGCACGCATAGGAGGAGCATGTTAGATTTCACAGTGGCTTCCCTTCTCCTGCAAATCCATCCGTGGGTGACATTCCTACAGAGTAGCAATTTCATAAAAAAGAATATAGGCCTTTCCTAAACATACCAGGTTTAAGTTAAAAACCTAGTGGAGTCATGTAATTTTAGGTCAAAGCCATACCTTAGCATGGGCTTGCCATTACACATTTCTCCTTGCTCCTAATAGATCTTCAGAAAACACCTTTTGTCAGAAATTTCAGCTAACAATCTCCATTTCCAGTGTCAGCCTAAGTTCAGTAGCTGTCTACAGATGGGGTTGCACCTACAAGGAGAATAGTCACGAGGAAAATGTCTTTTAAAATATTTGTTTTGAGGAAAAGAAACAAGTCCAGTGCTAATGAAAAAAACCCAATGAAATTTAAAAGGAAAAAAAAAAAAAAAAAGGATTGTTTGTATTATGATAAAAACCTATGGCTTTTTGAAATATTGTTTATATGACTGTAATAATACAATGCTCAAACTCCGCTTCTACACATACAGCCTGCACATGCATAGCTAGTTGCAGATTTATTGTTGTGATCACGTGTTAGACAGTTGTGTTGATTCTTCCGTATCTTTAGAAGCAAGTAATAATGACAATTTTTGGAGGTAATAAAATTTCATGTGTCTCTTGTATTAATGCATTCCTATCACTAGCTTCTTAGACGCATTTGGAAACAATCAAGTTCATATTTTAAGGAGCCTTAAGATAAGGTATCTGTAAGCTCTACACTTGGGGTAATTGATCACATTTGTTTCCTGTACGTAGGTCTGACTCCTCTTTCCCTTAAACTTGGCATGTTTCTCATTACCCTATGCCTTGTTAGCCCAGTAGAAATGTTCTACCGTGGTGAGTGAAAACAGGACGATACTATTACAAACCACATCTAATCAGGGATGGCAGCCCTGCTCCATCTCCAGGAACTTTAGCTCCCGTAATGCTTTTCTGCAGAACCCTCCTAGGGATGGAGGTATGCACTGCGCTTCTGCCAACGGGTTCAGCAGCGCTTCTGGTCTCCAGGCTGGAGTCCTACAAAGTGGTTCTGCTTCAAGATGGGATCGCAGGACCAGAAAAAGATATGACATATACCACATTTGGTTTTGGTTCTGGTGATGGGAAAGTGTTAGCTCTTCTAGGTAGATTCAGCCTTATTTGTCAAATGCCACATGATAGCATTTGTCTGCAAAGGGTTGGGGTTTTTTAATTTCAGAGTACAACAGTATTTACTTACAAACAGCTTTGTTATTCATAGCATTTTAAAAAAACATTAAACATTCTCATAGCAAAGGAAAAAAAAATGGGCTTTTTCATGGTCTGTCTTTACACTGGGTTTAGAATGGTGCTGTTGGAGCAGATCGTACTCTGCTTATGTTAAAGAAAATTCATGGTGCTACATCCATATTTTACCAGCAGAGAATTTGTCCTCATTTATTTTGACCAAAAAACTGCTGTTACGTTATACTGTAAATGGACTCGTCCTGTTGCATGAAAAATACGCAGTGCTGTATTTTTAATTTCCTCTTCTTTCTTCTGTGCATTCCTTCTCCCCTTTTCCTACCAACAGTCAGAACAAGAAAACTTGAGCATTTACCAGAAAGACAGAGAAGCAGCTCTACCTCTAAACTCAAACCCATGCTTGTACACGAACCAGCAGGGAGGATTTTAATCAGGCCTGGCTGGCTCTGAGAAATCACCTACGTACCGCTGCAGGAAGAGAGGCTGGGAGGAGGCAGGCTTTAGGGGTATTTCATTTTACTTGCTATAGACTTGTTTCTTGTAATATCTCATTTAAAGAGCCAGGGAGTTTTTACCTACTGAGAAAATAGCCTATAACAGCCTTTAAAACTCTTGCAGCTGGCCAGGTTTGGTATTCCAAGGCAAAAGTCTCTTGCAACTAAGAGAACTGCAATGCTTTCACCAAATGATGCAGAACGTGTTGCTTATATTCCCAGACTAATGTTGAAACTATTATTAGCAGCGCTATCTTCATCTCACTGAAGTTAATATTCTGAATGGCTACCGCTGAAATATTTCACTTTAGCAGAAAGCAAATACTTCATTAGGGAAATGTTATACCCAGTGAGGGATCGTTATTGTGTTTAATTGATAGTAAAAAAAAATAAAATTACTAAGTGGGAAAGAAAATCCTGCACTCGTACTGAAAAGAGATCTCATCAAATAATGAAACATTTCTGGCTATTTCTACTCTGAATTCCTCTCTTTTCTAAAAACGCTTTTCATGCTGCATTTATGCAGTTCACTGTAATCTACCTAATTTGTTCCCATGCTCTTTCTGGGCTGTCTTTCCTCTCTGACCATCTAGAGAACTTCACACATTGTCAACCTATCATAGGTGAAAGCTTTTGAAGATCTACTACTTTTCTCCTAGCCTAATAAGGTCAGTGACCTTTCAAGCTCTACTATTTCCTTTTCTATCATTAGCCTGATATGTGCATCAGCTACCTCTCAATTTTCTTCATCTCTTCAATGCCTCACTTCTTCCTTTGGACACTGTCTAATTAGGAACTTAATTTCCTCTTCCCTGATGGCATTTTTGATAATAGAGAGATCCTATTCACCCCAGAATCACAGAGCGGCACTATGATTTCCTGCTCAGGGGTGTCTTCAGGTATGTTAATTAATTTTCATGGTGGCAGCTCTGCCACAAAACCACAATAGACTGACAGCTTATCACTCCTATAGAAAATCCACTGATGGGGAACAGTCCTGCCCAAATTCAATCAGGTTCACTTTGGAGTGAAGGAGGACTGCAGTTGTGGAAGTAGCTAAGGATGAGGTTTTAATGCCCCTGCAGAGCCCACATTGCCTTGAAATCCTTGCTGCAGCCAGCACTGGCTTGTCTGCAGAAAAGGCACCAGCTTTTGGGAGATTCTGTCACATCCCCCTTCCCCAAACTCCCCGTGCTCCAGGAGAGGAGCTGCCCCTGCCCCACGGTCACTGTCATGCCCTTGCTGCTTTTCCTACACATAAGCAAGTGAGAAAGAAGCTCAGTAACACAGGGGGGAAAGAGGCTGAGAAGGAGTCAATATTTTTTTGCAGAACTGAGATTTTAAAAGTAATTCCAAAAAGCACCCAATTTTTGAATAAACGATTGTAGGCATGAGAAATGCATTCTGTGGAAAAACCTTCATGTTAATCTAAAAGTAAAATGCTGTCCAAATGAGGTTTATTTTATGTTTTGTTACACTGTTAAGGAAATTTATGATTTGTTCAGTTTTCTTTACCACTTTTACTGCATTTTTCTTTCCGCAGAGTCACTGGCTGCTCTGCAACAAGCCATGCCCTTCCGCCCCAGCCAGGAGGTGTGCCAGGGCTGCTCTGCCATCTCTATGGTGCTGAGAAATTTTTGGTAGGAGCCCCATAATTACTACTTCATCTATGCCCATCTCTGTTGGCTTGCATAGCAAGTGCTGGGAGCAGACATGTGCTTGCTGTAACATCACTGGGGTTGCTGGCATTACATCAGGAAGCGATTTGGCAGCGTCTATTCGTCTGTCTGGGAAATTTGGGTTCTGCTGCTCAGTGCCTGATGGAAGAGGTGCCAGGGCTGCCCTGGGGGTACCAGGCTGGCAGAGGCAAGGACAGAGCCCAGAGCAGATGCTCGCAAATCCCCTACCCTGAGACAAGGTGGCAAGAGACAGAGTCCCCTATCTGTCCCCATAACGACTTCTTTCTCTGTTTTTTTGTCATTGGTGGCAAACAAATTCATCTATTAAAAAACAAACAAACCAACCCAAAAAAGCCCCAAAACATCCCTGCAAAGCCTGCAGTCTGCTTGTCATGTGTCGGGGACAGTTCTGAGGCCAAACTGAGCAATATTGAGGCAGATGCAAACATGAGGTTTCCATTCCCCTTGCACTCGTCTTTTTTCCCAAGCAGCTCTCAGATAACTCAGCATAAGACCTGAAGTCTCCAGCAGAAAGCATCACCTCCTGCTGTTAGCACAGCCCCTTCATGCCAGGAGGAAGGGGCTGCTTTGGGGTTTAGGCACTGGGGTGGGACTGGGGTAGCCGGGGCTCCAATGCCTCACTTGCCTGAGGATTTCCTGGGCTCCTCGCACTGAGCAGAGTCCCCTCACACTCAGTGTACCCTCATGCCTGGGTGAAAAGCTTGCTGAAGACCGCTGCTAGCACATGCAAAGATTTGTTATCTAAATCATTCATTTTCTTGATTTTCATCATTCTTTTGAAAGCCTCAAAAAGTTAAGGAGTCTGCCCCGAAACCCCTCACCAGCACCACAGCATCAGTTTCCCTCTTGCATACTTGTATCTCAAAACAACCACATTCTTAACTTAAATTTTTAAATCGATCTACAATGTTTCTTATTAATCTTTTGCCACTGAACTAAAATGTCCCTTTCCCCAAAGAGTGTCAAAATAGAAACAAATCTGAGACCAAGTGGTGCATCTAGAGACCATGCGTGCTCTGATATGCCTCTGTTTGTGCATTTTCCCTTCCTTTCTTAAGCCGGGGTTTGAGATTTCGGTTATTCTGCAAACAAGACCCAAGAGAGACACAATTAGACTCCCCTGGAGACTGACCCCTTATAGTGCCCACCTGTAGCCGGACCCAGATAGCATCCCAGTGCAATGAATTAGCACTCTAAGCTGATTAGAGCAGCTCTGCACAACTCTATTTTATTGACACAATGAAGAGAGGACAGAAAAGGGCCTGAAATGAGAAAATCATTTCCATGCTGACTGAATTAAAAGAACAAAAGAGCTCCTTGCAGTTGCAGCATTCAATTTGTCGGAAAAAAAGGAAGCCACTTAATGGATCACAATAGATCTGAGCAGACAGATGAAATTTAAAACTTCAGCATGAGTGTGATTACCAGCTAAACATATTCTCAATCATTTCCTCCATATGCATAATTTAGTTGGATTGTTTACTTTGGAGGTTTTTTTAATAAAAACACTGTGTGAGATGTTATCTCCTAAACATCTTTGCATCCCAGTTTTCAGTGTCAGGGAAGGTTGTTGCATTGCCTGGTAATAAATTTAATTATAACAATAATTACAGTAAATTGTGGATGGGTATGTTTCCCTTTTTTCCCTGCTTCTAGAAGCAAATTAATATTTTCAATATATGGAAACAAATAATGCAAGATCATCTTACTCAAAAGGAGATCTAAATTGATTATAAATCACAAGCATTATTCTGCTCTGCTTAGAAAAGAATGAATGTACTGCAACTCATATTCTAGCAAAACATATTAGTTTGTGTCACTATAAACAGCCTTCTCATTAAATTTAGGTTTAAGCTAACGGTAATAAGACAAGAATACTGACTATTAAAGGGGTTCCTGTGAATGATATATATAATTACTTACAAAACAGATATGCAATTTACTTTGGCATTTTCAAATCAAAATCTACTTGCCTGTATAAGGAAATATACCTTTAAAATAAATCTGAAATAAATTGAAAACATAAGTATTTTAGGCTCCCTGTCCTCTAATTATGTAAAAGCTTGAATCTGACACAGTCTTAATTCAAAAGTGAAAATCAGTTGCATGTGTAAAAATATTCGAGTTTCCCAGTATATATTTATATTTTCTAAGTAATGAAGTATTAAAAACAAGAAAATACTGAGCACAACCCTGGGAGTGTGTTGGCACATAAATAATATCACTTCACTGCAGATTCTTGGGAGCTAAAATTTAAGATTATGCAGAATGGGGCCCTTATTTTTCTACTCAAAATTTTTAAAGCTTATAGCTTGTTACAATATTTACAAATCAAATATCTCTTGCAGACCCCAAATTCAAAACAGAAGTCATTTTCTGAGCCCTACTATGACTTCAGAGCATCTGAATTGAGATCATTTGCATCAGTTTGCCCTGATGTATATTTTTATTTACTGAACATGTTTTAATCACTTCATTTTACATCCTTTTTGCCATTCAGTTTACAATTTTACCAGCTCATCTGCATCTATTTCTGAGATTAGGAAAAAAACAAACCCCAAAATTAACAAAAAAAACCCCAACAAAACAGTAAAGGAATTACAGTTGTTTATAAATCCCCTATTTTGAAACTGATACCCTGCTAAAGAGAAAACTGCGTGCGGGTAAGATTCACTTCTGCTGGCTACTATTACTGATTTGACTAAGCATCTCACAGGGGTAAATACCCAAATCATTCAGGGAATGACTGACACAGTATGACATGTGGTTAACAGCCTTACCATGCATGCGCTTTGCTTTCAGAAATTTTACTGATGCCAACATAACCTTCCAAATATTTCAGATTATAATTTTTCCCCACTCTTAAAAAAAAAAACAAAACACTTTTACAGCCATGTCTGAACTATTCAAAAGATTCCCGACTGGAAAGGTTACTGTAACCTTTCCCCCCCATCTTTTTTTTTCCTGGATTGATTGAGCTAAGAAGTTTTCTATATAAAAAAAAGGAGAAAAAAAAAAGAAAAAAAAAGAAAAAAAAAGCGCCATGTATAAAGCTTTGGGATATTTTAGCAAACTCAACGTAGTGTAACTTTGCTGACAGCTTGTCACATTTCACTGACTGTCTGTCTGGGATCCTGCGATAACATCTGCATTCACTCAGGGCAAGAGCTTACCCTAAGACAAAAAAGTGGGTCCTGCCACATAATGCTCCATCATTCTGTCAGTTCTGACATGGCATCTGAATTTTTTTGAATCACTAAACACTTTTGGGACTCTGGTCCTTATTATCTTTCCTTAGTTTCTATACTCACTCGGCAATGCTGAAAAATGTAAAATGTGCAAACAAGGTAGTGGACGGCCCGGGCTTTTTGTCGTCTAATCCTCAGCCCCTCATTCATGCTCACTGTTAATCTCTTAAGACATTATAAAACTGTTAGACAAAGAAATGTGAATACCTCTGCTTCTCAGCAGAATGGGAGGAAACCAAGGAAAATCTGGATCATGCTAAGCTTTTCTTTTCACCACAGAAATGGTAACTTAAACCTGTTGCATCAAATTATTTATAATTCCCAACACTAAGGTTGGATTTTGTTGGTTTTTTTTTTTCTTCTTCAGCACTACAGAACAACCCTGGCAATACCACAGGGGGGGGAATAGTCCTGCCGAATTTTCCAAACACATCAAATGTGTCTGTCACATATAAAAAAATTATACAAAACCTGTCAGAATAAGGGCAAACTTGATTTTAATCCCTACACTGTTTAATGTTTGGCAGGGCACACAGCTCGGTTCTGTCAGGATTGCTTAAAACCCACTTTGGGGAATTTCTTTGCCACGGAAGGACGGGAGGCTCAGTGGCAGTGGGTTTGGTGGGGAGGGCTTGGAGGGGCAGACCCACGATGGGGTACAGCATGGGTGTCCCCGGGCTGGCTGGAGGTTTCCTGGCTGGATGGGATGAGGGCCCCATGTCTCATTAATCCAGCTCTGTTTGGAGCCGTCTGCTATTTCAGGTCATCATTTCACTCCTCCTGACTCCCACTGCTGCGGGAGCATTAGCATGGGGACAAAAGCCGCTCAAGCACCTATTCTAAACCCATTCAAACTCAAACCCACTAAAAATCACACCCAAAATGATACTGTTGCAATCAGCTAAATTTTATTCAGGAATGCTGGGACTGAAAACCAGAATTTTCATCTTCTGCTTGTGCATTGTTGTCATGGGTGGTGAGAGCAGATAGTCAAGTCTTAAAAATGCTCCAGAAGGACAAAAGTATTTGAATGCAAATGCCAAACAAGTCACACTTACTGAGCTAAATCCCTACCATGAGGGTTTCTTTACAGACACAGCAGCTTCTGTTAAAAGTTGTAATTTTCAAATAATTAAACTAGTGTGAAAACAGGGCATCATTATTTCTGCATAAAACACATTTTATTCAGCTTCAGTTGCATCTGTGGGAGGGCACAGGCTTTGAGGATGGAAGTTGAGATGTTGCCTTTTTGCTACAATGCTAGTCATCAAATTTGGGAGATGATTTGAGAAAAATCAACTTTTGAAAGGAAATAGTGGGGCCCCACACTGGTAGGGGCTGCACTGTTTTGCCAAGGGTGAAAGTGGTGGTATTTCAAGCAGAGGAAAGTCTGTGGGAAGGTACAGACAGACTGCGTCCCCAAGAGCAGTGAAGCACCAAGACTAGATGGACTGAAGGACACTGAAATGTTGAGACAAGGAGAGCCAAGGTAGGAAAGGATGCAGCAGAAAACAAGTATATGCGGACACTAAAAGGGAGTCAGAGCCTGGTTGGTAAACTGTGGACACAGTCATTGCCAGAGGCAAAGATGACCATTATGGCAGTGACCTGGTGAAAAATAAAGTGAGGAAGATGAGAGCCAGGTGTAAGGGACAGAAAGAGGCTGTGCAGAAGGAAATTACAGGTTTTTTCACTAGGCTGAACATGGATCCCAGCTGGCTGCAAGGTTTTGGGATGATGTGCAGGACAATAGCACTGGCTATGGGAAGAGGAGGAAAACAATGATGAAGGAAGAAAAGTGAAGTGCAATGCCTGGGATCAACATGTCAAGGGAAATGCATTTTAAGACCACAGATCTTCAAACAGAAAAGGAAAAAAGGTGTATTTGCATAAAGGCCATGACTGGGGGGAAATTGTAAAATATTGCCCCCTGTGGAAAAGAGAAGACCTATTTCAAAGGGCACAGCAAGGCACTGTAGCACATCGCTGGTCTCCCTGGGCATCAGCATCATCTTCTTCTGTAGAGACAGAGAGTTTGGTAGGATCATTTCTGGTTTTAGATTTAAAGCAAGACAGAGAAACAGGTTTATCCTCCTTGCCAGCTGCTCGTTTGGGTGCTTATGCACATAAGCATTCCAAATAGGTAGATGCCATGTTAGCACGAGCAAGAAAAATTATTTTTGCCATGTTCACATGCAAATTTCGGCTTATGAAGAGCTTATCACTAGATGACTGAATAAAATTTGGCTTTAAGAACATATATATATAAAATTTAATATTTAAGTAAATAATATGTTCTGTAAATGCAGTAATGATGAAGCTTTCACATACCCAAGTTTCCATTTTCCCATCCCAGAGAGATTTACATTTTTGCACAAAATCAACATTACTGCCATGGTTTTGAAATACCTGCTGTTGGAAGCAACAGAAACTGTGACTGAAAGTCTCTTGGAAAACATGCATATGAAAAGATTTAATCTGGAATAAAATACCCATAGAGTTATAGCTACACTTTTTGAAAGCCAATTTACCATTTGAGGCCATTTCAAGAAGATCGAGGACATTGAAAGTTACTCTTGGAAATCCTGAACAGCTACGCACCAGGTTGCCAACACAGCACGTAACAAGCCCGCTCTGTCCATGCTGCCAATCCACTTTTTCAAGTGTAGACTAAGAATGACACTTGGGGAAACCCACTGTACACAGGAGACCCTTTACGCTGTAGGCTTCACGTGATGAAATATTACTGCCGCTTGTGGGAACTTTTACATCTTTCCACGCTAAATACTGGGACTGTATTTTAAAAGGAAGGGCTACATAACATTGGTATTTTTTTCCAAATTAATGTTTATTGTATGCACCAAAGTTAACGTGATCACATAAAATCGGGCTGGATGATGACAATCTATGTCCTCACTCCTGCGTGTGCCACCTGCTGTTCAGCCAGGAGACGTGAGGGCTGTCACATCAATAAAACACCATATTAATACTCTCTGGGGTAGAAATACCTTATTAGCCAATTATTGGGTTTTATTCCTTCTTTCCAAATAAGTATTTTTTATACCATTTTAAAGAATACATCCCAATCTGCAGGCTCTAGCAAGCAGGAGTGGGGTTGTTTGTTTTGTTTTTGAAGTTTAGTGATGTCTTTATTAGACCAAATGCCCAAATTTCAAGGGTACGGTTAAATCATGCAGCAGTTTAAATGCCAAACCTCAGTGCTATATCCTCTGAAGTGCATCTGTTCATTTGGGTTAATAAGCATCTTGCCATACACTAACTCCTGTCTTCATTTGCTTCTGTTTAATGATGACTGTCTCCTCCTGCGCACATGTATGCTCCTCTCTCCACTGCTTGTTGAGCCATCAAGACACACCTTTGTTTCATTTAGTATGCAATTTTCACCTCTGACCCAAAAAACTAGTCTTAAGCTTCCTGAACTTTATTGCCTGTTAATAGACTGCTGGCTTTCTTTTCAGCAGTCATAGAAATGGTGGAGTGACATTTAATTGAAAAGAGGGACAAAGCTACAGCCTGAAAGGCAAAGTCAGTAGGGTTTTAAAAAAAAAAAAAAATTAAAAAAATCCAGAAACAATATGTTGGAGGAGCTTTGGATATTCTTTACAAGTTTGTGCCTCTTTACACAAATAAAACAGACATCATTGATTTAATTATCTTCCCAGGGAACAATGGTAAAATACTCTGAATGGTGCTAAATGATTGATCTGGTAATTCATCTTCTGCTAACAACTATCTATGCATTTTTTTTCTCTCCAGTCCTCAGACCAAGGACATTAGCAGCAATGTCACAGAGCAGTCCTGGGCTTTCATAAAACACCCACAGATGCTCTTTCCTGCCAGTATTTAGGGACACATGGTTATAATTTTGTCTGTATTTCTTTGTCATAGATTACTTTTAACTACATCTGCTCAATTAAAATAAAAGACACAGCTAGAGCCCATCAGCTTTGTACCAAAAGTAGTCTTTTAATGAAATAGGGAGATTTAATTTTGTAAGTGTTCTGATGAGTGAGAGATACCTTTCTGTTTTTTCAGAAGTTCTCTGTTTGGTGAATAGTTAGGAAAGGACATTATTACAGCATAAGGATATTATTGTACATGGAAAGGCATTATTAAAAGTGATTTATTGTTCTGTGTTAGGAAACTTATAGGAAAAGTCTGATAATATATTAAACTTGTTTATTATGGACTTCATATAATTTTTGAATAATGCAGCTTTTTCTTTTGACAAGAGCAATAAACTCTGCTGGTATAGACATACGTTGATTATCCCAAGTCAACTGTGTTGCTTAAAGAAACATGCCCAAACAATCAGCTTTTGACAGCTGCATCTCTTGTTATTTACAATAGCCATCACAGTAATAACTCACCATTTCTATATTAATAAGGCAGTGAAATTTATTATGATGGTATTGAAAAGTTATTAAGTACTGCATCCCAAGTGACAAAGTACCACAGCACTGTCACTATCCAAAAGCAGTTGCCCATCCATCACAAAGCTTTCCAGATGGTCCTGCATCTTTATCGCTCCCAGGTTGGTGACATCACCTGTTCACCCACTCAAAATTGATGATGAAAGCAAACAGATCTATCTTACTTACATTTACCAAATCAATTTAATTTTACAGGCCATGGCTTAGTGACATATTGACTGTTTTCCTTAATGGCATCTACTGTACTTAATGCAAAGAACTCATCTTTGAATCCTGACTTGCATAATGTGGCATTTCATAATAAATTTTTTATAACATACTTATTTAATGGGAAGAATTATGATTGTTTGTCAGTTCTATTAGATACAATTATTATTCTCTTCAGTTCTATCTTCTTCATTTTTCTTTTTGATGTTGTCCATCTTAATGGCTCAATTCAATTTACAGTTTTTGTCTTTTAAAGGGACATCTGGCATATCTCACAATCATTTTTCTTCATATTTTGATGATCTCACAGATCTACACCAATGTCAGCTTTTCTCTCCGCTTATTTAGTTCTATTACCTGTTTGGACAAAGTGCTACTGAACTCAAAATCTACCCAGGTCATTTTTGAGTAAATAATAACCACCTGATTCTGAAGAGGAATACACATTCCTGAAACATCCCCCCAGTTCTGCTCTGAAGAAGGTAACAAAACTTTCTTCTCCTCTTCCTATTTCTAAGTCCTCTTAACCTTTATGGTTTCACTCTGCTTCCCTCAGGAGTTACTGCTCCTCCTGATTTAATTAAAACTTCAGTGGCTTTGTGGGGAACACATACGCAGACTTACAGAGGAATTTCTGTGACTTTAGACCATGCCATGGAACAGGCAATTTCCTGCCCCCAAGGTCAAGGACACAGTAGAGCATCCACTGTGGGTAGAGAAATAGTCAATGCTACACAAACCATTTCAGGTTTAATTGACACAAAAGATTTATGTGAAATTTCACAGCCATGCCACACCAGCACCCACTCAGCCTCCTACACCAGCCCCAAACCTTTCCCTGATACTGCTGTCATATTGACTTTGGGTTGGCTCAGCAACTAATCAGCCCCATGAACAGCAGCCCCGGTGCCAGAGCTGGCTCAGGACAGGGATGAGCAGCACCTCCCTTCTAGCAGCCACTACTACCCCCCAGCTACCTTGCGTGATAGTTTTGAACGTTTTCTGAGAATAGCTCCACTGTAGAGTCAAAAAGGGAGCTTTGCAAATCTTGTTTGTGCTCCCCTTCCAGTGAGCAGCAGCTTTGCCTGAGCAAGTGAAGGCTGTGGTCTTTGTCCAAAAAAACAGAGTATCATCCCACAATGTGAGACTCTACTTAATAGTGTTAATCAAAGAATTAGGAGAATTGAAGAGTGGAAGGAACAGTAGGAGAAAGACAACAGCAGACTACTCTGTTGTCGCCATATCCTAATCCACATGAAACAACCCAAAGGACCAACAACTCCCCTTTGCTGTCAATATATTTAATTCAAACTGAATGACAAGTCCACCTGCTCGCATCAAGACCTAATGTTGGCTCATTTGTAATTATAAACTGTCTGTCCTCTGGGCAGGGAGAAAGCTGGTGTTAACTTTCAGGTAGCTGGTTGGGGTATAAACTGACATCACCTCTCAGTGTGACAGTTTGCTCATGAAGTGTCTGTCTACCTTGCTATCAGCCTCCTATTGCTGTGGTAGCATCTGACTTTGCCGCAGCCTCGCCACAAGACACAGATGCAAACAACAGAATTCAGACTGGTAGCATCAGCAGCACCACATGTCTTTTTTGTACACAACTTTCAAGGGGCTGTCTCAAGCACCCTTGTGCATACTCACCCCGGGCAAGATATACGGTATGAACTCCATCCCATGTGGCACTGAACACTATGTCCCTAACAGAGAACTAACACAGCAGCTAAGCACATGCTTAACTCAAACACCTGTGTAATCCTGTGGATGATAAGTCCATGCCTAAGTGCTTTATTGGATCTCAGCCAGAGTGCTCTACGTCTTGCAAAGCTGAGCTCCAAATGGGATAAAACATCACCTATGTATTGAAGAAAAGGTAAGGATGCCATCAGCCCCACCCGCAGCTGCCAGAAGTGGATGGTCTGTTGACCTGGAGGAGAATATGCTATCTGCAAAACTAGGTTGGTCTTGTAGCGATTAAAAAGTATTCCTGTCCCCCACTATAAAACAAATTATTCCTTTTAATTCCAAATAACAGAATAACCCTCATTCTTATTCCTCCTTCTGCTTCAATAAAAATGTTGCAAGGGTTCCTGGAGTCCCTATACTGATGAAATCCATAGTCAAGGAAAAAATGTAGGCAAGGAATCTATTATACTTCCCTGCTTTCCAACCTGGTTGAGTGTGGAACTGCTTTGCATGTTAATGCTCTTAAAAACAATTCAAGGAAAGGTCAAGATTTGGTCTGTAAAAGTCACTGCAGTGTGAAAGAGTCAGACAACAGCAGAAAATTAAGAGCTTTTTTATTTAACACTAGGACAAAGTCCATATCCCAAAGAAAAATATTAAGAAGTGATGAAGTCTTTGTTACTTTTTCCTTTTTGAAAAAGATATAATCTGCTGCTCTGTCCCAGTGTGATTTCATTGACTACAAGGGAGTTATTTCCCTCAGCACTGTCATCGTTTATTAAGGATAGCTTAACAAGAGTTTTAAGACGTGTCAATCCCATGTGTAGTTATTTAGAAGATGCTACGTTTTGTTTTTATATTAAAAAAAAAAAAAAAAAAAAAAAAAAAAAAAAAAAAAAAAAAAAGACAGATGCTGCTTTCAGCTTCCTGATAAAGGTTTTTCCATGGACCCAAAAATAGGGGATAACATCTAGCCATAGAGAGGAATCAGATGGTAACTCCTGCTGATTACGATAGGAGTTTTTGGATGTTATGAGCAAGAAAACCAAGCTATCGGTTTAGGTGCTACAACCTGGATTTGGGAGCATATACATCAGATTCCAATCTAAAAGCCTATACCTTTATTTTTTTTGTAACATTAATTTTCATAAAGTTAGATGGTACACCTAGAACCAGAATCTCAAATAAACCTAAGTTTAGATTTTTTTTAAAATGCCAAAAGAAAGACAGAGTGCAGAATTGAAACTTAAAATTGTAACTGTTTCACTCCCTATAAAGCAGTGGGAAGCCTGTACACTCCAGGACAATTTTTAGGGAGTTGTGCAGCTTTCCCCAAAGACTCACATCAAAAATGTTAGAGAAGTAAACAAATAGCCAAATGGCCTCCTAATTTCCATTTAGAAGTAATAGCATCAGCTCAAGCGTGATCTACCTAGTCCGAGATGTTTTTCAGCCTCACCGTCATGACAGGAAAATATACTCTGCTCTATAAACAGATTATATGCTGCTTTATAAAGCTCTAAAATATTTACTTCTGTGACAAGTTTGATTTATATTAGAGTTTATTGCTCCTGATTTTGCCTTCCTAGTAAAGAAATAAAAGTTTAGGATAAAAAGGGCCATGAAGAAATTGTCCCTTTGAATGAGACTAAGTTTACTATAGCAGTAAGAGACCTGAATTTGAATATCCAACGTACTCCAGAAGATGCTGGTCTAAGATAGGTGCATGTGCTTTGGTGACCTATACAAAAGCTTTCTTTGAAATACTCTCCCAGTTGTTTTTCATAGCAGGGCATGAACCATGATGAAATCACTAAATTTGTGTTCCATTGCTTTTGTTTAAAAAAAATTACTGCCATCCCTTAAAAGCTTGTTTTCTTTGTTGATTAAGAAGCAGTCAATTTTCCCTTTTCAAACAACCACAGAGCAACAGCCTCCCGACCCCCTCGGATATTCGGGCTGCCGGCAAATACTAAAACCTCAATGACAAACTGCAAAAAAGCTCGACCTTTCCCCTTGTCCGGTGACCCCCTGTTCGATTTGTACTTTAGCTAACCAATACCTGATTAGATAATGCTCGGCTCTAGACCCACAAAATGAGATAAAATTCAAATTTATGGCTTTTCATTTAAACTGGTCTGCAGCACTCTAATCATGACCCAAGCACAACTATATCACAACAAATTCTCTTAGTCCCAGAGTGTGTTTTATGGCCGAAGTATATAAATGAACACAATAGACATTGTTTTCTTGGACTTGTCTGACAAAACTCTGTGTCGATGCCATAGGGAGTCTTGCTATAGGGAATGTAGGAACAGGCCCCATGAAATTCCTCAGCCTTCTGCAGCAAATTTTTCTTTATCATCAACTACCTGGATGCAAAATTTAACAGCAGCAGTTCCTCCAACTTCCACTTCTCTCCTGACCACTACAGGCTAACCCTGGTATCACAAATACTGGAAGTCAGAAGCATCCCACGGCTGGAAATGCCCAAAACCATGACAACATTTTTCAGGAGGATAAAGATGTCCTTTCCAAAAATGTAGTTAAAGTGTAAATTTGTGTGTAGTTATAAACTCTTTCCTGCAATGGGCATGTAGGATTTTGGTTTGAAATTTTCTAGTTTAAGACTCTAGGCTACCAAAGCAGTCCTAAACAATTGCAAAAAAAAAAGCAGCAAATCTTTCATAGCAAAAATCAGTAATATACCCAGTATCGGAAAACTGCTGAGGAAGATGCTCAACTTTCCTTCCAAAACCACTTTAATATGTTTATATTAATTATATCTCTGAAAAGAGATTCTTTATCATCTTTAAAAGTCAAACACCATTGTACATTCAGCATTTCACCTTAAACTCAGAAAAATACAGATAAAATGGAAAGATGGATTTTTCCAATAGTTTAATCATCCTCACTGTAGCCATAGGGGAGTCTATTCAAAAGAATTAAATAAGTACACAAGCATTAGCAATGCTGCAACCCCACTATGTATTTCTCTGAGCAACACACGTGTGAGGTGAAGAAATAAGTAAGCCAGGACACAGCACAATGCTTTCTTTGGCCTGTGGGACCAGCAAGCAGTTTGAGCACGTTGAGACGTCCCACCTTTTGAGGCCACCAAACACAGCTGACCTCTGTAGCACCATCAACGATTCTGAGAATCTCATATAATCAAACATAAGAGAATATAGTGACGGTATCTGCATCAGTGCAATTCACTCAGCAAGCAAGTATCATTGTGGAGAGATTTTTAAGCCCCTCATAGTACAAAGTCACTTAAATCCACAGTCAGTACCATATAGAAACTTTGGTTCCATCCTTCCTCCATTTAAAACATAATCATGAAATTTTACCTTGATATCAGCAACAGCAGACTGAATTGCCCGTTTGTTAACTGACTTAGTGGCACCCAGCAGGACAAATATCCTGTTTCACTAAAATACCCGTTCAGGCAGAAAAACTGACACCAGAAAATTTAAATTCCCAAGACCATACTTAAACCTCAATAAATGATACCTTTCCCTCACTCCCTCACCATTCCATGCTTCCTTTGACACTGCCTGAGCACCCACAAAACAGTAACAGCTTCTTTCTCCCTTTTTTATCCCAAGGAAACAGTGGTTTCCAGAGCAGTGTGATGATGAGCATCTGGACTGGAATGGGCACTAGCAAGGTCTTCTCCAGCAATACCCGGACGCCTCACATCTGTCCTTTAGTCTTAACCTTCACTACATGCCATTTTATTCATTGCGTAAACTCTGGTAACCAATATTTCTTTGTCTCCCCTCAATTACAATAAATGTACTTAACCCACTTGTTGGAAAAATGTTCTGTTTCAAGCTCCCCTGAGTATCACAGAGTACTTCTAGATGAGTGGCCAAGTTGCAGAGAGACTCGACTGTTGATTTTGTGTGATTTTGCTCCAACTCTTTTCAATAGCTTCTCCCCAGCTGTCCCAAATACATAACACTGTTCAAATAGCACGAGTCCTGCAGCTTGAACGGGATTCAATCTGCCAGCTGGGCTTCCAGCACTATCAAGATATGCATTTCTTGTCTGGATTTTTTAGACCCCAAAATACTAAATATTCTAAGCAGAAAAACTAGTCTCTAATATTGCGGCATATTATCAGCATCTAAGGGTGTGAAGATCAGGATAGGTTTCCCTCAATTTTAGTGGGTTTATCCTACTCTACACCACCTGAGGATCCAGTCTAAAATACCCTAATTTTGGAATATGTTAAACCTGCAAGTACAGCCATGTCTCAGCAGTTTTGCTCTAATTTCTGTTATCAATATCTGAGCTTGATTATGGTGTGGTTAAAGGTCAGATTTTATGGTTTCCTGGTGCCTTTTTCAAATAATAAAGATTTCTCACTGGCAATTATATTGCATCAGGGTCTCTTAACTCGATAGAGTGCTGCCAAGTCTATAATTTCTTCTGACACTATTCTGTCATATTGTCACAGGTCTCACAAGAGTTTAAACAACTGGATGGAAAGTTTGGAATGAACTCACCGAGTATTTATAGACAGTTAAGAGCAAATAAAACCCCTATTTTCCACCATATCTACAAGGCTCTACTCCACAGTGAAACTCCATTTTTCCTGGGAAAATGAACCTCCCATCTCTCCAGAGGTCAGTCAGGCCCCTGGAGAGCCATGAAAACTCTGCACTTCTCTCCTTATCAAAAACCAAAGGAAACGTACAGATGGAAAGCTGAGATTGCACTCTGTTTCTACAGCACATTGTTAAAACTATGAATAAAACCATGCAAGAACATTTGTTACACCATAACACCACTGGCACCGTTTACCACTTGAGGTCTAAGCCCTGACCTGGCCATGGACCTGCAGCTCAGCCAGCTCCACGGTGATATCACAGCAAGGGAAACAGATCCCCAGAGGCAAAAAAAAGAGGCAACCACTGTACTTGCCAAAGGGGGCCTTGAGCTCCTTCAGGAAAAGCAACGTTTCGCAGAGCATCTTCAGAATTAACATGAGCCACATCATCCCAATGTGTACTAGGTTTGACATTAGCATCCAAACATACTTCACAAAATGAATGGCAAAATTCCCATTAAGATAAATCAAAGGAAGATCAAACCCCCAGCTTCCAAAGTCCAAGTAGCACAAGGCTCTGCAATAACAATATTATCCACACACTATTAGATTATAGGGTTGTTCTAATCATTGTTGACAAAGTGGCGATTCACAACCCTGAAAGCAGCACCCAGTTTCTTTTCAAACAGATAGTGAAGCGTCATTTGCAAATCCCTCCCCCACAGACATACTGCAGGACTGTCCAAGAGCAGAATCAAATTGGTACAAAAATGTTCCAACAACACAACTTCTTCCTCTCTTTCCCCCAAAAGAAGCATCACCTGCCAATATCCACCCAGACAGATTTCATGCACGAAGAGCAACAATTCCTGACTTTTTTTCTTTAATTTACCCTTGTTTCCATCCAGAAAGCCCTGAAAGGCCACAGAGCAGTCTTCGTGCAAACAAATATCCCCTGGCTGCTGCAGGATAGGACTCAAATTCTGCAAATATTTTTGTGTTTATAGACACGCAAGAGAGCTCAACAGACCAAAAGAATGTACAGAGTCTTACCTCCCAACCGTAACTGGGATCTTTAAGGTGTGGCCGCTGCTCTCCTACAAAAGGGCCGAATTTTTCCCCTGCTTCAATCTTCCTTTTGGTCCATATCCCTAATCCTGCTCCAGGAATGTTGGATTCTCGGAGCTCAAACTCTGAAGGAATGGGAATGTCATCGGGAATGTATATCGGAGCCTTGTAAGGAGAGCTCTCCTTTGGTGTGAAAGCTTCACTAGAGGTTGCTGGAGAAGATGGTTCCTGAATGTTGACGGATGTTGGACACTGGATGTTTGCAGTCTCTCCATCAACTTCTGGCACTTCCTCCAAAGGAAGTTCAGGAAAGCTTTCATACAAACATTCATCACCTGGAAAATAAAGCCAAACAGTAGGATTTGAAATATCCTGACAGATTTTGCATATGAAACCCTTTCAGCCTGCACATGAAATGGAGAGGACAGTTTGGTAGGCGGGTGGCACCTTCATCAATCACTAGTCCTGCAGCAGAGCCTCACCCTGGAAGGAGCTGAATCTTCCCTATTGCAGGCCTGGGGGTACACAGCGTTTCTCAATATTCCTGACATCAAAAGTGGTTTACATCATTGAACACAAGCGAGAGAATTACATACAGATGTATACGCAGGCACACCCTATTGTCCAATCTGGTCCGGATATAGCGCTTTGCATTGCGTACTCTTTGAAATTACAATTGAAAGCCAGCATTATATGTTACAACTGAAATCTAAGTGAAGTGAAAAGCAGGAAAGCTTTACTGGTCTTTCAGAGAGACAGATTGAACCTAAAGTAGCCAAAATTAAGTTTGATGGCCTCCAATTAGTCTTTGGAGGAAAGGATCCAGCCTACCACACAACTCTTGGCAAGAACTTCAGCTGATGTAAATCAGTGTCTTTCTATTGACCTCCAAGAAATGCAATGGTCTAAAATAAGTTCAGGATCCAAACAGCACCTTATAGAGAACATAAACCTTCTCCTCTTACAGTTGCAAAAAACCCCCAAAAAACCTGGGGCAGGATCCAAAACACATTAAAAAAACAAAACAAAAAAAAACCAACCTTCATCTCTGGGGCTTAGCCAGCAAACAAAAAGAAAAAAGAAAAACTCACTATTTTTGACAGCTCAAAATGTAAGGCTGATTGTAAATTCCTTTTAGTCAAAAAACTCTGAGTGACTTCAGCAGGGACTCTAGCTGCACCAGCAATACAGTACTCAACCCAATAATACATGCAAAAGAAGCAAAAAGACAAACTAACCAAAAAACTTCTTAATTATTTACAGTCATTTAACTTTATTAATGTTACTGTACTTTCCTTACACACCAGAACTCATTCCACTTAATTCTAACCTAAATAGGAGTACTAAATAGGAATACTATTCTCCGAGGAACGAAGTTGAGAGATTGGGTATTTAAGATCTGAGCTCAAGGATATTTGCATAATATGGTTGGCCCAGAAATTAAAGCGTTACGCTGGGCTTGGCATTCAGAATGACTCTGTTTCAGTGAAGAAACAGGAAACTTTAAAATGTTCTTTCAATTTCTTGCTCATTTAAGAAACTATCCATGGTAGATTAGCACCGTATGCCTTTTCCACTGGAAACTGGTCATAGCCCATTATCTCTCACATCTTTGTTACATATTATCTCACAGTTTTATATCTGTACTTTCATGCTTCTGGTACTGCCTAAGACAAACACTGGGACATAACAAATCATTTGAATAGATTGCTCCCATCACATGACTGGCAAACTGGATTCTTCATCTGTGAGCAATTTATTCACAGCCATGAACTGTTTTTCTTTCTTTTATGTGGCACTGGCTATGACCTCATACATGTCACAAGAAAGTTCAGCTACCCTCGGCCTCTGGGTTTGGCAGACTCTCTCTGCACTTTAATGATTGAACACAATATTGATAGGTTTGTCACTTTTCTAATACCTGGTGCTCTGAGAAGTAGAAAATCGTGACTGACTCTACCATTTAGCTGAGAAGGACACACAGAGGGATTTTCCATCGCTGATGCTTCAGAAATCCTGCCTGTCATAGCTCAGCAGAGCCGAGTTTGGGAAAGATGCTCAAGGGTTCACGAAAGTGCCAGTGCAGAGAACTTACTCTGTGCCTAGTACCTGCGAGCCCATGCCTGCACTTCCCTGCCCACAGCAACACCCAACCCAGCCTCCAAGGGACAGAAAAGACAACATGAAAAGGGTAGAGACACAGCTCCACCTGGATGTCACCATCCACTTTGCCCTGCACCGAGATGGCCACGTCAAGCAGCCTTCTCTGTCACACTGTGGCATTGCTACTGCCCCCAAACACAGCTCTGCTCCAGCACAGTGGGACGGGTGAGAGGTTGGTCTGCACGTCCTGAGCATCCCTGAAACTCCAATGCACTCCCCGACTTCACAGGCTAGCAGTAATGCTGCACCCACCCAGGGCAGGCTCACTCCCATTCAGATGTCTTTCCCCAACTGTTTAGATTGCAGTCCTTCCTAAAAGACTTCAGCTGTTTTTAAAACAGGGGGAAAAAAACCCAACCTAACCCATGTATACACATGGGGTGCAGGAAGAAAAATCACACAAGGAAAGTGATCTGGATGATGATAAGCACATGGCTCACTGGAAGGGGGTGGAGGGTAAAAACTTCAGACATCTAAATCCTACTGATTTTCCATGACAGCTGGGTGCCTGACACTCAAACTCCTTAAAAAGCCCATCTCACACAGTCACCGCTGTTGTCCCCATCCCACCAAACAGTGCCACATAAAACCAAGGCTGTCCCTGCACCCCACAGCCATGCTCAACTCTCTTCCACAGAACAACAAAGCAGTTCAGCCAAAGAAGTGTCAGCAAGAAATGACCCTTTCTGTACCTTTCCCCAAAGGGCCACCTTCCTCAGCCCCACTTGCCAGCAGTGCCTGCCCACAAGCTGAGCCTTAAACATTTAGCAAGCATGGATTTACAGATGTTTCTTCTCCCCCAGGGACAGTCCAGTTTAATTTCTCTCTCTCAGACTCAAAGGCCTCGGTTATACTTATCTCAGTCATTCTGGCTACACTCGGTTTTAGCCATATAGGGTCAAACCTGCAGCTGATAAATTGGCCTCTGGAAGCCTGGCAGGGAGACAAGTCCGTTTGCTGGGTCTATTGTGCCTCCTTTGATTTCCAGCAGCCACACCCGATGTCGTCGTTAAACACGGGCTTTCAGTTTGAAAGCTCTGGAAAATATAATACGCCTATATGCCCCAAAGCCCTAACAGTGTGGCTAAAACAGATTACTGAAATATTATTCTGCCTGAAATAGCAACATATTCTAGCAAAAATATATTTTAAAACCTCAAAATAAACAAGATGTTGAATTATGACTGACCAAGAGACCGGAAGACCATTAAGACATATTTGTGAAATTAATGATAGAAGGAGCTATATTAAAATCAATATACTTGACTCGAGGATCTGGTGTTCATTTTCAAAGGGAGTGGGACTATTGCCCTTAAAATTTACACCCACATGGATCAGAGGGACTTCCAGCAAAAATGTGGTATACTAACTGATAGAAAATCTTTGTAAGGTTAGAGTTAGACCCAAGGACTGCGCTGATAAGCATCATTTTCCCAGTGAACTGCAAATCATTCACACAGATAGCACTACAGTTTTGAAATTCAAGATGGCTTTTCTAAAGGCCGAATTATCCCCATTAGAAACGGGTTGAAGTAAAAATCAAGGCCCCTTATAAGGGAACAGAGGAGATTAGCTAATGTGAAAGCTTAGATATTAGCCTCCATAAATTTCTTCACTGCTATTTTATAGTAAAAACATGAACAAGCTTCAAAGGAAACACAGGAGGAAAGGTTAATTGCTACTAAAAGACCAGGGTGGACACCTGCATTTGCACTTTTGACACAACCTTGCATGCCAGCAGGAAAGACTCCACGTGGCTCTATGCTGGGGATGTGCCTGATGAGGATAGGAGAGCGTGTGCCAAAGCTACCGTAACTCCGGAGTCTGGGGTCATTTCAAGACCGGGAGGGCTTCTGTGCATGGCTGGGAGGAGGTGAGCACTTCCTTCCATTCGGATGTTTCTTAGCAGTTCAGCATGCTCTTCCTCTCCAAGAGCAATTAGGTAGGAGGCACGACGGAGGGAGGCAGAGGTTGCTGAACCCAACCCAAACTGCTTTCCACTGACTGCAATTGCTAGCAAGGCAAAGGCATGCTGTTTCCAAAAGCACACTGGACCACACTTTCAATAAAAACAGGCCTTACTGCAGCTGAAATGTCACATGACAACATCTCACATCAAGGGAACGTGCAAGCTTGGTACATATATCAGTGTTCCAGGGGGGTCTTCAACTCGAAGTTCACACAAAGTCCTTCAAGGCTCAAGTCTGAATCCAGATCTCCAGACCCAAATCCACTCCTAACAAACAGAAAGAAATCCATACAGACTACCCATTCTCCTTTTCTTCAGGTGATTTTTGCCAGAGGATAATACATTCCCAAAGCAACTATTGGCTGATAAACCCTCTGGCACATAGATCCAGTTCTCTGCACTTGGAAACATGCACGTGGCCACCAGTAACTTAATCATAAAATGGGTGGCAGATTACTCCAGATGAAAGAGGTAGGCTGGAAGCAAAAGCATCTAGAGAGCCTACTTCAGAAGTGTTTCTAATACCATCATCTCTGAGCAGGATAAAGTAAGAGCTGAGATAAATGCGGAAGCGTCTCTTTGCAATGAGAAGATACACACAGGTTCGTGTCTGCAGCTTCTCAAAGGTGAGTGAGAAAGATGACCCCTAGCCCCAAAGACTAGACGTCAGAAGGACCTGGCTCCGTATGATAGAAGTCCATCACATGTCAGGAGCTTTGAGCTCCACTAACTCTGTTGTCTATGTCTGATAAGAGCCTTTGCCAAGGATGCATTAATGAAAGCTTTGTGAGAATACAGTAGGATTGGGTCAATTAGTCCCTTCTCCTGCATAAGGTGAGTGTGGACCCGAATCAGATCCTTGAAAGAAACCAGAGAACATTTGTATTAGGTTGACCTACCATTTCTATTCAGCGCCGAGGAAATCAGCATGGAGTATTTGCAGGGATATCTGAAAAGGAGGCAGGCATTTCCTCCTGCATACAAATGGGACACCTTTATCTGAATTTGTGTTTGAACAAGTATTAAAGAAAAAAGTGTTACAGGCAGGGACTGATTGATTACAAAATATATCCACATTGGTCTAGAACACAGAAGGTCAGGAAAAGCAGAAAATTAAGAGAAGAAAACCCATTAGCTTCAAAAGCAGCATATAACCAGTGGTGAACTACATGGGAGCCACCTGACAGTCCCATAGCAGGTAGACAGGGCTCAAAGAGGCCACTTTTAAATCCTCTAGAGGAGAAGCAGAGAAAGAGCCTTAGCTTTAGAAATGTGCAGAGATTAGGTTGCTATCTCCAGGCACAGAAGGGACTCTAGCCAAGAGCTACATTACTCTGCTTGAACATTTTATCAGTTAAGGTACCTGAAACTGGTTTGTGCTGCTCCCTATTCACAGAACTGTTCTGTGGAGCTGGACCTAACAACAATTATTTATTATTATTTGTATTGTAACACAGTCTGGGGGCACAAGACAGGACCCCATTGTGAAAAGTATCAGACAGACCTAATCAAATGAGATTAGAGTCCAAACAGACTAGAGCTAGCAATTCCCAGTTAGGTAAAAATCATAAAACAGGGGAGAGAAAAAAACTGTTTTACAAATAGAAAGTTTGGTTGTACAACAAATAAATATTATAAGCAAGTTTAGAGATAAACATAGTGCTTGAAGCAGTTTTGAATCATTACTTCAGCTACGGAGGAAAAACCCTTTCAGAAGCATTACTCTTCAAATGCATGGGAATTTTGCATACATGTATTACTTGACCCTAACACAAACATGAGAAAGCCAAAGCTATCCTGAACAACTCAGAAAGGTCCAACTGAAATTTATGCTCTTGGACCATGCAACGAGAGCAAGGGGAACCAATGCACCCATGCAGTGGCCCCAAAGGCCAGATTCTGATTTCTTTTACATGACTGTAAAATCCACAGTAATTACTTTAGACTTCCACCGAGGAATAAATGAGATCAGTGTCTGTCCTGGAGTTAGCCAAAGTCGCTCGAATTTCTTCAGATTGACACTAATGTAACAAAATGAGAGGGAAATGTGGTGCCCAGATTTCAGCTTTCCCTTCGTGCTCGTGATGCTGCAGATTGCAGAAGGCGTTCGCACGGCGCACTCGGCAAAGCCTCCCTGCACCAAGCAAACCCTTCCGCAGCGCTGGCAGAAGAGGGAGTTGTAGGAAAAGCTGCGCTGACAAAGGCAGGAGAAAAAGGCAGCCCGAAGCAGCCTGAGCACAGCACACTTTGGGGCTGAAGTACAAAAATTGCCAAGTTCTTACAGTGCTGCACCATGGGTTGCAGTATCTACATGAAACGGAAAGGGAGCTCCGTTTGGATCACCCCATGCAAAGGGCTTAGGGCTGCTGGTAGCTTCTGTCTGTGCCTTGTGGCAAGATGGATATCAGTAACAACAGTGCAGATAGTTCATAAGACAAATTAAAAACCTTCCTTGTGTTGGAAGCAGCTTTTGCTCCTTAAATTATTCTGTCTGCAGAAAATAAAACAAGCGGCCCATACTGGAAGCAGAAGTGAGCTCCCAATGGTAGGATGAGCACCAAACACTTGGGAGAAATCTGTCCACAGGCAAGCGAGAAGTTACACACACTCAGGAGCATCAGGCCTTTGAGAGAGGATAATTTCAGCATTGCCAAGCATTGGTACTAGACCAACAAAGTCATAATATGGTAACTGCGTAGGGACCTGCCTGCCATCTCTGGCAATTTTCACTATCAGTCCCTACAATAAATAACTAGTAGCGTTCAGTGCTCTGTCCAGTGTCATTTTTGTCTGATTAACACAGTCAAAAGCATCTGATGTGGACCAGATGATGGCTTTTAATTAGGGCCCAGCACTGAGATACTATGGGTCAAATTCTACTTTCATTTGCATGGGAGCTGCTCTTCTTGATGTCAGGGGAAGTTGCACCTGTGTAACTGAAAAACAAAATTTGGCTGCTTGTGTTCCTGGGCACTTTCCGTATAAATTACTGTATTACATGCAGCAACAAAGAATTATAAATGTTGTTTGGCACGCACTGAGTTTATTTACAAGTTAAGTCTAATTTTATTTATAGTTCCAGTACAATCATCTCTGGTAGAAATATTTATGTTATCTGTACTTCTGGTCTGTTAGAGTCTACTGCAATCATAAACACCACTGAAAAATTATTCGCAGTTAGCAGGGTTTAAACTACCCATTATATCACTAGGTAGTGCCAATAAACTTTGGTGCTGGTTGATAAAGTTTCCTCAATGGAATAAATATATATTTGACTTTCAAAATCTTTTCTGGGTTACACAAAGCAGGGGTGAGAGAAGAGGGAAATGCCAGCTGTAGGGTTTGATATACTGACAGACAGATCTGCAGCTAGCAAGGAGCCTGTAGAGATCCATGCTGGCTAGGAGGCAGCCCAAAGCATGCTGAAACTCTAACTGATAGCTTAAATTTGTATCTTGGTAAAATATTTCAACTGATTGGAACTGCAGCAGTCCTTCATGACTCTCTATATGGAGTAGACCCAAGGGGAGAGAAAAAAAAGAAAAAGTCTGCCTTGAAATTTTGAGCTCTGAGTATTGGTGGCTGCTAAGGGAGGAAAATGGATTAGAGGAACCAGCTTTTGTTCATTGTTTGATTGCCATAATGATAAACATGACATATATTCTCACGCTGACATAGCATGAGGAGCCAGTGTGCTTAGGACAAAACTAAGGATGGTAAGGTTAAATGTGAATTAGTGATCAGCCACTTATATAGAGAAAACACTACCTGGGAACAAAATTTAACTAGATCTGTATTAGCTGGGCTCAAACAAAAAAGGTAATGCACTTCAACAGTCCCTGACATAGTGAAAAACTACTGCTGCAAAAGAATGTTTTTATATCAAAACAATTACTTAGACCTACAGTATTATAATCAACGCAAATGAAACTTTATCTTGATGTAATGAATCAGTGTAACTGAACTTCTTTTTACTCATTAGTAGACCTTTACTGTTTTAAACTATGATGTATCACAAAGTAGCACTGGAAATCACATGCCTCCTTCTAACAGAAAGCAGTAATAAAAGATGACTATTCTACCAAATTATAATGAAGACAGATAACAGAGTGAATTATAAAACAAAGGTTATAGATAGAGACTGAGCCTTGTAGAGGTAATGACTTTTAATTGGATTGAGTTTATCATATTTTCAGAGGTACGGCACAACCAGAAGAAAGGATTAGAATTATTTCCACATTTCATTATTTGGCATAATGAGAAAACAGAGGGAGGTCCACATCCCTGATGTGTTTGGTAAGCCACAGGAGATGTTGAACATGTCAGTATCTGGTAGAGTACAGTCCTGAGACACAAACGCATTTGCTCCCTTATAATGCAGCAAAGTGTAATCACTTGAGAAGAGGGGAAAAAAAAAAAAAAAAAAAGGAAAAGCCAGGTCATGAAGTTTGGTTTCAAAAGCACATTACAAATAAAAAGGAATTTAACCCCTTCCTCCCAGCAGCCACTTCAGCACACTAGCCTACATACACTCACATATATCTGCTTTAGGAAGCTGAGCAATTCTCACTCTAAGCATCAATAGGTTTAAAAAAATAAAAAAAAAAAAAAAAAAAAAAAAAAAGAGTTGGTGAAGGCTTGGCCATGCCATCCCCTCTCTCACACCTGTATAGTTACGCCATCACATGTCACACCATCACCATGGCAAAAGGCCCTGGGGAAACCATCCAGCAGGGAGCTTGCCCTGCCCGGATCCCAAAGGGATGCCCTGCTGGCACTCTACTTGGGAAGAGTATGGGACATGGACCAGTGGGGAGAAGACAGCTGGGGATGGAAGAGCAAGATCTGAGGAATTATCGGAGGAGGCCCAGTGGACAGAGCAGTGTGCCAGGGATGTACTGGTTCACATGCTATACCCAAGTATTTCAGGGAGGGCTAGAGTTTCAAGGAGTTGCCTCTGGAAGACCAAGCTGCTGTAGACCAGGGACAGAAAGGTTTTTACCAGCAGCCATACAGCTTTTTAATTATGCAATTACAGTAAAAGAGTCTTAATTATACTTGAGTGACACTGTGATACACTGTAGTTAAGTCCTTGAAACACTAACACAAGTATTCATAATAAATACACTAATCAGGAAAAGTATTGAATAATTAATCCTACAATACTGTCCAGTTCAAAAACTCAAGGTCTGGCAAGACTGGTTTCCAGCATTTGTTTCTGAGGAGCTACAAGGCCACAATTTTTCCTGCAAGTGACTTCTCAGCTGCATGTGCTGTAGTTATAGCTTCACAAGGTCACCCAGTAACAAGCAGGACATACTTAGCTGATTGGAAAACCATGAATCTTAAGAGCAACTACACTTCATGTTACATGTGCAGATATATGCTGGGGCATTCTGTAGGGCATCAGTGTGTTTATATCCAACCTGTTTGGATGAGTAAACCCATCTTTTTGTTAAAAAAACAAACAAAAAAAAAAAACAAACAAAAAAAAACAAAACAAAAAAAAAAAACCAAACCCCAAACCCTCAGGGATAGTTTTATTTCATCAGACAAAGGAACACTTTTATTCCTGCATGACAGCATTGTTTTGGGTGGGATTATTCCAACACGTGGATGACAATTTTTTCCTATTTGTCTTTGTGAAACCTAGGTCCTTGTCTGACATGCTTATCTTTAACGAGTTCTCACTGGTATCTTACTCAAAACAACATACATATTTTCAGAGTGCAAGAGTCTTTTTTATTTCATTTTTCCACCAATAAAGCATTCCAAACAAATTTATCTAGATTATCTCCACTTGATCCCACCTTCCCTTTGCTCCAGACACTCCTGTTCCTCTGAACACTTCTACAGTTTGGTCTGTACATTTTAAATATGCATTTATTAGTTTCTAATATCAACAAAATATTTATGATCAGCAAAATATATTTGTGTTTCCTAGCACGTTTTGGAAGGCAGGTCTGTCCTAGCAAACTTGGGATTTGTGGAGTATCTCAAAACCAGCGGGACTTCTGCCAGTGACTTTAATGAAATTATAATTTCAACAGCGATACAGATAAGGTTTGTCCATGAAGCATTTATTGCAGGCATCTAAACACAACTGGGAAAACCTGCTTGCTTTCCTACAGCAAGTCCCAGAGTCCATGGCAGTACAACTTTAAACAAGGATGGAGGCAAAGAAAACTACACCCGTTAAGTACACTTACAATTCTGTTGCCTTTCTAGGATAGTTTATTTTTTCTAGAAAGCGTGGCATACATGAGACTGTGATGAGCCACAAGGATTTGTAGCAATTATTTTCCTTGGCCTTTGTATAAGAGGATGGGGGGAAATGTTAGGTTTTTTGCAACAAAACCACTCATATGGAGATAAAACAAGGGCCCGGTGCCTCCATCACCACTGTGCTTCATGCACTCGTTCAGCTCAACTGAAGGATGTTGCACTGCCTCACTGCCAGTGACCACAGTTCCCTTCCTGTGCCCCGTCTGCATCCTCTGCTATAGGAAGGTGCTATAGGAAAACAGAGGTTAGCTTTTCCCCTGAAAACCCTTAATTTTCACTCCACTCCCTCCCATTTCTTTCTCTTCCCACTTTTCTCAGAACTGCTTCATTTTCTTTTCCAAGTTGTTACCAAAAAAAAATCATGGAAAAGGAAATCATTCAGAGAAGTAAAAAAAAAAAAAAAAAATTAAATCCAAACCCCAAATATTACAGTTTTGAGAGTTTTGCTGAGCAATCAGGAGACTTGTTCTAAAACGATAAGTGTTTGCAGAAATTAGGCAAATCCAGGATGTTGTCACCTCTTTCCTATTAAAACTGTTCCTCAAGCAATTTAGAAACTTCTCCGAGAGTGTTTGTCTGGCTGTATTTTTACCTAGCACTTCTCTGAAGGTAAAGCTCTCTGTGGCTTGACTGCTTTGAGGTTTTCAACACTATCTAAGAGTTTTCCACTCTTGCTTCTCTCCCCTGCTGGTGGTCCACAGCCGACACTGGGAGGTGCCTGCTCCCTCTTTAACAAGTATTTGCAACCTCAGCCAAAAAATACCCTTTGCTACACCCTTCACTTGGATGCAGAGTAACACCTCACTTTGTTCACCCTTCTTTACTCTTTCTCTGAAGGAAAATGAGCAAAATCGGTTACATCCATCTGCATTGCTGTTCTCACAGGGAAAAACTTTCCCTAGCAGCTCTCGGGGACTGGGAGCCCAACTGCCAATGGTGCCCTTGTCTCATGTTTGGAGACCTCCATGCAAGCCAGAGCTTTACAGACAGAGATATTACAGACACAGAAACCACAGGAGATTTTTTGACTAAAGACCAGAGTTTTTCAAGACCAGCTAGCTAAAAAAAGATTAGGATAGCACACGCAGGACTAAAAGGAAAGACCTCCTGGGCTCTCACCTCCTTGGTCTGTCAGACCATGGAGCCTTTGCTTATACTAGGAACAAGTAGCTCTGATGCTGCACAATCAGGTGTTTTTGCAAAAATATCCAGTAACAAATTCTCCCATTCCCTCCTGGGTTTCCTGTTTCTTCCACAGGATCATATTATCTCATTTGCCTTAGATGAGCCCCATGGCGAATAGCTCATCCCTCCCCAGTGCTTTGAAGATGCAAAACAGGACAGTATGGAATTGCTAAGTGTTCTCGTAGCACCAGTAGCTTGTTGTAAGGCGGGAGGAGTGACACTCTTTATTCTGATCACATCCCCCCTCCAAAATCAACAGTGACACCAGTGTGAAACCAGAACGAGACCCCTACTGTGAAACAGTTAAGATCAGTTAGATCTATTTTGACTTTTAAAAAAGCCAAAAAAAAAAAAAAAAAAAAAAAAAGAAAAAAAAAAAAAAGGAAGAAAAAGAGTGGGACTACAGTTTATTTCACATGGCTTCCTGGTCAAAGCCTCAAACATTTTGTAGATATTTATTGATATATATTAACTGTAAAGAAAGTTAACTGCTAATGTAATTTATTCCACTCTTTGTTCCATACACCTTGTATCGTTTTCTATGAAGCTGTTGATCTTGGAGAACCAGAGGGATCCTGGCGAGCTGCTAGCAGAGCAATAAATCAGCACTCTGAAGGCTTCTGGTTCATCCCAATAACTTGGAAGCAAATTTGAAAAATAATCTTTTTTTCTTTTTCCCCCCAAACTGGCAATCTTCACAAGTTCTATTGTTTTCATGTGCAGGCTGATAGATGACAGCTTAAATAAATACACAGCACTTAATGGAGCAAATTCAGCCTTAGTGTAATGGGATGCCACGCCATTAGAGACCTTGGCCCAGGCAGTGCTCTCCATCCCAGAGGATCGCAGAGGACCCTACAAGCTCAAACTAACATGCGGTTGTTATATACTTTAATTCTACTTATTATGTCACTACAGACTAATCTTCTGTTATAAAGAGTACTTAATTATATATCTATTTATGTTTACAGACATGGATTTAAGTACTGTTTATAATGACAAGAATGTATATATACAAAATGTATATGTAATATTATATGTATACACAGAGACACATCCTAAATCATGGAAGTGATGGAGTCCTTGAGAAAAAATGGCTTGAGGTTTATTTTTTTTTTTTCAACTCTAGGATAACAATGCAGTTTTTCCTGACATTGCTCCGAGAATGACTTGAATTCCTTTTTGCCAAAATAAGGCCAAAAATGCTCAGAAAATTTCAAGCTAAAGTGTTCAAAGCCATAAGTGGTCACAAAAGGGATCTTTTGTCAGATACCCTTCACTATAGCATCAGTGTCTGTACCGGGAGAGCAGAGCACAGCAGGAGCAGCGTGGGCTGCACTTGCTCAAGCAGCAGCAATGCAATTGCCGGTCAAGGAAGAGATTTTTCCGAGTGAGGAAGTGGAAGCAACAAATTGCATTTTAAACTTTTCCTGGTAAGTTCATTAGAGGCTGAAGTAAAATAAAACCAACTCTTCCTAGAGCACTTTTCAAAACAGGCATCGATCTGGTATTTAGCTGACCTCCTCCACACTCCCATGAACCTTAATTCAGCAAGTTAGGTAAGGCCATGCATAACTCCAAGCATGTCAGAGAAAAAAAAAAAGCAATTATTATGAGGATGTGTTGAAAGAGCACTCCACACACAACCATGCCTCTATCTCACCCATGGACAGGCTGCAGCCATGTGGGAGAACACAACCGACCCACAGCCACAAACCAAATTGGTGGCAAGTTTAGAAAATAAGCATGTTGCCTGGATTTGGCATCCCTTAGCGCTTCCCCACAAAGCCGCAGTCCGGCTGCTCTGCAGAGCGTTAGCTGGCGGTTCGCGTACGGACCACAGCCCACGTGGGAGAAGCTGGAGATCAGCAAAGTGAGTCTTCAGAGAGTCCTAAAGCAAAGACTGAAACTTGGTGAGCCTTGCACAAGAGCCCACAGTGGGTACAGGGAAAAGCTGCATTTTAGTGAGGGCTCTGGACAGGTCAGCTGGAGGAAGGGGGGTTAGGGACTGAGCATGGGGCTGAGCCTGGCTGTGGGATTCCTCTCTCTGGTACCCAGCTCAGAGCTGGCTGTGCCCCTCCTTGGACCGCGCCATCCTGCATTCCCTGCTGGAGCCATCACCACTCCTCTCCAAGATCAGTGGCAGCCCCAGGATCTTACACATACCAACCCTGAGGGAGCACAACTGATAGACCAAAGCTTGTATTTTGGGAAGTATTGCTCAGAAAGCCTGAACCAAGTGCTGCAGTCTGAAAGGAGCTTTGGCCCATTAGAAAGTGCCTACAAAAAGCATATCCCTGGGGCTGAGACCACCAGAGATGCTGCCCAGTTCCCAAGAGTGGGCTGGCAGACTCCCACTGTGAGGAGAGCCCACTTCCAGTCCCTGCTGCTCACCAGGGATTTCATCCCATGGTTAACTTTGTGTTCTCTCTCAGAAGCCAAACCCCTGGCACTTGTGCACCCACAGGGAATTTTACAGGAGAAAAAGAGCTCAGCATCAGTTTTGTCCAGGTATTTTAGCTGAATGGAATAGACCAAATAAATACCATTTGTTGTTTAAAGTGCAAATCCCAGCAACTTCTTTTAACAGGAGCATTTGGTAGTTGACACATCTACGGATGTTTTAAATCATAAGGGCATCCACTCCATTTTGGTTTTAATGTGTTTGTGTGTGAAGTTCTTTGTCATTCCAGCCCACCTGTCTCAGAGCACAGAAATCGAAAACAGGAGTAACTCTCGAATTTCACCTCAATTTAATCCATCACAGAAAGTGGACTGGTTTTGCACTGTATAGAAAAAAACACACCAGGACATTTAAACAAAGTGACACAGATCATCAGCAGATCAACTGAAAATGACAGCTCAATCAAACAAATGTATGTTGAGAATTTCCACAGGGCAGCTCTAGCTGCAGCCAAACCAAATTTGTTTAGTATACATAAGTTAGCTGCTTAGAAACATTCAGTATGCTGCTAGCCAGACGATGACTTTCCCAGATAAACATCTATTTAACCAAATATCCTCCATACATGAAAGTGCTAGCAGAGTTTTGATGTATTCTCCTAGTCTCTTAAAAATATGATTTTGCTCTGGTGGCAGGCTGGTACTGACCCACCCATGTGGCACCTAAGTAAAAATAACTAAACACTCCTTTAAAAAAAGTGTTATAACCACCAAAAGGTAGGGAAAATTATAATCCTGATGGAGTACTTCTGGCTGCAAATAAATTCACAAAGAGGCATTAAGGTGAAATACAAATTACAAACTTGGGAAGTGCCAAAGAAACCATGCATCCCGAGTTATATATCAAATATAGAGAGAGGAGGGGATTTGTCAGATTCTTCTTTTAGAGCGTGGTATTCCTCCTGAAATCAATGACAAATCTCTTATTGATTCCAGAGGTGCCACATAAAGCTTTCACTGAGGAAATATATTGATAAGAGCTCCCCTCTGTGATTCTTCCCTGCTTTAGAGCAGCTTTGCTGCAGTGTTATTTACTAACAGCAGAAGTGGCAAAAATAGTTTTGAAGATTGGGAAGCCATCTGGTAAATTTAGTTTAGAGGTCATTAAAATATCTATGTAGTTTCAGCCAAAAATCAGATGCCCAAGTAAAAGAGGCTTCAGTTCAGACAACGGCAGCACTCCCTGATCTCAGCAAAATCAAGGGGACGCCACTGGACTTGAGCCAAACTGGAAGGACACAGTCCCCACCCACTGAAATCAGTGGCCAAAAGTCCAGCTAACGTGAAAAAGCCAGATTTTCTTTAGGGTAACTAAAGGGACACCTGCCGTTCACCCAGCACATGGAGACACATTTCCACATGTACATAGATGTGCTTAGGGGGTGATCGTGCAACAGCATAACTCTAAGCTGAACAAGGGACTGGGAAGAACTGGCTAATGCAATGACTTACATTATAGATTATAATTTTGGTGAAACCCTATTTTTAAATTTTTTTTCTTCTGATTTGTTAAAATAAATAGATTCAAAAAATAAAAGCTACTAGGCAATATGTATCCGCTCTTCAAAGTTCTGTCAAACAAACAAGTGCCTATAAAGCACATTTTTGGATGGACATCTGCTTACTATTTTATATCCACAAAGAGAATATTTACAAGAAAAACCAAGCGCAACAAATTAGGAGGCCTGTGATGCTGGTGCATTTTGAGGAGCAGTATTTACACAACAGAGTGATGCGTGATAGTGGTGGAGAGAATAGATGCTTACAGATTTGTCATAACTTATTTCCTGGGGCAAAAAACGCACCAAAAGGCAGGTTATAAGTAATCTGACAGCCCTAAATTACTAGTACCCAACCTGGAGGATGTTTGAGAAAGCCAAACCCAGCTACACTGTGCCAGCAGTCAGAGATAAATGTATTTTTCTAGCCTCTTGTTGCAGAGGAGGAAGCCAAGCTGCCTGGGTTTAAATGCAGGAACCCCAGTGTCCTGTTCTCATCACCAGCAACAGAGACCCACAGGCCCCATGAGATGAATAAAACAAAGATGATGGGCCCTGAAGAGCAAAAGTCTAACAGGGGTCAGGGAGAAGGAGAAAATCCCCTAAGCGCTGCTTTACCAGGCAGGTATGAGGGGTTTGCTGTACACAAACACACACATTGTTGAATACCATGGGGTTTCCTTAAAGTCTCCATTTTGGGGGAGTTTAACTCAGGAGTTTCAAGTGCATAATTGCACTCTCACTTGAGTTTTCAAGTTGACAACCTGGGTAAGAAAACCACAGGAAGACAAGGATGAAGAACAGCAACATTTGAAGTATTAACCTCAAGAAGGGTTCCTGCTGGATATTGTTTTTTTTCAAATGTTGTGTTTCTATCAGTGCAAAGGAGTCACCTGATGATACAGAGTGGACATCACAATGCTCAAAGCTCATATTATTTTCAATGACGCAGAATTATTTTTTCTCTTTTCCCCTTCCACTTCCCCTGAAAACAACACACAGAAAAACAAGCTGAAGACACGCATACAATGAAGAAATTTAAACAAGATGTAATCTTTCAAATTAACACTCAGAAGAGGAGCAACCATAAAAATAAACAGAAAAAGGAGTTTAGACAAATTAATATCCAGACTACCCAGAACAACAACAAAAAAAGACACAGAGAAATAACATTTAAAAAAAAAAAAAAAAAAAAAGAGGATTTGTTAAGTTTTCTTTGATTTTAGCAGCATGGATGTTTTCAAATTGCATGTCTGGAGATGCAAACCAGCTCAGATGACATCCATGCAACTCCTGAATATTATTGTCCTCTTTCTCTCCAATCCCAACCTACAAACTACACATAAAACGCAATTCCTGACTAGTTGAGCTGTAGCGTGAACTTTTCTGACATTCATATCAAGGAGGGTGACGCACATTATCACTGGTAATAGATTTCAGTTCTTACAGGGGGAAACCAAAAGATGAGACCATAAAATCTTCATGCTCATTGATAAGTGGTTTGTCACTGAAACCCAATTTTAGTCATGTGGGTAAAGCAATTTTTATTCTGCGTTGAACACACCAGTGCAAAGGGCTGAACAGGGCATATAACCAGCAAAGATACCCTTGTCCTACTGTTCACTGAAGAAGATATACCCATGATATCTATATATGCGGAAATTTTTTGTTTCATTTTCTAATGTGCTGAGCACCTATCCAGCCCATGGGTAGGAGTCCAAAAAAACATGCAGCTATCTAAAACTGGACAACCAAACCAGCAAGCTTTCTGTAATTTCCCTGGTTTCATTAAAGAACCACCAGTAGCATTGTTTGTAGCATTCACAGCCCCAATTCAGGAATAATTTTACTCAGTCCAGAGTAGAACTGAATCAGCTCACAGTGGGTATTACTAAGGTTGATATGAAAGAATCACAACTGTAGAAGCTAACATTGATAGGAGCAAGAAGCAAGAAACTCTGCTTCATAACCACGAGCAACACAGAGATCTGCAGAAATCAAAGCACAGGATGCACTATGGTTTCCACTGCATTCCTCAGACTCAGAGATCTGCCAATATTTTGCACGTAAGCATGGGGACCTTCAAAAGAGCCGATTTTGTCCCAAGAAAGTACAAAACAATCACTACAAAGGAAAGTAATGAAAAATCCTCCTCCTGAACAAACATGCCATAAAAATAAAGTGTAAATCATAAAACTCAAATGAAAACAACCACTCCTCCCCCAAAATTGCCAAAATAATGGGATGAGGAAGTTTTCACTGATTAGATTAAATAATGTGAAGCTCTTTCATACTCGAGTAACAAACCACTTTACTTTAAAAAGCAGTGACAGAAAGCAATGCACGACACATGGAACAATTCAGGGGTACACGACAGCAAAGCAAGACCTGATCCAAAGCCCTTGAACATGGAAAAGGCTTCTCAAAAGTGAGCCACCTTGGCTAACTCCACTCTCGGGGTTTACTGCTCAGGTCAGTGGAAGAAAAATGAAGCTAACAAATGTTTTTGAAAATGCCAGTTCTTGAAAGCAAAATTATGACACCGAGAATGAGCACCATCAAGCACAAAACTCCAGCATCGCAGCTTGAGACAAAATGACAGACCCTCACACAAAGCACCTCTCTAAGATTATTTTCTCAACTCAGCAGAGAATATAGTGAAATAGGTCATACATCACAGGAATAAAACAACACGATGCTCGGGAATGAAATTCCTTGAGACAAAGGGTCTCCACATTTATTCTACCCCACCAGCTCTCAATGTCAAACATCTCAATCTTACAAAGGGTCAGTCAGCTTCCTACCCTCAGTCTGCCACATTAACCTCAGATCCAAAAAATCTGGCAGTGACAGAAAGGAGAGGGGAAGATGCTACCATGAGTTTCTTTACTGTCTTTTACCTCAAGATATTTTCATCCTTTACAGTGTTCCCTTTCAAGCACATGAAAGCCAAAAAAACAGGCAGATTGCTCTTATCCACAGTAAAAGGCATTACAAATGTTGGTGAAACAGCAGGGAATCCATGTCTGCTATGATACATCCACCAAAAGCATTGATCTCATGGTGGGCCTGCTTCACCAGGATGCTGGAGCACCAGCACTGCGCTGGGAGACACTTTCCACACAGTTCTAACCACTGATCCTACAGAGAAGCTGGTCCTCTCTTTTACCCTTCTTACTGCTAGAAAACTCATTTCCAGCCTCAGAATATTCATGGACATGTTATTGCCCATTTGTACTTGTTCCAGCACTGTCCTTTAACTTAAATGGTTTGCTGTGTGTTTATCACCTTCAATATCAGTCATGACCTCTATCAGCCTTCATTTTCCTCAGCTAAACAAGCCAAGCTTTTTAGCCTATTCTTGTATTCAATTATCAATCATCAGCTGCTCAATTAGAGATGGTGCAACTCTAACACTAAGCAGCCTTAGAACACAAGATATCATCCCAGTCACCGTAACAGAGACAACGCTAAATTGTGTCAAGAGCAAGCATACAATTAATCCATAAATCAGGAGAGAAAGCAGGGGCAAGAGGAGAATTGAAAGCAGCATCTCCCCTTTCAGTGGGTTAATGTGACTTCCTCCTGCGTTGCTGCAAAAAATCACATCCAGGACAAGTTGCTCTCAGGAAGCAATTACAGGGAAGCAGCAGTGCAGAAGATGGATCTGTTTCTCAGCTCTTCCACATGTCACTTCTAAGGAAGGAGCTGGTCATGTGGCTCACAACTTCAAATCTAAATAATATTTCCAAAGGAAAACATCCCTCAATGTGAATATTATCTACGAGCCACACAGGATCTCAAATTATGCAAAAATACTTTGAAGGATTTTAAGGACTAATCCAAAATACATCTGTTAAATTCTGATCTCTCTGCTGTTAAAGGCAAACTACTGATTGATTACATGGGGCAAGATGTCATCCATGCTCTCTGTTGGACAATTATCAGGCTCTGTCATACAAATTTCACATGTGCCATGGATGTGAGCGACAAGCAGCATGGGGAGAAACTGTAAAATGCAATTGTATGAGCTTGACCTAGTGTTTTCCATTATTTCTATTTAACCTAAATGGAACATCTTTGGAAACGCATCACTGCTGAAGATATTTTCAGCTGAAAGTTGTTTGTTGGGGTTAAGTTCTGAATATAGGTGGACTCTAAATATATATGTGTCTGTGTCTCAGGGCAGAGGGGGAACCTTTCTTTACAAAGGCCTTTCTTTGAAGAAACTTGATCTTACTGATATGTTTTGATACTGCTGCCTTTCTTCAGAAACTTCTGATTTCATTCCAGTGTGAAATAAATTCCAAAACATAACAGGCTTCTGTAGAAAATAAGTAACATCTTACAGGCAGCTGCAGTGATCATGCATTTATTTAAGTCAAGCTAAATATGCCCTGAGGAGTTAAAAATTCTTTTTAATTAAAATACCTATCAGTATCATTTTACTTGTTGCAAGTGTGACGACAGATGTGAATCTGCAGCAGGTGCACATGACTGTTTCTAACACTCAAAGAATAGGTAAGACCATTTTAATTTGTTGTCATATTCCCACATCTCCTTGCTTCCCTTCTGGGAAGAAAGGAGTTTGTGCATACCTGTACCCCTCAGCAGGCAAATTCAAGCCTTGCCTGCTAATAGATGTTGAGGTTAACACCGAGCAATTCAAAGCTTCTCATTAATTACTGCTAATTGTTATGGCAGTCTTCTTTCTCCTGTTTTACATCATGAGCAAATGATTTTTCATTGCAGAATAGGTGGGAAGAGAGGCTTGGGAAAACATAATTAGTTTCACTAATTAGTGTGATTTGAATATTTGCTTCTGTAATTTAAAAAAAAAACAAACAACAACAACACACACCTCAATGAAGTGAATTCCATATTTTGAAAATTCAGTCCATTAATTAAGATAACCAACCAGCACCACAAAGATGCTTCTCTATAAAGAAAAAAAAAAAAAAAGCCATCTCTGAAGGCTGAACATCCCCCCAGGAAACGCTGTCCAAAATCAGAAAGGAAAGAATTACCCCTCCCAGAGACAGAGCTGAGAGGACATGGTCATGCCAAACCTCCCACATCTCAAAGTTACTAACACTAATAACTCCACCTTAAGTATTTCAATGAAATAATTATGTCTGCTCACTTTGCCTTTCATCAACGAGGTCAATTTGCATTTGGCATCTCTCTGCCCATCACACCATCATATTTTATATGCCCAGTGGTGGATTTAGAATAAGGTCTCATTCAAAGCAGCATGTGGCAAAATTTTAAGGAGGGTGGAAATCTCATGCAGAATCTGTCCTAGAGCTGAGTCAAAATTAGTTTTAGTTATTTTAATTCTAAGCTGCCAAAGAACTCCTTCAAACCTCAGAGTTTGGAAGTTTGAGTAGATTAACGGGATGGTTTTATCCTATTGCACCATTCTAGGAGATCTCCATCCAATCATCCCGAGATGAATGAAGAGCTTTCTTCTTGATGAGAAAAGTGAATGAAATATTCCTCAGTATATAGAACATGCCATGGTAGTGATTTTCTTAAAGCTTTGGATTTGGCTGAAAAACCCAAGCAGTGAAACACCCACTACGGTTTCTTTGGCTATTATGCACCAAGAAAGATGCTCAGAATGGTTGATAAAGTATAAATAAAACCACCTTCATTTATCCAACACTCCAGCTACTACTGGGGCTGATGCGCAACTAGAGGAGACCAAGCATACTGTTTTACACCACTGAGGTGTCACAAGCCTGTGGTGTTAGACTAGTAGGAGCTGGTGAATGAATACAGGTAACGATTTATTCAATGTGTTTCTGTTTCACATAATGGCCTGAGCAGACTATGATATTCTTTTACGTATCCCCTATTCATATACACTTCTGGATATTTTTAAAGTCATGACTGACTGGAAATATTGGAGATTTTAGCTGTTTTGTTTAGCAACAAGCAGTCAAAGCTTGCTTCTACCACCCGACCCGATGAGCCCCCAAACATTTCCAGCACAAGTTCATGCAGATGTGAAATTAATGTTTGCTTTTTGCTGGTAAAAGTTAACAGCAGAATAATAAATTCAGTTAATAACGGAAAAGAGTTTTCATGGTGCTTTCTTGACAGTGCTCATTCACCTCTGCACTTGTTATGGTAAAACAGAGTATTCAATGCTGTTCATTTCTGGCAAAACTCCACCATTCAGATACTGCTGCAGCCACAGGCTGGAACTGATCCGGGGCAATAAAAAAAAAAAAAAAAAAAAAAAAAAATTTCCTGATGGAGTGGGGGCTTTCTAGGATGCTGCAGCCCATCTCCAGGTAGACTTTCACACCACAGAGGAGATGGTGTTTCCGTATCATGGCCATGACCATTGTACAGAAACACCGTCTCCTCTGCAGCGTGAAAGCCTTCGGTTGTTCTTCCAAGCAGGACACAATATGAAACGTGACTGGCAAGTTTTCTCCATAAACAAACCAAACCTCTCTCCCTTACAGAGCTGCCTTTCTTCTCCCAAGACCTACTAAAAGCTTGGAGTCTCCTTGAATCTATTAGAAATCCTTCCCGGAGAGAGGAACCAGACATTGTAAATGAACCATGGCTTAGAAGCCCCCTTGTACCTGCAAATATCCCACAGATTCCAGAGGCATTTATGTTGTGCCTATTTACCTGTCATGCTAGTTCTCACCCTATGATTCATTTATTTTTAATGCTTTCAGCAGTTTTTACTGATACTTTTCAAGGTGTTAGGGTGTCCCCTCTGTAGCACTTTTGGATTTGCTTGCAGAACTAATACACTGTGGCAACATACAGAGAATATTGTTCAGATGCTTTGAGAAAAATAAAAAAAGCAGTAAGCTTTCCCTATTACACACACATGCTCACACGTAAATGACTAATAAGTCAGAGCAGCAGTTAGGCTTTCAAAGAAGTCTAGTGAGCACAGTTGGGGGGTAAACCCAGAATCAGGTCAGCCAGAGGGAACCTTGACCATCAGCCTCCAGACAGGGCAAACACAGAGTTCATCATGGCATTGTCTGCACAGTTTGCAAAGCCAGCAAGGATGGAGATTCCCCACCTGCTGAGTCCCAGTGCTTACATACTTGTGGGACACTTTTCTTTCCTACACTCAGCTCCAGTTGTCCAAAATCTTGCCTTCACCAGAGGTGCAGAACTGTTTTTTTGTGTGCACATGGCAAGTACAGGGAATAAAAACTCACTACTGTCTATGTTCTTGTTGATCCAGCCTTGGCCCCACTGCCAAGGTGCCTACCTGGTCCTTGCAAAAAAAAAAAAAAAAAGTTGACCAGCTGGTCCTTTCCCTGTTTCATTCTCTAGAAAAACCCTATTCTGCCATTGTAGCAGAGCTTGTTCTTGAGATATTTTATGGGGGTTTTGTTCAAAAAGATTTACTTTTATGGAGCACAACTATAAAGGTCTATTAGTAAAGAGAGACATCCCCAAGCAGAAAGTTGCTGAAACTTATCCTCATCTAAATTCAGATCGGACAATATTGTAGCCACTCTCCAGGGTTCAGTCTGGCACAAAATTGCCAAAATATTTCACAAAGTCCTGGGCAACTCTGGAGCTGCCTCTGAACCGTGCATTGCCTGGCTGGCCCCATCAGTGCTCTCCTTAGGGAGCTGGCATGCAGTGGGCTTGCCTGTCTGCAGGAGCTGCTGTCACATCTTCTGGTTCCCCTTTTGATACTGATAATTCAGTGTTAAGGGCAAAACACCTTTTCTAAGAAAGCATTGAAAATATAATTCAATATTGAATCATCTGCACACTCTTAATTGTCTGAGCCTCATTCTCCATCAGAAATATTCATTATATGCTGCATTTCCTAAATAACAGGGAAAAGTCACCACTGCATTTCCTAATAACGTATGCCCACAACTCTATTTTCCCCCATCTGCTATGCTTGCCTAAGACTGGTCATTTGTTACCTGCTAGTTCCAATTGATTTCCTTTTGCCTCTGCTTTCCTTCGCCATGAGTGCAGAGAACAAACAACACGATTTATACCAACCATCTAGTACCAATCATTAGATAACAAGGCCCTTTACTGAAAGCATTTAGAGTAAAACAATACTTTAAGTTTACCTTTGCTTTCATTTCCTTCTTTATTACTTCAGGTTCAAAATAAGGCCAAAGAAGTTCCACTTACACAGAAGATTAGACAGTCATCCAATATAAATCCTCCACATCCTTTATGTTGTACAGTGCTCAGTTTCTAATGTAATTGTTTAAATTTCTTTTTTAAATTGGTTTAATGAAATTCTCAGCCCTTCTTCTCTTGTACCCGTTTGCTACCTATTGACCTGAACGTTAACTGCTCCTTTTGTGGTAGAGTGGTTTTTATCCCACAGAAGCCCAGGCATGGATGGCCTTTGGGCTTCAACTCATCAAGCCTGAAAGGGAAACAGAGAGAGAGAAGGAAGGATTGGGAAAGTCTCACTGGTGTCTCTTCTCAGCTTTTTCCACCTCAAACTGGTTAGGAAGCAAGTGAAATTACTTTGCACTAAGACTGGTTTAGTTTCTGCTATTATTTTCTCTGCAGTATGGAAACATTTCTTCTCCACACAGAAAAGAGCTGGACTAAAAGAAACTGTATAAGAGAAATTAAGCCCAAGGATATAAAAAATCAGAAAGAAACTTAAAAATGCAAACATGCCAAGTGTGCTTTGAGGTTCTTTTGGGTTACTTGGTTCTTCACAGGAGAGTAACACTCCATGGCTGGACAGAGTGTTGTCCTAATGCAATGCTCTTCCCTTACTAATAATTAGCGTGTGCCTATAAACTTACACATTAATACCCAACCTTTGACAGAGAACTTTCCACAAGAAAAATATCAACTTTTTTCTAAAGGCAGAGTTTGCTCCAGTAAAACTTTAGTAACATTATTCTAGCAATGGTTGGTCTACCTGCTATTCAGTGTCAAGGAAAGTGGTTGTCATTCAATCACCCAGAGTGACAGGAGAGGCTCAGATAAAGAGAGAGCAGCTTTCTGGAGGGATGTCACCCCCTCTTGCCTCAACCACTACCAGAACCATGAGCTCTCCAGCAAGAGGCATACAGAAATAGCAATGCTATTCTGTAGACATGCATGAAACTGCAGAACCAACAACACCCAGAAAATCAAAACCTTTTAGGTCAAGGCTGCCAAACAGACTGGTTCCCACTGTGACACCAAATGGGCAGTCTCTGTTACCTAATCCTTCTGGAAGATCAGGAAAAAGTCTCCCAGAGGAAACTCCCGACTCCTGAGCACTTTGGAAAATCTGGATCTTATTTAGATGCCTAACTGGGGGCTGAGCAGTAGAGGACTAGCAGGGTGATAATAAAAGAAAACATTGCAGCAATTTATCATTAGGGAGCAGTAAGAAATCCTTCCCAACTTTTTTGTTAAATAAACTTTAATCAATATAGCCTGCTTTTCTGAAGTTAGACATGAGCTGCAAAATCAGGATTTTGATTTCCCTAAATACGTCATGGTTACATCTCCAGAAACAGACTGGAGAATCATCCTTAGTTTTCCAAGGAGTGATTCTGCTGGAACAAAATTGGTTCTGACTCTAGTATAGCAACACATTTCTGAATGTTGCTTTATGCATTTTTGTAGAAACATATATTGTACAGTATAGCATCTCTTTTGCTATTTTATTAATTATAAATACAAGACAATATAATTTATCACAGCATTTTGGGACAAGGATCAAACATTTCTTCTAACAGAAATTAAAAATCCTTTTTATTGAATATTTATATGTTCTATAATGATTTTTTAAAAAAAGATATGTTTTCAAATAAAAATCTATTTATTTCAAATCTAAGTGCTTTGGGTTTTATGCAAGTGCATAAGGGACACATCCAAAGCCCAGTGAATCACTTGAAAATGCCCTTCAACCCCAAGGGGCTGAGCTTGGGCCCTGTGGCATTTAGCTGTCAAAAGGAAGACCTGGGTACATACACTCATGTGCTAATAATTGAAAGGTCAGCTCCATATACCTTTGATTATGCAAGAGTCTGTACAGGCTGGAAGTTTTGTCTCCAGTTACCCACAATAAGGTCCAAGACTGGCTCAGCTCATCACAAAATGGAGACAACTGGTGTGATTCAAAGAAATGCTATCATGCCCAGGTTTTTTAAAAAACCAACAAACAAACAAAGAAACAACCCCAAAACGTTCATATTCCAAATAAATATTCCTCTAAGGTTTTTGCCCAGGCCTCTGAACTAATACTCGAGGACTATTGTTGAGCTATAGTAAAAAACCCCCTCTGATTGTAGCCAACTGTCCATCCTCCTTTCAGCAGGGGGGCTGCATGTAATTTTCTGCTTTCGATTAAGATTCACCACTAAATTCATCTTCTTTTAAAACCATATTATTTCACCCTATGGTAGCACATGAAATGCACAGCAAAGGTTTGGGAATTCTTTTGGAGAATGATGGGGAGTGGAAGCCCATGTTAGAGGCACAATGGAAATAAATGCATAATTCAGTCTTTGCTTTTTTATTTGTCCTTGGCATTAATGAAGAACAAATTAGCTACTCTCCTTGGGTGTCTACCAGAAATAATAGTAACAACTAGAGCTCTTTCCCCCCCTCAGTAATATGTTCCTTTGTAGATAAGCACTGTGAAGAGGTAAAATTATGTCTTTTAAAAGTTTACTGTTTTCTTGTTCTAAGATGTAAATGATAGGGCTGGGACTGGGAAGTAATTCAGAAATATTTATTCCACTGAGACAATAGCTTTTTGTCATCAGAAGAAAGAATTGGTGACTGACTATCGAAATGAAACAAAAAGACAACAGCAATAACCATGGCATGTGCTCCAACAGTAAATAAGAAATGCACCTTTCCAACAACTCCACATGCCGAAGCCTGACCCCCAGGTGAGGGAAGGGATCATTCTGGGAACGACCGCCCCGTAAGGTGACCTGGCTAAGGGACAGAGTGTTTTTATTGTTATTCATATGTGTGCAATAAATATAATAAGATACTCGAAGCATTTCCTCCACTTCCAGATGATTAATTTACAGCCTGTTTCATCAACCTTTTATGATGTGTAACAGGGACTTGAAAAAACGTAAACATCTTTGCATCATTTTACAGTTACGATATCCTGACCAAAGCAGTTCTTGGTTGGAAGCAAGCATTCAGCCTAGAACTGGAATTTGCTTATTCAGAGACTGCAAAGCATTGAAACGCATGGTATAACCATGGTAAAGCAAAATAATGGTTCTTAAGTGAAGGCCAGCATGTGGACCTAACGGAAAGACAGATTTACCTGCAGTGCAATGAGTTTGTATAATTAAATCAACCTGCCACTGTCTCATCTATTATGTAGATGCAGAAATACTAATAATAATTATCCTCACATATCTAGAAAGACTGAATTAATGGTTCCAAGCAGCAAGAACTTGTTTGTGTTTGGATCTCTCTCACCAGAGCTTCTTTAACTAGCTCCTGGGTAGAATTCATTAATTTTTATTAACAGGGAAAACATTTGTCCCCGTGACAATATTTGCATTGCCTGAATGATTTTCACCTCTGCCACAAGGTGTACTATCGGCTCATACATCACGCGATTACTTGGAGAGCAGAAAGACCCTCAGTCATTAGTGAGTGAATTAAAGATGATCTAAAGAGCTATTAATCACAGTGACAAAAGCCTTAATGTTGCTGTGACCCTAGTGGAGCCTGGGGACTAAAAGGGAAGCCAAGGGAGAGAAAATGGAAACATATGTTTTCTCCAAAATAACCTACCTTAGGAGAACTGTCAAAGATAGAGTCCCATCAAACTGAGAAATTCTGCCATACCAATGCTCCTAGATTTTACTAGAGGGGGTTCTGCAGTTAGTCTACTTTTTTTTGTTATTATTACTACTTACAATCAGTGTAAACAATTAAGCAATAAAAGATACATGGTATGTTCAGGCCTTCCTTTACTTTGTCAGGAGTTATTTAAAAGCAATATACTTACAGCAAACTGATTCTTGTAACATACTCTAGTATAAACAGAGATCACTTGGAACACAACACAGTCCAGGTTAAAGATTTAGCATCCATATCCCATGTGGAGAATACCAGGCAGTGAACGCTATTTCTGTGGTTTTAAATTGAGACTGTACTATTAAATAAAGTCAAGAAAAAGTGAAGCCTTCAATTTGCTGACACTAACTCAGATTCAGTGAGATGAGTCAGATATTCAGACATAAAGCTTAAATCACAAACCCCAAATATATTAATGACAGATATTTCTAACCTTTCCAATAATCTTCTTAGGCATTTTCAGTGACAATCTATTCTTATTGGCACTGGATTTGTGAGATGTGTCTATTGTTATTTCTTTTTTTCTATAGGTATTAAGATACTTACACAAAAAACTATACATACAGATGTAGCCGAGAGTGTCATTATAAATGACACCTTGTATTGTACTTCTCATTGTTTTCTTTGAATATTAGAGTCTGCAGACATCAAACACATACAGATCAGGACATCAGAAAAAATATATAAATGTTGCCTACCCAAATAAGCATTAGACGTTTGGAACTTGGTTAAGCAAGTGATTTTTAAGGTCATGTTTATGATTCAGAGGTTACCATTTTGATACTAAGCAAACTCAAGGTATATTGTGAAGTCTTAAACTTTGAAACAGATTGGTACATGAGGTTGTATCGCAACTCTCCTCCAGGGAAGGCGGTCACCCATGTCTGAGTGCCAGAGCAAGCTGCTCAGCTCTTCTGGAGATCCCTCTCTACCTGACCCAGCAAGTGTCATGGCCCCAGGGTCCTTCACTCCTCTGTCCCAAAGGCAAAGGGACAATACTGCTTTCTGGTGAATGATATTATTAAAGATAGCAGACACTGGCAGCCAAGTCCCTCACTCCACCATTTCAAGAAGGCGTCACACCAGGGGACTGAATGGTAGTTATGGATGGAGCTGGCTTGCTCCTGATTGCAAGTCAAGTCAGACAAGTTGTGTTGAGGCCATGTAGGAGTGGCTGTGTTCTGCACATGGCTGCTCCATCTGTACCTTCCCATCACCCCACATCTTCCTATTCCTCCTCTGCTGGGAGGAGTGCTCATCCCATTTATCTCACTGATCCAACAGAGCATCTTATTCCATTCTTTTTTTTAACTTCTTTCTCCATCCGTACATATTACAAAGAGATTATATTGGAGCAGCTGAGCTCCTGGCACTCTCTGCTGTGCTCGTCTGTGCCTCATGGACAACCCGCATTGATTTTCTTCCCACTAACTGTGTTTGAGTGCTGCTTCCAAGTCATGCTCCCTAAGGATCTGACCCACAGCTCCTGAAGAGCTCCAATTTGCTTCATCACCTTTGAACAGACACAGAGGTATAGGGAACCAACTGTAATGAGCATGGCAGCCAGACATAAAAAGAAGCTTAAGTTATAAGGATGCACATCAGGAATCTTCCACCTCCCTCTGCCCTCCTCTCCCTCCACCTTCTGGGTCTTCAAATTCATTTGTCAGGATCCAGACATAGTCTCCCAAAATTAATTTAAGAGGGTTTGAGATCACTCTCCAATCTCAGACTCCAGTCCCATGCAGATCTCTGGGATATTAATGGACTCCACAAAGATGAACTTGTTTCTAGACAGGATTGTTGACTTACTTTTATAAAACTCTTAGTATTTAGTGATGTGATATCTGATCGGTCTAAAGTAAAACTTTCATCTCGATGAGAAAGGTCACTACATATTCATCTGATGTCAGACCTATACATAAACAAGCTTCCTTAAATGACAGATCAGAAGCAAGAAGTGGTATTTTTTTTCTAATAGCATCAGCCCAGCTGCAGTTCTCAGTGGCGCTTATTCTCAGCTGGTCTGCTTTCAACTTTCACTTCCTATTTAGAAAGCTAAATTGGGAGTGCTTTAATCTTCTGGGTTCGTTTCCTTAATGAGAAGTGAAAGGTATAAGTGGCAGCAGGTAAAGAGATATTGAAAGCTGTGGCAGACTAGCATTTAAATTTTCAGAAAAGCTAGATCAGAGCATTTTCTAACATTCCTTTCTTCTATGATAGTAAAAAGAAAATTACAAAACCAATAAGATCCAAAGCTGTGGTTGCTGGGAAGATGGCACATCAGCAGAAGGGCAAAATTCGAGTGGGGCAGAGACGAGACTTTGTGGGCTTCATCCTGGCGTGAGCCAAGTAGTTCTGCCCTGATTCAGCAAACCACTGAAACATGCTCATCCAAGCTCACATTTCTAAAACAGTAGCTTAAATAAGCAAACACAGTCTTGTTGCTAGTAGCGTCCTCAGGACCTCACAGGATGAGGCCTTAGGAGCAGAAAGCAGAAAACTGTAGGTAAAAACTCCCCTAAAATCTTCATCCTGACAGTCTTTGCTGCCAGTGACAAATATCACGACTTGGCTTATACAGTTTTGCTTTCCACATATTAAGAAATTATTCATGCCCCTGCATTACTTCTTTCCCCAAAAACCACCCATCCCTTGAAGAGACAGGTGTGATACCAGGACAAGCTTTGTTTCACAAGCCTCAGTCTAGAAAAAAACCCACATTTAATTGTTCATTTCTTTGACTAATTGCTCTTTCTGCTAATCTGTCTGTGTTCAGAAGGAGAAATTCCTATCCGTTTCAGTCACAGCTAAGAAGTCTCACAGATATCCAGGCCCTGGATTTCAACATCTGTGCCCACTTGAGGATATCACTTACGTCAACATTTTCAGAAGTGGCCAGTGCATGGGACTCCCCTTTCACACATGCAGTCCCTGCACCACTGGTCCACCCCTCCCAGTGCCTCAGCACATCCAGGTCCCCCCAGTTCTGCTCCAACATTTGATTCCTTCTTGTATTTCCATTAAATGATTATGCAAGAGATAAGAGTTTCACTGCTTTTGTATCTTCCCTTCCACTAAGTTACAGCTGAAACGACCTGAAGAAGAATTTTCAGATAAAGTGCTAAAATCTCAGCAGCAAAAAGGAGCAATCTGGGCACTTTTTGAGCAGAAAAGTTGAATATTGCCACAGGCCTATGAGCCATCATGCACTGCATCACGTAGCACACCACTGGTGCTGCATTCCCGCGGGGAGTAGTCTGGGAAAACAGGTTTATATCATGCCAAGACACCTGCTAACACCTTCACTGTGGTCCCCAATCTGTACCTGAATGTTTCATGGCTAATTAAGAGGTAACAGCACCTAATTTCCCACTGCACTTCAGGTGTTTGGAGGAGCACTTTATTGTGTTTCCTTGTATTTCCCTTGGGTTTTGTTCCTACACATCCTATCCATGTGTTACTGACTTAGCTCATTAAATATAAATTGACATCTCTACTATACTGGGTAGAGTCTCCTCAAAATCCCTTAAATATCATAGTGCCTTAGAACTAACATGCAGCAGGCTGGAATATCCTAGACAAGTGAAAGTGAGTCTGGGAAACAACACTAACAGAGGCTTATTCCCCTAATACATGGAAAAAGGGGATCCAGTGCAAATGAAGCATAGGATAGTAAATAAGAACTGTGTTCACTTGCAGTCATGCACTATAGCCATTAAGCCTTAAGGTCTTAAAGGTACCAAGCAATGCATATGATAAATTTCTCAAAAACATCCCAGCCATAACATAGTTCTTACTGATTGCTCATTTACCCATAATGCATGCTGTCATAGCAAAGCCTGACAAATGACAGAGAAAGCTCAGGTTATTTTTTACGCTGACTGCCAAGCCCCTCACCTCAGATTATTCATTTATTAGGGCAATCACTGAGGTCTGGGTACTTAATATTGTTTTCACCAAATATGAAAATGATCTACTTGCCTATTCTTTAGTTCCTCCTAGGGCAAGCCATTTATCATCAGCCCTGGATAAATGACTGCTTCATTATAGCCATAATTTATGAGATGTTAGAACTAAAGAGCCACACCTAAAGACTTAAAGCTTTAATATGGATTAAAATAAGATAATCAATCAAGCATATACAAATTTTCTTTAGAATTATTTCTTTTTTTAAAATGGCTTTGCATTTTTAGAATGGAGGTAGCCTTAAATTTCTTGTTACCCAACCCCAGGCAAGCTTGTTTAAAAGTCCATAAGGAAATCTAGGTTATAACCTTCTTGGTCAGTCTTAGATACCACTTGGCAATCATTACATGATTCAATAAAATTGCCTTTTGGGCTAAGGGGCTCATTTTGTGTTTTTGATGGTGTAGGTGTAACCCAGACCAAGAATGGCTTCAAGCCTTCGGTCCAGAACAGGTGGGGGAAATGCAAATTGATGCCAGACTCCTGCATTTTCTGTAGATATTGCTGTGCTTTTCATCTCCTTCCTTGGAAATTTGCTCATCTGGGTTTACAGAAAAGGGAGAGTTTAATGTTATTATTTTAAAATATTTCCATGATTTTTAGGGTGTTTCTCTGCCTGAAACAGTGTTTCACAGCTCAGAGTTTGGATGAGGGAAGATTTTTCCTCTATCTGGGGAATGAAATATCCCTTCCTCCTAAAGCAGCATTACAGCTTGAAAGAAAACGTTTCTGGTTTGTCTCTTGATTGTATATTTGCTAGCACAGAGCCAACACAAATATTATTTCTCAAGCATGTGCCTTGCTTGAAACACTAATCTAAACCTACTTAACCCTGCATCTTTTGAAGGCTGTGCTGCAAATACATACTTTGTCAGATTTTTTAACACATCCCACTAAGACAATGATGCAGCTACAGCTCCCGTACAGCTACTCACGGGGCAGAGCTGTGCTGGCCAGACATGGAGTGGGCACAAAGTTCTTGGGCAGTGCTGGAGCCCCAGGAGCTACAGGCAAGATGAACAGGCTATCCCAGGAACTCAACAGCAAGCCATGCGTGATGTGATGAACAGGCTGCCGGGCAAGGGTATTTTATTTGCTTATGCACCAAGAGCACAGCACACAACCCAGTGTAGCTAACGCCCTTGGTAGCTGACACAGGCAACTTGAGCATCTCCTTAAAATTCAACCCTGGATAGATGCACTCAAAATGCTCAGGAATGTGATGCACCCAAAACCCCTGCACTTGGATCCACAGTTACAAATGAAAACCAAACTTTCCCAACAACAACAGCTTCATGCTCTCAGAAAAAGTGTCTATGACATATGTTTAATTGAAGCATATTGTTGGGCTTATGATGAGAGAATATACTGTAACTTCATACATCACTTACAGTTTTAGCCTATGAAGCTTCCTCAGTAATGCTAGCACTGATTTAAATTTAATCCCAGAACCAGGCTTTGTTAACTAAAGCACATTTTTCACCCTGGACTAAGCTCCCACTTTCATACAGTTTGGTGTCAGCATTTCAGCAGGAATAAAACAATCCAAGCTCTGTGGTTCCCCTGTGTAAGAGCTATTTAGGTGTATCTGTGCAAGGAAATACTCAATACACACACATTATAAATGAAAGTCTGTGAAATATATCTACCTATGCATGTATGCGATTATGAACATATACATGTGTAGGAATATATTTGTTGGCACAGGCACATGACAGATATTTTGGATGTATCTGCAAATAAATGACTAAAATACAAAATTATAGGCACAGTCTCAAAAGTACTTAGGAACTATATTTGCATCCAGGGCCCGACAAAAAGTCCATTTCCCTAATTATTTGGGGAATTTTTGACTGGAATTTCAACAGAATTAAGCTGTGATACAATTCTCAACCTCAAATACTGACATCTGGGTAATAAGACAGTTTTAGCAGGACTCACTTGCTAGCTGACCCATAAGCAACACTCAACAGACACTGGCCTGCTCTTCCTGCAAGAGAAGACCTGCAGATCCTGCTGGAGGCAAGAGGCAGCAGGACACACGACCAAGACTAGCAGAGCCACAAGGTGCTAAGAAAAACCCAGTTCCCCCTAAATGAACCATTCCCCACTGACCAGACCTTCCGACTGAGAGAGATGATGCCCTGTGGCAGTGGAGAAGCGCATGGACCACCTTCACCAGAGCCAGACATCTCTTTCACACCATGGTGCCAATGGGCTGCAGGACAACACTCCCAACACCAGGCAAAGCCAACCCCTGCCAACTCAGGAGGGCTGCATTTTCCTCAAGGACTCCAGCCCCTCTCCAAGTCAACACTCATCATCATCTCTTAAAACAAATTCTCTCTCAGGGTAAGAAGTTGTGTTCCACATTCTTCGCCAAAATAAATGTAAGATCAAGTTAGAAACCCTCCAAAATAGGGTTGGTAATGCAAATATTGACACAGCAAAGAGGAGAGAGTGCAAGAGCATGGCTGGACAGACAGTCTGAATATGAAATATTTCACAAAAAATGTCATCTTTATTTAGTGGGTGATGAAATCAGTGACTATTTTAAAAGATTTATAGTTTTTGTAGCCTAGACACTTATGCCCCCAAGTTATATAATGGGAACGTGAAGGAAAGGCAGTTTTCACAAGTTACTTTTGGGATTAATGCTGTGAGCTCTCTATATGCAGGACTCCTGCTGATTTCCACGGAAGTTTTGCAGGAGCAAAATTTCTAGAAACAGGTAATTAAGTAATACTTCCCGCCTCATTTTACAAAATGGTTTTGTACAGTTCTGCAAGCTAATTCTTCTTACGTACATGCTTAGTTGCCACATACTTACTTGGCACAACCAGTCATCACAGCATCCAAGGCACATTCAGAGTGTAGAATAAAATGGACATATTAAGAAAAAACATAAAAGAAAAAAAAAGAAAAGACACTTGTTTGCAGTGCTATCAAGTGGCACGTACATCCTGTTCGAGATTTTGGGCCAAATAATACAGCTGTATGGCCCTCCTGCTTGGTTCATCAGGAATTCTGCAGCTGAAGTGACTAAAGTGTTGCACTGCCTTGTTGGCTTCCATATGGATTGTTGATCTAACCTATGCTGGCAAGTCCTGCCTCTCTTCTCCTTTCATGAGAAATAAACAGCATTTAGAAGAAGGGCATCTTTAAGTGGAAAGGGTCTGCTTCTCAATAGCTTCTTTCCTCAGGCAGTCAAACATATCAGGCAAACAGGATGCAAGCCAGACTTGATGGCATTTTACCAGTAGGAGTGACACTCATTCCCCACTGCTCAATGATGAGCCAAGGTGTAGGGCTACAGAGAACTAGGACCAAACTGTAAAGGCATCAGGGTTTTCAAAGACTTCTCTGCAATTACTGCTCTTCAGAAGCTCTATCTGTGAGCACTGGTAGCTCAAGAAGGCTGCTGTGGTGTCTCGAGGTGGCCAGCATCTGCTAGCAGATCTGCTTGGGCTGTGGGGGAAAGATACAACATCATCTGGATGCCATCTAATGGCTTTCAGCCCTCAGAGAGCTCTGTATCTAGGACCTGCCTTAACTCAGCAGTGCCAACGGTAAAGCTGGGTCTGAACCAAATCATTAAGGCTTCCCTAAAAAGTTTAGATGTGGGCTTATTTCAATATTAATTTATGCTGCTAAAAATATCCCATTTTATTTAGATTTTAAAATGAACACTGTTATTCTATTAAGTTGAAAAAGTTGACATGAACTGAACAAGAAACAACTTCCATGCAAACTACTAAGTTACCAATTAGCTCCTTAAAACAATTGAAAGTCACAGAGAGCCCTCAATGCACAGAGGCGGTTAATTAATTAACATTAGATGTAATTAATAATGAGTCTTGTTTAATAGTAAATATCTGCCTGCAATGCCTGCATGTGGGAACAAAAAGCCTTCAGAGAGCAGGCAACTATATTTATCCTGATTGTGTTTGGGATTTTAACATGTTTTGTGCAGGCTGACAAATGGCCTATTAATTATCTAATGTTGTCTGACAACAACAGCTTGATAAAGATGTATGTTTTTGAATTGCTGGATGAAAACTGCTGGAGAAGAGCCCCAGAGGGGCCTTGCTGTCCTAAAACTGGGCCCCAAGCCATGACAATAGGCAAGACAAAGCCCTATCTCCTGCCACAGCCTTCGGAGATAAAATATGTCTTGGCATTAGGGACATTTTCAGAAAACTGCTTCTGCAATATCTGATTAGGAAAAGGAGGAGTATGTCTTTACTAAATTGGGGTTAAGGCATAATCAATATCATATATGGAGTGTCTGGCCTATTCTGCATAAACACAGGCACTTCATATTATTAAGGAGTCTATAATGCAGAGGAAGCATATGGCAGGACATTGCAGCTCTCTCTATTCTTTTTATTTAGAACTTTATCTTCCAACCTGTTTGACAGCTGCTCCTAAGTGGTTTCACAGTGCCAAATTATTTTTATGATTGTTTGATGTTTTATTCTCCCATTTCAGTTAATGAGATAGGATCCCACAATGGTCATAATTCAGAGCTGTCAGATCTAAAAAGCATGCTTGTGGCAAGATAGCCTGATGGTAAATAAGGCTAAAAGCTGTGGATAATAAAAACTCTCTTATCCAAGTCTCCTCTGCAATCAAAACTCGTTTTGGATCCTTCTTTCCTTTGTGCTCACTTGTACTGCAACTTTTCCTTTTGGACAGGTAAACTATCAATCTTTGGGTAATGTCACCCTTTTAATTCTGTTCCACCTTTCCTTGTAATGAAATGTGTAGGATACATAGGAAACATTGAAATGTCTAAAGATACTGAGTGCTATATTATAATTAAAGGGCTTCAGTCCTGTTTATTGTGCCAAGGGAATAATTTGTCATATATGCTTAGAAGAAACTGTTCAACAAATGACCTTTAAGAGTCCCAGGAAATACCTTATATCTGGCATCCCTGGGATTTTAATGAAAACTTTCAAAAAGTTCCCCTTTTGAATCCTAACTTTTGGGAAAAAGAACTGCTGTCTCTCTTTTACATACTTTAGGAAGTGTTTTACTTTTACATACATGAGGAAGATGTCAACAGAGGGAGATATAAATAAGTAATCTTGGGAGTTATACTACAAGAGTGAGAAATGGGGCTTCTTTGTTCTTCTCTCTCCCAACAAGTTTCTGCATGACCTTGCCATTTCCTTGCTGACTGCCTCAGTTTCTCTAGTTAGAAAGTACCTGTAAAATACAGTATTGCCCACCTCATACAAGTCTTCCATAAGTTTGTTAGGAATGCACCAGGCAATTCTGCTCTACGGCTCAGACACTAGGACACCTTGCTTGTGACCAGCCAGGTGATCAAAGCAAGAGCCTGTTTGCCTTCGGAATCACAAAACCTGTGTGACACATGGCTTAGGAAGATATCACAAGCATAAAACCTTCGAAGAAGTTGCAGCAATTGCACTAGTTCATTTATACACTGTTAAATGCAAAGACAAGTTTCCATTATTTGGAGAGAGCAACAGCAGACATAACAGAAAGGAGAAGGGAGATGCAGGCACCTTTCCCAGGTGACGGTAATGGGTCAGACAGGACAGGGCACAAACTCCTCAGGCCTTTCCTCCAGAAACCTGCACCTGTGAGTCAGCTACGGGGGCAAACTTGAGTCAACAACTAGAACTCATAGGAAACCTCCTAACATCCACAAAGCCAAATACTACTAATCCCTGCTACTGATAGCTGGGCATCTCTAATGAAGTCTCTTCAGAATGAATAATTTATATCACCTACACGTAAACATTTCTTATTTCCTGCTACACTTTTTTTTAACAAAAAGCCATGGAAATGTCTGTGAAGTAACCAAAATATAAGACACAGCAATAACCAGTTAAGCCTTGAAACAAAACAAATAAAACCAGAACAACTTTCTTCCACAGAAACAATGGCTCAGAGACACTGAGTGAGCCCTGGGTATGTCCGTCGGGAATCTGTACACTCGTTCCTTAGCTCGGTCCAGCAGGCAACAGAAGGTGGTGAGATGTGTGACTCCAGATCTGAGCCCTGGATGGCCCCATATGATCTCTAGCAGGGGACAGCACCATCTCCTTCAAAGGAAGATGAGGGGGTTTCAGTGGAAATCTGCAGTTATGGAACACCATGTATCCCATAGGAGCTAGCATTCAAAGCCCTAATATGCAAGTCCATGTCTGAACAAGTCTGCCTTTTTAATTTTTTTTATATATATTTTAAGTCAGTTTCTTCAGACCTTTTAAATACGTCTCATAACAAAGCAAGACAACTGGATAAACCTAATCTCCGGTTTTCCACTGCATCGGTCTCAGCACAGGTCTCACATGTAGTTAGTTTGTGGTTGGATCATGGCAAATCAACATTGTTGAAATTTTTACATCTCCCATTTTGAAGACTTAATGTGGAAAAAAGGGCATAATACTATAGGGGCTACATACATCAAAATCCAAACACAAGAAAGCTGATTCAGCAATTGACCTAGTAGATTATATACAAAGGGTGTAAGAAATGTTTCCCTTTGCATCATTTGCCCAGACTACAGCTAATAAATGTTGCTGTAACTGTCAGATCAGATCCTGGGGATACACCAAAAAGTCGTGGGAGCAAGTCCAGAGGTGGAGCACATAGGAGCAGAAGAAAGCCAGTTGTGCTCCTGCCGTCCACACCAGTTCTGGATTGCATTTGTGCCAAAGCAACCCTTTGGGGAGAGACACCTCAGCCACACCAATTGCATCAGCCTCTGGGAAGGAGGGGGGACAGGAGCACATCGCTGTGCCCCCACCACCCTGGGGCTGCCTGCACCCAAGGGAAGCACACGAGATAACCAGCACAAGCATCTCTGGGGCAGTGTGGGGCTGGAAGAGGACCAACAGATCCCTCCCAGCACTGGAAGAGCAGGAATATCACATCATTTTCACATTCCTGCGGTCACAGGCTTGTCGTGCTAGACAATCATCACTATCCAGGTTTTAACATTTATCAAATAGCAGAACCCAGAAGTCCCTTGGCTACAGGGGTCTCGCCCAGGGCTTGATCCAAAGGATCCCAAGTCAACAAGACTCTTTGCATAGACTTCCCATCTGGGTCTGCAGCAGTTTCCCTGACCGCTTTCATCTCCTATTCAGTACGAAGTGTACTGATATTGATTGGGAATGTGGGGGAAAGCAAGGGAAGAAGAGGGAAATCTCAATGTGGACAGCATAAGGAAATTTGATACAGCTTCACAAAGTTCAGGTACTCCTTTTTTTCAGTCACAAGGAAAGAAAATTGATGACGCCACAAGTTTAATGCTAATTGATTTATTACCTGCCTAAGCAAATCCTGGGCAATGCAATGGCAGGCTTAGCCTTAAAGCAAATGATTTACAAGATAATGTTTGACTCTGGGAAAGGGTAATCAGATCCAGATACAATGGATGATAGGATAATTGAGAAGAAATAAAAGAGGATAAATTGCCATGTGCTAATGAGCTTACAGACCCTAATGGGGAGGACATCAGTTTTAACACTCGGGTTATGAGCTAGGAGCAAGGCTTTTTTTTTTTTTTTTATTCAATGGCTAAAGATGTAGTGCTGAAACAAACCAAGATTAATGGTGTCCCACTCACTTACTTAGCCATTCTTTACACCTTCGACAGCTTCCTGCGTTAAACGTATGGTTGTTTTTTAACCAGGTTTATCCAAAGCAGTTGGAAGCCATATTACCTATTTCTAGGTTAAGGCACATCTGTTGTTTGGGGATGAATGACTCAAAACAGCATTTCTCCTCCTTCTCGCAGCACTGGCCGCCTGATGAGTTTGCAATGTCTTTGCGGGTCTCTTTAGGATCATAGGAATATTCTCAAGCCTTTATACGGTCTCACTGCACTCAGGTTTTGAAGCAGTTGCCAGAGCAATGCTGTCTCACATCATGATTCATTTTTATATCTTTCTCTCCCTCCATCCCACATCACCACCTAGAACCAGGGACACTTTATTGGTATTTCTGATTACTGCTGTAGCCATCTAAATTTTTCAGCAGGATGGGGGTCTCTCCAGCCCTGATGTAGAAATGCAGTATATGAATGGTGCTAGCCACAGAGTAATAAAAAGACAGTGCCGTATGCTGTTATTGGTAAGGAACACAGAAATGAAGCACTTCCTTAGAGACCAAGCCCATATTCCAGTGCAAGGCTTCCAACAAATGAAGTTTAATATGATGAATTGTGGTACAGTTCCAGAATGAATACAACTCTCAAAAATGCAGCTCCACTGAAGCTTTTAAGTTATAATACACACAACATGTCTGATACTTGATTTTGAAGAGAAAGATTTCTAGTTAATATGCACAGAAGTAGCTATGACCATTCTGAATTAAGACATGGGAAGACTTTTCCTTTCCTTTTTAATGCCATGGCCTTTAGGAATGCAGACACTAATTAATTACATATCCTATGCAGTCTCCTTGCAGGTAGCCGCTTGAGGTGCTCCTTTACAGAGAGGGAGGATGACAGCAGGGATACATGTGGTCCCCACCAGATCATGCTCCACCAGCCACACCAGGGAGCAACACCCCAGTGAACAGCTTGTGGGCAGGGGGAGCAAAGATCTGCCCACACCAGGAAAATATGTGCCCCAAAAGGCTCTCCAAAGAGCAGCTCCAAGCTCCGCTTGTTAAATCAAGTTGCAAGTTTTCATTGTTCTGACCCAGATTTTAACATTCAGTTTAGAATTAGAAACATGGATCATAAAAGCACAAATTGGTAAACGCAATAGGTTTGATGCTGGTAGTGCTCATGGAAGGAAAACACAGGTTTTCTTCCAATGAACTGATGAAAACTGAAATTCTGGATCATAAAAGCTTTGAAATGTAAGTGCATCTGGCACTGGATGCAAGTGTAATGGTGCCTGTCCCTCTGTAAGCACAGATGCAATAGCAAATGGGTTCAAGCACTTCACTGGAAACCAGGAATGGGCTTGTATCAGAGATCATCCCTTTCTCCCCACCCCACCTTATCAAGTATCCCCTGAAGCTAAGCTATTGCCACATTGAATACAGAATGATTTAATGTCAAAGTAAACACGACTTTCCTAGCTTCTTCCACTGAAAAGTCTCTGGTCTAGTTGTAAAACAAAAAAGAAAAACTAAAAAGAAAATATTTATTAAATGTCTTAACATATAACAGGTTTTAACAGATTAGCATGTTCATTCAGGGAAACCAGCCTGGAGTGGCAAAATTGAAGTGGTTGCAATTAGTACAAGAATTGTTCTACTTGAAGCAACTTGCCTTTTCTGTTTGAAAGGAACACACAGTGTGAGCTCGCCATTCTGGTGTCGGGCACTTACTGTACAAGCAAACAGGATATGATAGGTGTGACTCAAGTAATTGTCTCTATTCACTCTTACGGATAAAATATGGGTTTAATATGCTGGGAAAAAACCCACTAACTGAATATTGAAGAGATTGCTTGTTTGTTCATAGGCACTGATGGTAGTTTTTATTTTATGCATTGACTTTTCAGCTCTGAGATTGACCTACATCAGATCCAGCCTCCACTTTCACAGCTACGGGAGTTTTTCCACTGGCATCAGTGGAAGCTGCACTAAATCCCAGTGATCTGTGCATGTAAATTCTCTTCCCTCTGATGAGCCTTCTAACATTCACCCACCAACAAAATTAATTCTAAGCACAAAATTAATTGAAACCTTTGCTCTTTTAAGCTGTTCACCTTCTAGTCTCCAGTTGCCTGTCACGCTGGTATATGTGCTGTTGCTCCACTTCCCACTTCATGCCCTGCACTCAAAACCCTGCCCAGCATCAAATGTGCTTCCTCGCACAGTAGTTGCAGCGCCCTGTACCACTGTTCATGCCCAGCAGTTCTGCAGTAGATGACAATAAGCCTGAACTTTGCTGCATGCACACCTCACTTGGAATTCAGCGATGCTCCATGCTGTCAGTCCTGCTCCTTCTGAGGACACATTGCTTCTCCCTTCACTGCTGTCTGCTACCACCCTGAATGCTTGTCCTTGCATTGTGCCCCATAGGGGAGAGCAACAGCCAGTGGTTTTAGCACAGCAGATCAGAGCTGCACACCAAAAACATGCATGCGATTTCTGTTAGAGATGCAGTATTTGTGCCTCACATCTCCCGACCACACTTAAACTCAAATATGAGGAGGCAGACAGGGAGACTTACAGGAAATTTTTGTGACTTGCATGTAACTGCACAAGTTTTTTTTGAATGGCAGACCAAAATGACAGCGCATCAGGAGGCCAGAAATAAAGCAGGACTTACTTCACAACAAAGCAAAATCACCTGCATCCCTGATGCTCAATGGACAGGGGACCCCACCATGCTTCTCAGCTGCTGCAGGGGTGGCTGGTCAGAGGTGGGGAGACACTGAGCTCCCGCACATCTCACACCTGCCCAAGTGCATCAGCGTGGCAATACTGAAGACACAAGAGGTCCTTTCTCAGTGCTGTCATATGGACGCTCCTGGACTTTATTTCATCTCACCAATGTATTAGAGTATGTCTAGAGGTATTCTTTTCCTTAAACATTTTTTTATTTTATAGAGGTTTTTCGGGTTTTTCATTTTAACACTATTCTCCATTGCAACCAATTCCTCAGCCTGTAACCACCACATTGGAGTTAAGGACACACATGTTCAGTAGGAAACCTGCATCATCTTTCTTGTCTCTAACATGTTTTTTTGCTGAGGCAAACCCTTTATTTTTTTTATTTTATTTTTACAACCTTTCTTCCAAATCTGTCAACACCTCTATCTGCCTCCCTGGCACAAGACACATCCTTACACCCATCAAGTAGCAAGGGTGTATTTTGGAAAACTCCACCTCCCACAGCCACCACTGTGCTGTCCCACAGCAATCGATGGAAGTGTGGCAGCACAGCTTCCCCTCCCACAGATCAGGGCAGCATCCCCACGCACAATGACTGAAGATATCTGGAGAAAATTTCCCTGTTATAAAAGAGCATTAAAGTAGATCACTACCTGCAGCAGTACAGGGCAGCTGCTGTGCTTCCCACAGCGCTGTGGCAGGAAATATTTTATTCTTCCACAGCTGTGCCAACATTTTCAGAGTGCCTTGGCTCCATAAAGTCACTTTTTGACCCTACATTTGGCACATACACGAGGAGGAGACAAACATGCTCTCACATGGGGTCGGCACAACCCTTTTTGCAGGGTTTCAATCCCAGTGTGGCCAGCACCCGCCCTGGCTGTGTACTGGTGTGGGTATGCACAGAAGCCCAGGAGGAAACCCCCAGCACACAGACAGACCGGTTACGTGGACAAAACACAGCAAGCCACGTCCCCAGTCACAGGCACCTGGGAAGGTCCCAGCTTAAGTCCCTTCTGATGGGGTTTGAACAAACACCAGCAGGCCAGAGGGATCCTTGGTCAACACATTGGAAGACTGATCAGGAAACCTGGATTCATGCCTCTACTCCATTAGCTTTCCCACTGGAACAGGTAGTTTAACTCAGGCATTTTTAAAAACTGCCTCTTACTCCTTTGGTGCCTCAGTTTCCCATCTGTGTAAGGGGATAGTGTTTATTGCCCTACTTTATCCCAGTTTATCCCTTCAGACCACGCACATTTCAAGGCAAGAACTACTATGTGTGTGGAGCAACTGGTACAACACACCCCTGATCTCACTGCAGTCATACAACACTGGTTTACCAGAAATGACAAAAAGGTAATCTCAGCACTTTTCCCCTCCATCAGATTTTTTTTTTTTGATAGCTCTCCAGATTTAGTATTAGTTACCAGAAAAGTAATTTACAATACATAGACTTTAAATTCAGCCGAGTCCATTTTGGACTTAAAGCAAGCATCTAAAACCCAGATGTTAAATATGATTCGTAAACTTTTGAGGGTGGGGAGCAGAGAAAAAATTTCATTAGAAGTGTTAGCTCATATGTCAGTGATTTCAGCTTGATGCTACTAGAAATAACTGAGACACGATGTTCTGAGAATCAGAATGGATAATGGAAACATCACCTCAACCTTAACCCTGGGTGCAGAGCCACCACTGCTGGGCTACAGCCCCATTGCTTCTGCTGCAGCCAGCAGGTGAAGCTCAGGAAGGGGAAATACACATAGGAATTTAAAAAAAAAAAAAAATAGCAGTGTACAGCATGGATAAGCCATACACAGATATTGGTAATTTCAGATAGGTACTTCTCAGAGGAGCTGTACTGCACACCTTTGACCTTTAACTGGAGTGCTCAAACATCGCATGTAATGATGACTACCAATGAAAGTCCTATGCTGTGCTTGGCTGCACTTTCTATATGAGTGCCAGCAGTAAGATAAATGATAAACTGGTTCACTGGAGTACTAGTGGTTTGGGGGCTATTGATTTTTGGTCCATTCTCTTTAAAAGTGAGATCTAAAAAGTTGACAGAGGGTCATTAATTTCATCATATACTTGTCGTCTCATCCATAACCAATCCAGGGGCTGAGTGCGCTTGTCACTCTCTGTTTGCACTTTATTTGTTTAGGTTTTCTTTGTGATTCTACATTTTTCCCCTTTATTTCAGTGTTGTGTTGGTTCTGCTGCTGTTATTCCTTTTTCTCTCCAAATGAGCTCCTTGTTTTGGACTTCTGCTGCAAAAGACTCTCTGGACAAATATATATTTCTATTATAAGTAAATTCAGTGGCTTCATTATCAAGTCTGTGCTAGGAGAGGAAGAAGTCACCTCTGTTTAGTGCTATTCATTTAAAAAAAGAAAAAGACTGCTATAAAATTCATCAATCTTAATTGTGCAATCTGAAGGATTTTGATTGAATAAACACTTGTCTGAAGACTTCAGGGTCTTGTTTGAAAGAAACAATAAAGAAATTGTGGGGGAATTCTTCCCCTGTGAAGTTCCACAGGTCCAGGACAGTGTTCTCAGGTGATAGGGAAAAAGGCGAATTCAAATAAACATATGACCATAATTAGTAGAGTTCCCTTTCTCATGGTTTTCATTAAGTCCTTGGTGACCCTTTGCAATGAATTAAGAAAATCTTTTACCAATTCTTACTAAAAAAACTTGTGCCACTCATGTATCTTAGCTTTCAGTTGAGTGAGAATATACAGATAATGCACCATAATTATTAGTATAATAACCAGAGGAGCATTTTATACATCTAGTGCACAAATATCCATAGGAGGAAGTTATCCACATACACAAACCCCATACAGTAGGCAGTTTTTACCAAATTCAGTGGGTTAAATATATTTCTAGGTAATAGCATCATCCATCTCCCAACACCAAGTTCATCTGCACTGTCTTTTCGTTGGTAACCCAACAGAAAAGTGTACGTAGAAAGTAAAAAAAAGCATGATTAAGTACTACAGATGATGGCAGAAAAAAACCAGTATTAATAATATCACAACCTGCCAGTAAATCTCTTTTTTATAGGTAAAGAAATACATTTCTACTTTAAAGTGTGTTTTTATATACCCCTGAGTGCCCAACTAGCTAAACTACCAAGGGAGCTCTACATGATTTAGAAGTTAATCCTTCAAATGGCTAACAATTGAATGCCTCAGCTGTTTGTAGTTTCCTACTACTGGCTAATTTCATTTTTTTTTCCATGTGTTTGGTGGCAAGCTTTCATTGTTCAGAGCTCTGACATCAAGGTTGTAAATGTAGTTAATTTAGTTAAAATGAGGCTGGGAACATTCACGCCATGTTCAGCTTGTTATGACTAGACCTGGTAGAAGTTGAGGAAAACATGCCTGGAGAACAAACAAGAATAAAAAAAAAAAAAGACGAGAGAAAGCAGATAAAGGACACAATCCAAATTTGCCAAACTCATGAGCATCAGGCAGCCTTTCAAGAAAAAAAAAAAAAAAAAAAAGGAAAAATTCAGGAGATAAAAGATCTAACCATTTAAGCTTACTATTTTGAGGGCCAGCAAGACTGGATGTGTTGAAATATTGAATCATTAACTGTTTTAACAGTAGATTTGGCTTTATTTGCCTACCATTATCAGTTCCTCCTCTTGTGCTAACAGCAAAAGCTCATCAATCCCCTCCTTTTTCCAAACCCTATTTTTTTTTGTGTGACACTTAGAGATCAGAAGGCACAGAAGTGTTCAAAAACACTATTCATAGCAACTGGTGCACAGTTCCTTACTGCCCATGCTAGAAAACACAAACTGAGCTGGTTTTCATTCGAGTATTTTAAACAAGGACCCAACACTATGGGACTCATCTAAATGGCATGAAACTTCCCAAAAGTCAAGAATTTTTGCTGACTTGGCATGAATGGCTGCATCTCTTCAGCTAGTGACCACTTTCCCCATTCACATCCCCAAATACACAATGCAATATAGGTTGAACCTCATCTTGACTGCAGTCATCTCCAATCAGCAGAGTCTGCTCCCCCATGGGGGTGCTGGGTGGCAGCACCCATAAGGCTCATGCCCAGGCTGCAAACAGTGCCATGTGCTGAAGGCTCACCAGCTCTGGCACTTCCTTGCTGCAGTTCCCAGCTTGAACAAGCAGCTTCTTAAAATCCTAATTATAATCTTGATTAATAGATATTATAACACAGCTCCTGTTTGCCTGTAATTATATTTGACACAGAGATACAAATCAGCAGTTTAACATGCTGGAATAGGATTCATAGGATTTCATAGGATTATGGAAATATACATTTTTATTAAAGCTCTATTGGTTTCTCTTTAACATTCATCAAATCTCTCCCTTTATACAGAGATAAATATATCTCTTTTTTTTCAGAAAGTCATTAATTTTGGAGTTTGAGAAAAATGAAATAGACGAAGTGGGTAATTTTTCACACTTAGAACAATTTCCCTATGATATTATAACTCTTTTTCTTGCACTGCTCTGGGAGATTAATATGGCTGTTATTTTCTCCACTAATTGGCTTTACAGATAGCCATGGGAGATTGCACCTAATAAAGCCAAACAAGAGAGAAAAATGTTAACAGTACTAAGCTGTCCCATAACAAGGGGGTCTATTCATTAAGAAGCAATATTCTATTAGGGAAGATTTTTTTTTAAGCAGATTTTTTAAAAATAAATATGGTACACACTGAAAACCAAAAGTGGGTTACACATGTACATCCTGTTCCCTAGAGCACTTCAGCCCCTCACTTAAATGGTCCCTGCATGCTGCCCATGTGAACACTAACCACCAGCACAAGAGAAATCACTATTTCCTTTCCAGGCCAACAAGTACTCCTACAGCATTCTGGTCTCCATGCAAGCTTTTTTGATATTCAAGCACTGGGCTGGGTTAATAACTTCTCCTGATCTTCCCTTTTTCGTATTACACCATGGTAGTGGAGGCCGTCTCAACACTCCAGTTTGAAAGCACGTAACACAGGGAACAATTGCCATTAAGGACCCCAGAGCTGAAGGATTTCCCAGCTTGGTACCATGCATATATGGATCCCCACTTGGACCCAGGCTCTTTTAGGAGCTCTGATAGTAGGAAAGCAGGATCACTCTTTTATAAATTACTACAGCACCCACTAACAAATAGCCCAGAAAGGAGCAATCCTCACTGGCATAGGAACAAACTGTTCCCCTGTCCATGCTGAGATGAAGAAGTGTTCTCCATATGACCCCCAGAGCCCAGCTCATTCTTTAGCCTCCACGCTGTAGACACAAAACAGCATCTGAACTTTTCTGGCATTTTATAATGCTGCCAAACCAGGTTGTGTGAATAATATTTATTCTAATGTGAACAAGACTTTTATCTTACTAATGGAACTCAGAAGTTGTGACACACAGTAGAGGTTATTTTTTCTACATATTTTACTGATTATTGGACAATATAGGTATAGGCAAGAAGCTATCAATACTCCTGATAACCCCCTTCCAACACAGGTATTTTTATCCTTCTCACCAGAATTAGACTTTGCCAAATAGCAACAGTTATACGGGACCTTGCAGAGAGCCTCCCACTGGAGGTGAAGTCATCCATCCAAACACCATCTGCCATTTGGCTTCCTACCCAGGCACACCAGCCCCAGAACAGAGACCGTAATAAGCAGCTTTCCAGCAATTTGCTTTTACAGACATCTCACATGAATACCTGGTTCCTAGAAAAATACTCTGTCCACCTTTAATCTGAAGTGATCCTAAAAAGCCGTAGAAATGTCCAGTTGACATATATAATATGCAAATATGCCACTCCTCTCAGTGAAATTAATTTATTGTTAGTTTTTAAAGTTTTGGCTGTTTTACAATGCAATCAGCATAGAAACTGAGATTTGATAAGTAACACATCCATTTAAACCCACAGAGGTATCTAGTTAGCATGAACATGTACTCCTAAAGCACAGATGGGACACAACCACAGCATCTAAAAATCTTTGCTGACAGATCAGAGAGGGACTCTCATAAGCCACAAACAGTTTCACATCTAAAATAAAATTTAAAAAAGCAGCATCACCCTATTACCATAAGCCCTTTCCTTGAATCCAATGCTTTACTTAAAGGTGCAAAGCATGGAGAAAACAGACTATGCCTGAACTCGTAGTAAAATGCAATTCAGCAACATGTATTTGTTGTTACAGATCAACACCTAAAAATATGACCCGGCTGTACCTTAGCGACAACACCCAGATGTCACACCAGAGAACTGCTTCATTAGCAGCTTGGAGAGTGAAACATCTACTAAGCCCCTGCCATCAGCAATTCCCAGTCTCTTTTCCATGCACCAACCAAGTTAATACATGGCTTGAGCAAATATCAGAAGGAAGGTGGTATGTCCCCACTTTGATTCATCAGCAACTTGCTTTTGGGAGCAGATAACCTCTCAAATCCCCAGGATGTTGTTTTTTCCACAGCAAGTAAGCTAACAACCTAATTTCACTGATATTTTGATATGGGCATAAATCTCAGACCCTTTACTGATGGCGCACCAAGACACCAGGCACCCACAAATATCTTGACACAGGATACTCCATTTTGGAGCAATGCAGTTGGGATTTTTCTAAAATTTTTTCCAACCTAAAACCATTGTGCTCAGTAGCAAATACATTAAATCAGCACTTTGAAAATAAAACAACTCTGGATTACTACCTAAGAGTGACTGCTTCCAGTATCCCTTACATCAAGGCAGGGCAGTTAAACCAACACTTATACATTTAGCTGAAAATCCTGCACAAAGTCCTACACTAGATATAAATCCTCAACATTGTATTTGAGAAAGACATTAAAGGAACATTTCACTCCAGGTGAGTTTTAGTTTGATAGAAGGCAAGTGCCTAATCATAGAAACTCTGAGCAGCTGGTACTTCATTTCACTCCAGCTCCTCCTGGCCTTCAGGTTCTCCACCACAAAGAGAATCTTTGCCAATGCTCCTTTTGGGACAAGCCATCATTTCTCCACTAAGGCAGACAATGTCTGAAGTGTCCCCCAGGTACATTTTGTATTTATAAGTGTTAATGATACTTTAGAGGTCAAGATATATCAATTTAGGTTCCCACCACAGCAACCTCTGAGGAAGCTTAACAGTATTCTAAAACAAGGGATTAAAGTTCACAGGAATAGAATTGTGTCTCTGTCCTTCCCTCCATCACTAGTCGTCTTAATCGGGTTTTCCACCATTTAAATAAGTAATCAGATGCTCCTGAAGGGAACAAAGTGAAAATAACCAACAAAGGTATGTTAAGGAATGACCCTGTAGCCTGATATTGTTCACTCATCTCAAACGTTTGTGGAGGACAGAAGTCCAAGTATCCAGAATAGAACTCAATATTTAATCACACAATTTTTTTCATCTAATTAGTTGTTCTATACGTGCTTTGATATAATAAAAATATTGAAACTCACCTTAAGAAAACACTGTTCAGTTACATAGGCACAATTCCCACTCATCTCACTTAGCATATTAAGTGTGCCACTCCAATAATGGCAAAGATAGTGGGTTTTTTGCCAAACCTGGAAATGCAGCAGAGTGGTGCTCATACAGCAAGAGGGGAAAAACTTCTAGAAAGCTTTATCCTTCTAGAGCACAGGCCCCTCTTGAAAATCCATCAGGCATAACCTTAAAACATCAAATCAAAATACAAACTTTCCTCTACAGTCAGTCAGATGAAGAACTTGTATTTGAGCTCACTTTAAGATTTACTTTTTTTAAAATAAACAAAATCTGAAGAAGAAGTATTTGAAGAAGTTTAAAGACATTTTATTTAAAGCAATTTAAAGAAAAACTTGCCATCAAAATTTCTACATGCCTATTCTACTAAGAACACTAGTTTCAGAGCAGCTATATATATATATATATATATATATATATGCCCAAAGAAGTATTTTTATATATTATTCATGCAACTGCCTGTCAGTCAACACTACATAATGCTATAGAAAAGTTTTTTGGAGCGATACTAACTAAAGCTACAGAAACAAATAGAAAAAGGACTAAAATGCAGCCTGGAACTAACAGAAGTTAAATCATAGAGGAGTAATGTAATTTTTTTTCTTTTTCTAGATAAGACAAGGCAAAAATCAGGTCTACTCTACCTAGATTTTGATAAAAGACTTGATGCAATGATACATTGAAATTATTAGCTAAGAAGATAAAGATGGAGATTTAAGTACAAAAAGACTTTTTGGGTAGGTAGAGTACTGACTAGGAGGTGATGGCTATGAGAGGAGAAATATCACATTGCAGGTGGTAGTGAATTTGGCAGAAAAAGCAAGAATCAGGCTAATCAAGGTAAGAAAAAGGAAAGCATTATCATCACTGTTTGAGAATATCATTTGGGGTGAATTGGGTGACTTTGAGGAGTGGAGTGGTGGGACTCGAATAAAATTACATGGTCTTGGGGATGAAACCAAGAAAACCCGCCCAAAAGCTGAAGCTCCAGAGCTGGAAACACGGGAGGAGGCAAGTCTCCTCCTTTGGTTGATCATACCAACCCTGAGCAATTAATAGAATAATTTTATGACCGTATTAGGTAACTCAGGAGTGATGTTTCCTGACAGGAAGAATTCACTTCAGTGCATCTGGCATTGGTAAGGAATGTGTGAAGTAAAGCTTGGCACAGTTCTGGTCATTATGGTTCAAAAAGCATGAGCCAAACATGGAGCATGAGGAAGGACTGCCAAAGTTATCAGTGAAGCAAGAACCAGGGGAGTCTAAA